>NC_021163.2:25943339-26077136 GCF_000331145.2 Cicer arietinum | reverse complement strand
TATATATATATATATATATATTTAGTATCTTTTTTCAACGAAGGAACTTTGCTTCTCATATACAACACCTTGTGCAATATAGAACTTAAAGATTTGAATCCAAAACTCATTAGAATTCTCAAATTTGTATTACTTTCCAATTCATGACTTATTCCGCAAACATGAAGCATAAATAATGTTAAATAGAGATTAAAATACTAAATAAAATAGGATGAAATAAAAGGTAAATATCATCTTAAAATTCTATATTAATAATTATGTTTATCATACCGGAAATAGTGACGGTTTTAGAAAACCTTCTATTAAAAATGCCACCATTTTTTTGTTAATTAAATTTTGAAAATACTGATAGTGTGAAATTATATAGAAGTTACATGAAGTTGAATCATTCACAAGAACTGTGTATTGATGGAAACAAATTCACAAGAATTGTACTAATTTCTTGTTTTACATCACTTACTTTATGAAATTTTTTTTTACACCTTTGTCTACTCCAGCTTCTTTTCTCAAAACTAACATTCTAGGATGTGGGAGATTAAATCTCCTATCAGGATTGGAGCACAATGTATGAATAAAATATATACTACTAAAAAAATAATTCAGTCCCTTAAAAAAAACACTAAGAACATCCACACTATATAAAATGGATACTTAACCATTTAATATTGTAGTCAAATAAATACCTTCTATTTGTCAAAATTATGTCAATGGCTATTTACATGTAACATTACCTTTGTAGCTACTTCCTCTCTCTTACTATTGTTGGATCTATATATTAGATTTATGATTTACTCCAAATAAATAAGGATGTAGATTTATTAGTGGAATTTATTTAATTAATGAATTTATATGTAATACAGTTTTAAAAAAAAAAACCAAATCAAGTGGGGTTGCTGCCTTCATTAATGGCAATATGTGATCATTTCTAATTTACTTTATAGAATCATAGGTGTTCTCAAATTCTACTTTAAATAAATAGAGCTTCTTCTTTTTCGAATTTATAATATTACTTTTCGATTTAAGTCAATTCTATAGTGTATAAATAAGATATGTTTTACATTTTATACATGTTTGTTTCCATCGTTAAATTAAAAAGTCTCACAACTGAATAAAAAAATAATTATGATACTTATTAATTTAATAGTAAAAAATAAATTTATGCATGTAACAATACTACTTATACATATTAAATAAAACCTCAAATCTATAGCTCTAACATATTTAGCCATAATCAACTTTATTGGATAAATTTATTTAAAATTAGTGATCACAATACCACTCAAATCTATAGCTCTAACATATTTAATCATAATCAACTTTATTGGGTAAATTTATTTAAAATTAGTGATCACAAAACCAAACAAAGACTATATATGTGTATCATAAATGACATGATGTCGGTGAAGCAAAAGTACCATGCGTGCAACACATTTATTAATTAACTATTAACGATCCATCATGTAAATAAATATAAATGTTTCCACACAAAACTATATCCAGATCGACAAAGTGAGGGAGGGATACATTAAAATACCATAACATTTAAGGAAAACAATATTCAAACATTTAACATTGTCTTTAATTACGTGAGGATTTAGAAAAAACCTATTCAAACTAATCAATTTGAAATTTAGATTTAACACAAATATCCGTTTCTTGTTAAAATACCAAAACATGGGCATATTTGGAATAATTTATTTGAAGTAAACTACTGACAAAATATTTGTTATTCTGTGAGAGAGTTTATGAAAATAATTTATGATATTTTTATAAATTGTTAGCTTATATTTAAAAGCCAAAAATAATATGATATTATTTATCTTTTGTTATAAAAATGACTTATACAAAAATAGTTATTTGATAAGTGTTTATTTTATAAGTGCATAATTAAGTTATTTATCTAAACTTCTAAACAAAATTGATTTTAAAGATGTAGAATTAATTTTGACATGATATTAATGATCAAACCATACCATGATATCTTTTTATTATGTTAATTTATAATTTATCTTCACAAATATTTACATACAAAATTATGACTATGTCTACCCAAAAATATTTGCACTAACAAATATACAAATTAAATAATTATTTTAAGTATTTTACAATACCAATTTATATCAAGGCTAAAATTGAATAAAATATTTTTAACATAATTTATAATTTCGGACAACTCATTAATTTATTTTAGATAAAAATGTACTATTTTTATAAATGACTAATATGATATTATTCTTCTTTTGTTATAGAAATGACTTATACAAAAATAGTTATTTGATAAGTGTTTCCATAATTAAATTATTTATCTAAACTTCTAAACAAAATTGATTGTGAGAATTAAGTTATATATAATGAGAACGATTGTGTTTGTACACAACTAAAAACAAAGTGCAAAAACTAAAATACTCATGAAATTAGATTTAAAAAAATACCACTATTTTGAAGGAAAATGTTAACTTTTACGATACATGGCAATGCTCTTAGATGAAGTATAGTTATAGGTGTTTAATGTTGTTGACTTTTTGAAAAACAAATTATTTTTATTTTAAAAGAAGATATTTATAATGTGTTTGAAACTTTAAATTAAATTAAAAGATTTTCACATTGTTTTGCTAATTTTATTACTAATTAAAATTAGAGTACAATAGTATCACATAAAGAAGATGACATTTCAATTATCTTGACACTACAAAACTTTTATCTATCATTTGCAACACTTTAATAAATTTATTAAACATAAAGAAAATTACATACAGAATTCTTGGGAGGACTAGAGCAAAATCTAAGGGAAAAACTATGATGGCGAAAAAACATGGTAAAGAATTTATACCCCATTAAAAACCTTACTAGAAAAACTCAATAGAATAAAGCCTTGATGAAGGAAAAAATAATGTAGCGAGAAACAACAAGATAAAACTTCCACTAACTGACTCTATACTTCGAAAGACCTAACTTATTAAAAAAAAAGGTCTTCCTTAATAAAACTAGGGATATTAAAACTTCCATAAGGTCTTCCTTAATAAAACTAGATAAAAAGGTCTTCTCGTAGGATGTGTAAGACCCAAAAACTTATAAATTTTATAGTCTCCAAACAATTTAGACCAACAATTACGAAGTTGGCACGGAACAACATGAGGAGACTTGAACTCCATAACAACTAATTGAGAATCACTCTCCAACCAAAGCCAATGCACCTCACAGACCAGGGCAATTGCAATGGCAATCGCCAACATAGTTTCGAAAAATGTCACCACAAGATGTTGGATCAGAATTACCATTGACAGCGCCGTCAGTGTTACATTTAATTCACCCACAATTAAGAGGAGATTGTGATACCTCTCTAATAACCGGAGCAACATGAGCTTTATAGTTAATACCAAACGCCTTAAGAATACAAAACTCCTACATAGACGAGAAAGTATTAAAATACAATCATATTGCATAATTCACAAGAAGTTCTTCATGTTTGACAGAAAGGTTGCCGGCGATATGAAACTCAAACCAGGGTACAATTGGTTCACTTTGTAGGAACAAAATTGTTTCACATACAAAAACCTACTATTGATGTTTCGATGATAACAAAACAAGAGAACAATTATTCGCTTACTAGTTATGCTTTGTGTCCAGGTTATAATTATTCATTTGTTATTCACTAGAAGAAACACAGTAAATATTATTAACTAACGATTAATTAATTATAATTACTAATGCTAGAGAAAGTTATAACTTAGAAAGAGTATTAATCTCATCAAAGTAAATATGATTATGGGTTGAGCCATATACTTGTTCCATAGAACAAGTATTCTCAACATCATCTGGTGAATCATCGTCTAGTTAATTTTGTTAAATAGATGAAACACTAGATACTTTGAAAATACATATAACTTTGTTGGGAAATCAAGAGATGTATTTAAAATAATTCTCAAGAACGAAAATTACCAATTGTCAAAGATTAGACCTGCACCATATTTCACATGAGGTTTATGTGTTTACCTCTTGAAGCGTTGAGGAGGACAAATCCCCAACACCACGATATGATAGTGTCTCTACTCAGTCCACGTGAATTCTTGTCTCGGAATGCATCGGTGTTAGTCGATGGCTACAGTAAGAATGATTTTAGGGGTTAGGTTAAGATGAGACACAAGATATCATATATATAGTGCTCCTTTCTACCTCACTATCATAACGGACCTTGTACGCTACAAACCCAATTAAATTTATTTGATTAAATCATTAATCAATTGAATCATTATTTAATTAAATAATTCTTTAATTAAAAAAAAAATACTTTTGAAAAATCGTCGAACAAGTCGAGTGAAATAAAAATTTCCTCTCTACTATGAGTAATTACAATTGTTGTAAATCAATCAAGTATGTTCAAAATAAACTCCTAATCAGGTTACTTTTTACATGGATTGATAAAGGATTTAAATTGTAATTTTCTCTCAAAGTTAGAATCCTAAGATGACTTTGCGTTCATATTAAAAAAAATTCAATATTTTGTAATCTTGACACCTTTGTAAAAGATAAGTTTGGAGATACATGTAAATACTTAGTTTCTCAACAATGTAATTCGTCAAGATTGTTAAGAAGACTAGAAGACTTCTACTAGGTAGCTTAAAGAGGTGTTTAGAAAAATACTTATAGTCTAGAGAGAAAATCAAACACTCAGGTTCCTCAACATCAAGGTTTCCAAGAGTGTTGAGAAGACTAGAAGGTCTCTAATAGGAAGCTTCGAGAGACACTACACATATTTAACTAAAAAGGTGACTAAAGTAATTATTCTTGAAGAATCCACAAGTAAAATCAGTATTTTTGAAGAATCTAAAAAAATTACTTTTGATTATCTGCTAAGACATTAAAATACAGGGAGCATGAAGAGGATTTGACAAATAATATAAACACCTAGAGATACTAGATGTAGTAACAATTTATTGTGAAATATTATATAAATACTCATGTGTTTTTCTTATTTTTATTTTTATTTAGTTTCTTATGTCTTATGTCTTATTCTTAAATTCATTTTACCTACGATGTATTTACATTAATAAAGACAAACTTTTGATAAAGAACTAAATGTTAAAAAGTTTAAAATGATCAACATATATCAAACTGATCTTTAATGTGTTTTTCAGTACCTTCACACTCTACACGGTGTACATCTCTCCTAGCGATTCTTTCAAATGTAATATAGTAGGTGCATGTCTCCTATATTACACTCAGAAAGAATCGTGCAAGCATATGTATGTATGTTCGTGATAATCATAAGAGGTTTATCATGACTAGAACAGATTGGTGCCATATGAAAATGCAACCAAGAGAGAGCAAAGCTAGAGTTACTTCAAGTGCGACATAATAAAGTTACTTCATCTCTAGAACATTCACTCGCTTCAAGATGCTTCATGGTTAGAACAATCGTTCGTTGGACACTAGATTTGGACCTTTCTAATGTCATTTTTTAATTAGATTGTAAACAAGTAGTAGATAATATTCTCATAAATAAGCCTAATAGAACCTTTGTCTGAGTCTATCGTTTATAGTACTAAACTAAATGAAAAGCAAATAATAACAGTCATATTTTAGCACAAACATCTATCTCTTAATTATATCACTCGCACTAAACTTTTATTATGTTCCTTTGTATTTTGTATTTTTTATTATTCAATGATATGAGTCATTATTCAAAATTCGATATACTAATGGTATTGTGCAACTTGTGCAATTACATACAATTCACTATTAAAAAATGATTTGGATCGTTTGAAACATAATCTTCAATCACAAAGGTGAACTATAAGACGAAACACAAGGTGTGGTCCATGAATGAATCGATAAAGGAGAAGAATCCAGTGAAGCATGGTGAGATTCAGAACACGGTGGAGAAGCACCAACAACTAAATCAATAAAAGCATCAATAATAATGTCGTAATTGCTTTTCTCATTAATTTTCAAATACCAACTCAAAAGCTCTCCCAAAGTTTCCCAATCGTTAACGCCGTGAGCTTCTACCATTTCTGCCATCGATTTTTTGAAATCTTCGTATGGGTTTCGTGATTTCGTCGTAACCGCCAAGGTATTTTCGTATGCTAATAACAAGCCATTACCGTAACCGTTAGTGTTACTGTAAATGTTACTGTTACTAGCGGTAACTATTTCACTTTCACCGGTTGAATTATTTGGTTTGGTGTTTAGAATTGAGCTTGTTTCGTTTGGTTCGAAGAAAAGTCTATCTGAACGAAAACCACGAATAACTGTTTCGATTGAATCCTCGAAAGCAAATTCGGTTGATTGGGATTTGGAGGTTTCTAGAACGTTGTTGGATACGACGTCGTTTTTGTTGGCTCTGAAAGAAAGGGTTTTAGGTTGGTTATTACAAGATGGCCAAGCCCATGACAATGAAGAAGAATTTTTTCCATCTGTGTTTTTGAAAAGAGAAAGAAACTTCATTTTTTGGGGTTGGTATATTTTTTTGAAAAAATAAAATAAAATATATGGTTGGTTGAAATGAGTTGTTGAGGATTTAGGAAGACATTAATGGGGAGTGAGTAAGTGAGACAGACAATGGGGTTTGAGGGAACAATTTAAAAGAGTGGTTGGAGAAGAAAAACCAGAGAAATAAGATTTTATTATACCACTTATTTAATCTTGGATGTGGTTTTTGTTTGTAGGGTCAACTCAATTTAGATTTGTATTAAATTCTTACCGTTTTAGAAATAAATGTAATTCAGACCTATTTATTATTATCTTTATCAATTGTGATTGTAACTTCATAATATTTGGGGTACCAGAAATACTAAATAAGTTCATCTAAAAAATTTAGTTGCAAAATTGACCCATATTATATGGACAAAAATCATATTTCAAAATATCAAATGTCTAGATCGTGGTTTATAATCTTTGTTGTATTTACGGGAAATATAAAAAGTCCAAACTTTTTTCTCATCAATTTCGAGAGTAATAAATAAGATAATTTAGATAGCACAATACCTTATTTATTACTTGTACGAAATTTAAGGAGGTTAACTATTTTACTTAATTCCTCAAAAATAATTTTTTTTTTTAATGAAAAAGTATGAAAATACGTTTTTTTTTTTATATATACAATCAGAGAAAATAAAAAATTATTTAAGAGTCCAAATTTATTTTAGTCTCTAAGATAAAAATGTGAGATTCAAGTTAGTTTTTGAAAAAGTAAATATAATTTTTAACTTTTCTGAAATTAAATTATGCAATTTAATTTCTATTATCTTTATATTTTATTTGATTAATAAAGAAAAAATGACGTAAATAAAATAAAGTGAAAAGAAGAAAAAAAAAAGATGATTAGCTATTAAATTAGAAAAACAAAATTAATTTATATGTATCGATAGTATAAAGTTATTTTACGCATTAAATCTAATAAAAAATCGATTTTAACACTTTAACTTCATATATTTTGATGAAATTAAAATTAAAAAAACTATAAAAAAAGGTCTTAATTTAATGATAAAACATTTCGAAAGATTTATCATTATTTAGTAATTCTTTTTCATAGGAGTGGAAATATGTCATGTCATGCTAGATTTAAAAAGACATGAGTCTAACCTACGATTAATTTTTAGAAGTGCGTCTGGGCTTACGGCTTATCATAGTTTTTTTTTTGTCTAGCCTGACCTTTTTTTAAAATTGTGACCTGACTTGAAAGACTATTTAAAAGTCTTATTTACATTAAAATATATAAATAGTATATTTTATATTTTTCTTAAATAAGCTAAACTAGGCCTTTATATATAAAAAAAATTAATAAAATAATAAATATAAGGAAAAATTATAAAATTATAAAATTATAACTCGCAAGTATGCAACAACCTTTCAAAAAAAAAGAAAAGAAACAAAATGAATACATAATTAACAAATTTAAAAATGTCATTCAAAAAATTACAAATAAAACAAATGAAAATAAAATATAAATTAACAAACACCTATTTTTAAGGGAGAAGACATTTACTAGACCAAATAAAAATAATAAAATATATTATATAATTATACAAAGTAGAATCATAAAAATAAAATAGTTATCCTCTAATTAGAAGTATTTATATCAGTGTGTGTATTATCATTGTCATTTGAATATGGTATAATTAATATAAACACAAAAAAGAATTTCCATTATAAAAACCAAGTGTCTAATTCTTTAAAATAATACTTTTAAAAAATAACATTAAAAGAGATTATTAATAACAAGTGGTGTGATATTGAATTATGGTAATAATGTTGTGTAAGTTTCAAAAAAAACTTTCACTCGATAGAATGTGAAACTAAACCAATGACAAAGCTATTGACACACGTGCATGGATAGAGGTAAGACTATTGACACACAAATATAGTGATAGTTTGATAGACTTTAAAATAAAAATAATAATAATAATAATACAAAATAATAATTTTAATAATATATATATATATATATATATATATATATATATATATATCGGTCTATCAAATCTAATAGGTTTTTTAATGAGACTGAGCTTGACCTATTTAAATTAATATGTTTAAAAAAAAAGTTTGGACCTATTTATTTTATTAAACAGATTAGACCATAAATAGGTCAAGTCATAATCCTATTGTTTTGCCTATTTTCATCTCTACCTTTTCCTTACTCAAATTCATCCACGGTGAAAAAAACATATAGAAATTCTTAAAAATAAATTTTTCAAAGATAATGTAACCAATGCAATGAAAAAAAAAACATATAGAAATTCTTACAAATAAATATTAGAAAGATAACATAACCAATGAGACGAAGTGTTTGTATTTTTAGGTTTTTTTACACAGTTACTACTTTTTCGTAAGTAAAAAGTTATATGAGTAAGAATAAAAATATGTATTTTATTTCAATTATTGAAAAATTAGAAAATATAAAGAGATTAAAAGTATAATATTTATAATTTCTTAAATTGAGATGTTTTTTATTTTTATTTTTATGGAATTTATTTATATAATTATTCTCTTTATAATTATTTTTTATTGATCATAATAAAATATTTATTTTAATTTGTTTGTATTCATTTTATCGTATCTAATTTTTGTTTAAAGATATTTAGAGGCACATTTCTTTTAAAGGCATATGTTCAGAGGTAGACATGTATTCTTTTGTGTTCCTTTGATCTCATCTTTTGATCAATTCCTTTAGTCGTTTTTTATGGTACCTTCATCTAATTTTCTTATTCTAATTATTGCACACTTAATGAAGCCATTATACAAACATATTTTTCTCATAAAATACATTTGTTAATATCAGAATCACAAGAGGAAAACGAACTTGGTTTCAATACCCCTCAAACAGAAGCTTTTTTATCCATATATATTTGTTAGTGCAAAAGTATTTTTAACTCTTGCATCTTAGTTTTTTATTATTCAATCTTATCTCTTCTGAATCTCTTTTAATAGTAAGTTGAATGTTGTGATAAAGAATAATTTTTCATTTTTTATTTTATAAATAGAATGAAAGTAGCAAACACAATTCAAACCCCCCATTTTCTTGTGTTTTTCAGCACCTTCAATATTTACACTATATTTGTTGTTGTATCAACGAGACAGACACGTCTTCTGAACACTTTTGGTCAGGAAGACTTTTAGTACAAAAAATCAGTCTTTTTAGCAAACAATTGACTCTAATACCACTGTTGGGTTGGGTCATGTGAGAGCTCGAGGGATCATCGACATTAGACCAAGAACAACCACACAAGTGATTTGTACACTACATCTTAACTCAAAACTTTAAGACATTGAGTTTATGGATTATCTCATTTATATATTATTCGATCTTCACTTTCCTAAGCAATGTTGAACTTCTACCTCACATTTATTACACAACAATTCTAAAGAATGTTGCTATCTTCGTTTGAGTTTTGGATGAAAAACATTATTCAGATAAGGTGTCCCACTGTAGCATTCACATGTGTTGATGTACTTATTATATAAATGTTTATATAATATAATCTTGCTCCACCTATCAAAATTTGTAAATTTCTCACTATTGAAAACATTATTATTATAAGCAATTTTTGATCAAAAATATTTTCCCTTCAATACTCATTCCATGATTGAGTAGAATTGAGGTGAGTTTCACCACTTTAGAAATAAATCTTGCTTAATAGATAGTGAAATTCATTTGTTAAATGGGACGTACATAAAATTTACTCAATTATATAGTACCAAATGTTACCACAATTGTTTTTTTCATTAATTTATGATATAAAATTTTAAAATGAGAAAAAAAAAAAAAAGAAAAGGGGATAAACTCTTTACTGATCTAAATATAAAAAGATATTATTAAAAGTATATTAAAAATTGTGTACTCAAACTTTTAAGAGTTTAATTTCTTTTTCAAAACATAATTATTAGTTTTGATTCCTTCACAAGTGTCATAAGGAAATTTATATATTAATAAGATCTATTTTTTTAATAACCATTGAAAATAAAAATAAAAACATGACATAACAAATTCAGATTTATTTTGAGACAAAAGGAATTATGTTCAAGGACGAATCTAGAAATTTCGATTAATGGGAGCAACATCATATATTGTAAATTTTTATATAAAAAATGTATCAAATTGTAAGTGATAAGACATGATGACATTATTATCATTAAGCCATAATTTGGAGATTAAAAAGTTATAGACTTGATTATAGTTTTTCACTCTCTACTTTTACTAATTGCTAATATTACTTCTCTTATTTTAAAATTTAATAATTTTAGTTTTTCACTTGAATTTTGTAATTAATAAATAAAGCATCTATAAATTATAAGTTATAACTACTCTATATGAAACTTCATATTTTAAATTGTTTTATATATTTTTATTTTTAACACCATTAAAAATATATTTATTTACGTATATGACCAAACAAACATTCAATAATTTATCACTTACACTGTTGTGATATAATTCTTGATAAATAAAACTATCAATAATTTTTAGTGGAAGCAGCTCCTAATTTTAAGTACAAAATAAATAAAATACCGACAAAATTATACCTATAGTCTATTAAGTTTAACTCATTTTCTATTTATGTTATTTAAGTTTATTTTATCACGATTTAGTAATTTAAGTTACTTTTTATTTGTATCATTAATTATTTATCTCAATTTTGATAATAATTAATTAAATTAAATTTTTTTGATCATTTGAAACTTCACTGCAACAATTTATCTCTCACACTAATCCTTCAGAAATATTTATTAAATCTTATAAATGGTCTATATTTTTTTAATTTTTCTACAACAATTTAAACATATGTACAACATTAAAAACAAGGTAATAAAAATCTATCCACATAATCAATATATATAACTTGCTTCAAATGCAAAATAGTTTGAACAATTAGCTTATTGCTATGTTTCTTTTAAATTTTAAAATAACCTTAAAAAACTAAATATATATTATTGCCGAAAATATTTAAATGAGTAACGATCAAAATGAAAAATTAAGTGGGGTAGCTGCCCCGAAAATATTTAAATGAGTAACAACCAATGTTTGATAACTTTTTGACATTTTTGTTTTTATTTTTATTTTTTACTTATAAATAGATAACTAAATATATACTATTGAGACATATCCTGTACTTATTGCAAAAAACAATGTTGTTTGGAGTTACTTTTTAATTTTTTACTTATAAAGAGATAGCTAAATATATACTATAGAAATTTTTGTCAATAACTTTAGCAAACTAGAGTTTGTGGAGCTTAATTGATGTCTCATTGTTACATCAATTTCTAAAATATATTCACAAATCTCAACATAGTGAGAAGTAATTAGATGCTTATTGTTAAAGTGTATATAAATTAAAATATTTGCCATGATGTATTTCAGAAAGGAATTAATATTATAGTAAATTATATTTGTTATGCATGGGTAAAATAGTTTGCACTATAAGTACCTATAGTGATTTAACTCATATTTTTATAATGTCCATGCCTTCATTTTTTTTTTAAATCACTATTATTTTTAGCTACTGACATATTTCCTTGGCAATTTTATGGTAAATTCAAATGACTTCAATTACTCAAGTATTGCCTCTCTCTCATATTTAGTTCCTAAAATTTGTATGAAAATAAAAAGTAATCCTTAAATTAAATTTATGGAATTTATCTCATCAGTCTCGAAAGTGTATAAAATTCGTATTTTTTATCCCTTGCATCTTAACTGCAGGGGAAATAGTAGAATATGGATTTTCATATATTTCAAAATATATGAGGTGTAATAATTCATCAATAACCCATTAATTATTTCCTTCTTTTTCTTTTGTTCTTGCTTTCTACTATTTCATTTAATTGCTAGGATCTTTTCGTGTACCGAACCTCCATGCATTTGTCAAATTCAAAACCAATCAACTCCAGAATATAGGAATGAATGAGCTGATATGACTTAGCAATCACTTGCCAGAAAGAGTGAGTAAGGATACTTTAATTACACGTGAAATTATAAATGGCTATCACAATGCTAGCTGTGTTCTGTTTTCAATATGTTGAATCTATTAATCACTTTTTTTCAAATGTTTGTTCTCCTATAATGCACGAAACTCAATTTTGGTGAATATGAGAGGAAAATAAAATGAGGAGATCATGATATTTTAAACATTTTGTTTGGTGGTTTTTTTCTCCTTGTACTTATCCATTAGACAACGAAATAAAATGTAATAACAAACATAAAAATAAAAAGTTGGGAAAAAATGTTTAAATCCTTTGAATATTTTATTTTAAATTAAATTTATTTTTAAAAATGATAATGTTCTATTATACACTTGTATAATAGAAAGAAACTGACTCATAATCTTGAAAAAAAATGATGTTTCATTGAAGGATTGTTTTAGATAATGAATGGTTTTACTACCAATGGGACTTCCAACCAGCAAATAAGAGAATACAAAGACAAATTACAACAAACAATGTCAAGGTATTTTGACAGACTTGAAATTCTCCCTACCCTGATTTCCTTGTCAATACTCAAAACAAAGACTAATTTTCAGGTCATGTTATTTACACCTTGTAGTATATATTTGGTATAACAGTCTTGACGAGGAACACACATCTACTATGAAACTTAAGTGATCTCTCACTCTCTAAAAATCAGTGTGGTTACCTAGTAGCCTACACTAGTTTATTACCAAAATGGTAATTATGGATCTCAAATTGAAATGCCAAAGCTAGAATCTTCTTAGAACTACCAAATCAGTCATCTTGAAACCATGTTTTAGAAGGTAAAACATCTTATACCATGCAATCTTCATGTTGTCTCGCCGAAATCGAGAAGATTGATAAGCACTGTGCCAACTACCAAGTCAAGGTGTTCTTCTTATAAATACAACCAGAAATATCTTCCATACAAAATGTACAGGAGGTGTATATGAAAGTTGAAACTGAAAGCGCAACAAATATTATTGTTAGCAATATACAAAATTCAATAAGTGAATACGATACAAGTACAAAATTATTATCACAGAATAAAAGTAAAAACAACATCAAGATAAGAAAAAACCATTATCAGTGTTAACCACCTGAAAGAAGAATAAACACAACACTCTGAACATGTCAAACTGAAACCCTTGATCTATTTATTCTTTTGTGCATTCCATATCCCTCAGAATACTATGTTATTGAAGCAAATCCAACAGAAACTCTAATGAACATTTTTCAATGCTGCCTGTCTAGTGGCTGAAACGTCAATATGCCTCCTGAATCCATAAAGATAAGAAATCAAAGGAATATTCGAGAAAGTATATGACCAATAATTCTTTAGCTCACTTTTCATTTGCTTATTTCTATAAAGGTTGTACAAGCTACTTGATTATGTAGAAAGAAATTTTGAAAAAATAAATCAGACAGACAGTAAAGTTTCAGGAAAAAAAATGGTACAATGTCGAGGAAAGACAATTTGATGTTGCAATCGGACTTACCATATATGCTATACAAAATAAAACACCATCTGCTTCGCAGCCCAATGATGAAGTCATCCCAAAGCTAAGAAACATGTTGCAATTGAGTGGACCTACAACCATGCTATATTCTTCCATTATTCATTTTTTGCATCATAAAATCTAGAAGTCATCCAAAATCCAAGAAAGATGTTGCAATCGAACCATATCTTCCATTTATGCCCTCTTCGATTATGCTGCAATTATTGCAACTTAACAACAACCAAGCCTTATCCCACTAAATAGGGTTGGCTATAGAGATTCGACGAAGTTTTACATTGGTTGTCGACTACTTAACACAACCCTCTCCTTTTATCCGGGCTTGGGACCGGCTATATATAGCAAAGCTAACATAGGCAGGATTAATAATTGCAGCCTAAAGATAAAAATAATTCAAATAATGAAATACACTTTAAACAGGTGAGTTTGATTTATGTAGAAGTTCTCAAGAAAAAAGAAGAGTCAACTGAGTGGGTCTAGCCTCCATAATTTTCTGATCAATACAGAAATAAATATATGAATCAAATCAATGAACGCGACTGAATGCATAACATAAGGATTTTAAGGTACCTTAAACAAAATAAGTATCATGACTTCTGCTTCAACCAGAGCAACTTCATCACCCCCTTTCTCTAGTTGCTTACAAAGATGCAGACCAGGCATCTAACCCAAATGACAGTCGATTAACCTGGAGCACCTGCATATTACTACAAGTTATGCAAAGGCGGAGTAATGCAGTTTAGTAAATATAGCAACTGAGAATATACAGGTTTAGTCTCCACTCAAACATGTTTGTGTTTCCACACGGCACGTCTTCTGTGATAACCTCAAACAAGTGAGGCAGTGTCCCAATCAAGGGGAGGAAGTTTTCAACAAAAGCCCAGTTGTTTGCCGCATTCCAGCATAAGCTCAGTATGTTGAGATCCTACGGTAGTGTCCTTGGCGAGCAGTCATTCTGCACAAAATCAGTATGTATTTATATAGGATCTCAATCATATTACTACAAAGTAATAGTAAAATCCAAAACATTTCCAAACTGAGTCGTGAAAGTCTCACTTACTAGAAGACTAATCAAACTTGATAGATCAACAAATCATTAGATACTTCATTCCTTATTCTACATTAGTGCATTACATTCAAGGTACATCTAGCTTTTACTTAAATACAGTACATCTTAAATAAGGTTGATAAATTTGCAATTGAAAACCTCAATCAGAATGCAATGGGGCCAATTGACAGATTCTAATTCTATCACTCTTTATTTTACACAATATTTGTTAAATATCATACCATCACATACAACTATAAGATTATTAATTTGAGGAAAATGCAAAAAAACTTGTATATCCTGTAGCTTCCATTTAAGCAAAGGATTAACTACTACATGTAAAGGAGCAAAATTCATTTTCTTGAAAAGGAGAAAATCTGTCTCAATGGATATGAAACTATGTTTTCACTATTTAGCACCAAACCTCAAAACTTTCTAAATCAGTTTCAGTCCCTACTTTCAGGCAGAAAGGCATCAAGAACTTACCATTTACCATTGATCACAAAACATGAACATTAAAAACAAAATCTACACCATACAAACATTAAAAACAAAATCTAAACCATACAAAGTTACAGTGTCACAGTGATTTTTCCAAACTCTGCTCTGCCCAAACATTACATTGTTACACTCTCAATTCCTACCAACTTGATCTTCCTAATAAACATGTTAATACCAAGAAGTCACGTAAGAGAGGGGAGAGTGGGATAAGGACATGTAAAATTATTCAAGTTAAATCATACAAACTTACAGTGTCACAGTGATTTTTCCAAACTCGCTGCTCTGCCCAAACATTACATTGTTACACTCTCAATTCCTACCAACTTGATCTTCCTAATAAACATGTTAATACCAAGAAGTCACGTAAGAGAGGGGAGAGTGGGATAAGGACATGTAAAATTATTCAAGTTAAATTATTCAAATAATAGGTGAAAATTCAATATCATCAGGTTAATAAGTCATGCATTCAATTTTCACTTTAGATTCATAATAAACATACAAAGATATGTATAAAAGATTTTTCAACAAATTAGTAATTCTCCAGACCATACAACACGGCTTCACCGTTTCATCATCATATATTTTTTAAATAAATTAGTAAACCTCCAAACCATGTAACACACCGGCATATTTCACCATTTCATCATCATAGTTATCAAAATAAACTTCCTTAATCTTTCGAAAAACATGAAGAGTCAACAAACTATCTGAACCAGCCTGGTGACTCTTACCAACAACACGTTCCACGTTCAGAAATTGGCTAACCCTATCTAAACCACCATAAAGACCTTTACAAAACTTCAACATGTGCTTCACATCAAAAACATTCTCTCCAAAGAAAACTCTCACCAATAATAAAAACTCATCCAGTTCACTGGGCAAGACACGTTGCGTAAGCGACTTAACAAGGTAACCAAAGTCATATGCGCTATGAAAAGTAACCCAGTTTACTTCTTCGTTACAAACGAGACCAGACGACATCATCAGTTCAGCAAAACTCCACGAATTAATACCAAAATTTTTATTATTTTCAAAATTAATACCCTGAGCGCGAAGCAATTCGATAGAATCATGAGCATGGATGTCATGAGCGACGTCGAAGTCGCTGAAATTGAATTCCCAAATGAAAAACTCCGAGGTTCCGAGATTCGGAAGGTTACCATTTCCGTCGGAGAGAGTGAGTCCGACCTGAATGATATTGAGGCCGTCGACGTTGGCCTTCAGGAAGGCATAGTGGCCGTCGGATCCTCGGTATGCGTCGTTGCCGTCGGGACGAACCACGACGCCGGGAAATTCAGTATCCATGGAAATGAAAGGAAATGAATCGATAAATGAACGGATCAATTTGAACTCCGATTCAAGATTAAAAGACCATACCGAACGAATGGCAACGGTGCCGGAACCGTAGGGTTTTGGAAGGAGCATGGTTTCAAAGAAGATTCCAGAACTGAGATAACTAGAAGAAAGATGTAATAAGAGAGTTGTAAAATGGTGTATAAATAACTTTTTTTTTATAGATTGTAGAAATGATATTTGTAAGAAAAAATCTAGTACAATTGTATTTTGTATAAAAAATAGAGTAAAGTTGAATTTAGAAAAAAGATATTAAATTTGCAATTTGACTGAAATAATATAATGAGACAGACGTTTATATAAAGCAAAAAAGCAGAGTTTATCACGTGAATAAAGATATGATATAATTACAAATTAATAACTTACTTAATAAACTAATCAAGGAATTGTATAAAATAAATCCGGTCAAATAAGATACAGTAACTTAGTGTAAATCGGGTAGAACTACATTAAAAAAATAACTTAACAAACAAATTGACTTTTTTTTTTTGGCGAAATTTTTATTCACGAATGATTTAATACTTAAGTTGGAACAGACTCTATATAAAAACAATTATTGAAAATACTTTAGGTATTTCAAGATATAAATACTATACTAGTAAAAGAATTATAAATAATAAAATTTAATTAATATACTATAAATATAAATAATTTTTATAATATTAATCGATTATAACTGTTAAATTATTTAAAATATTTAATTTTTATTATAATTATTTTAAAATAATATTATAAATAATTGTGATGAATTGACAAAATAATTTTTTTAACATTAACTGCATAATTATTAATATTTAAATAATATATGAGAGTTAATATTTAAATAATATACGAGAGGTGTAAGATGCAAGTAATGTATGATAACGATATCATGTATAAAATGTCTCTTAATTGATTCATTCATTTATTATACATGTATTCGAATAAATCACATTATAATATCTCTTTTTTATATTAGTTGATAAAATGTTTTCAACAAAAATTACATGAAGTGTTTTAATATAATATATATTATTATTTAATGTAAAATTAATAATTAATATTATTCATTTTTACGATTTAATATGAATTTTTCTTGACGTCTAAAACAAAAACAAAGTCTAAGAAAAATATAATTTAAAAGTCATTAGAGATACATGTCATATAGAATTTAATCAAATATAATATTATAATCAATCAATTTTATTTAATTCGATTGAATTTTAAACTTGTAATCTAAAACTTCACTGACAATTTGAATTAAATCATATATCATATTAAAAGAAAAATTTATTTAAAAATTATAACTAATAAAAATACTCGTAATAAAAATAATGTTAATTTATTAATGATAGTAATAATAATTACTATAAGAAATGAAATGGAATTGAATATTTTTTTCTTTAAAATACTTTAATAACAGTAAATTGAATTTACATTACATTTCTAATAATAATAATATCTATATTCTATATTATATAGGAAATGGAATTCAATTCATGTGGTATCACTACAACAATAATGCATTTATTATATACCATACATGACATGTGGTAACACTGCAACAATAATGCATTTATTACATACACAATAATATTAATATTATAAGAGGTGATAAAAGGAAAATTTATTTATACAATTATTACAAATACAATAAATTGATAAATTAAATAAAATGCATTCATTTATGTATCTATCTAAATTTTACAAGAAAGTACTCTATTAATTACACAAATTATAATAATTACTCTATTAATTACAAACTTATCTATACTATATTCCATCTAAATGCATTTTACATTCATTACTTTGTTAATTACATACGCTACACATATAGTTAGGAGACTGGAATAGGTCATTCAGGCCAGATTTTAAAAGATCTGAGTTTGATCTACGATTAATTTTTTAAGTCTAAGTTTAGTCTACAGTCTATCATAGGCTTTTTTTTCGCCCTGATATGACATTTTTAAAAGTATGGTATGACCTGAAAGCCTATTTAAAAGTTTTATTAACATTAAAATATTATATTTTACATATCTATATATATTAAACAAAAAATGATTTTATTAACAAAATGATTTTAAAAAAAACCTAAAACAAACATGAATATGGAACGATTATGGATCATCTACTAAAACAAATATGAATCGTCTACTAAGTGATTGTCTAATTGAACAGCTACTGAATATGGAACGATTACCGAATATGGAACGGCTACCGAATATGCAACCATTACTGAATGATTGTCTAATTGATAGATTTTAAAATAGAAAATAATATTATTAATAAATAATAACAAAAAATAACATTAATAAATAATAAAATATATATAGGCCGGCTTGTCAGGCCTAATAACCTTTTTTATAAGTTTGAACCTGATCTATTTAAATTAGTAGACTTTAAAAATAGCATGAGTCTATCAATTTTATTAAATAGGTCAAGTCATGTCAGACCATAAATATGTCAGACCATAAGTCTCTGACAGACGACTTAGTCTATTCTCATCCTCACATATAACTCATAAAGATGTGTCTATATAGATATATAGTTATGCAAAAAAATTAAAATTTTACCATTGTTCTTTCCCTTAAAAAAACTATCATATATTCTATAAAAAAAAAATATAAAAAAAACAATTATGTATACAAATCAAATAAAATTAACATTAATTATTTTTACAAACAAATGCAATCAGCATGCCCCTTGGACTTCTAACTCATGAGTGCAAGGACAATAAAATTAGATGTTTACGAAAAATAAATTTTTTATTTTATCGAAAGATCTATAAAATTTTATTTAATAAAAATGTTTTAAAATTAAAATATATAAAGATTTTATAAATTTAATATTGTCTCATCAATATTAAATCAATTAAAAAATATTACATGATATTAATTATATTAATTTAGTGATATCGTGTTAAAAATTTAAAAAAAAATATATTAAAATTTGTTTTAGATTTATAAATGCGTTGGATTAGACTGAATTTTTAAAGTTTAAAAAATTCAATACAAATAAGTCTATACTTGATGGAATAACATATAATTGAATTTAAATTATTTTCTTTTGCTCTTTCATTTTCTACTTCATATTAAGAGAGAAGTAGAGATAAGACAACACCAAAATTATTTTTATAAATATTAAACATGAAAAAAAAAATTGTGTCTCTGTTTCTTTTAACATGAGAAAGAAACAAGATAACAAAACAAGAGGATTTTAATCCTAGAAAATTAACTTACGAACGGAATAAGTGGTAGACAAGGAAATCTCGCATTTCACAACATTAATCATCTAGGAATAATGTCTTCAAATCTGACTTGAATCTTGCATTTTCAGTTCATCGAAAAGATGTTTGTAAGAAAAGAAAGGATGAGATCATGAATTTGCTTGATCCATATTTGATTGAGAATGTTGAAGATGTTTTTAATGCAATTAAAGTCCGACTGCACTTGCAAGACACTAGCAAACTACCTCCATAAATGGTCTCCAAAATTGCACTAAAAAAACAAATTGATAAAGGACTCAAACAGTTTACCACACAAAGTGCACAAAGAGACCATAATCAAACCTCTTATTATGAGTTCATCATTAGTTGTTGTAACACCCAAATTTTCATAGTGAGATGCCTTGAGTTACTTGTAAATAAGTATTATTAGGCTTATTTTAGTGTTAAGGTGCAACTTCGAGTATATGTAATCTTGTATGATAATTTTGGATGTCTTTTGTGTTCGTTAGAGTTTTCTTAGTGACTTTTGTGTCATGTTAAAATCATATCTTACTTATCCAATTAATCTGATCTTTATGACTTTAGAAAGTTAATTCAATTGTTTATATCATGTTCAAAAGAAAGTCTGATTCAACTATCTTTCATGTTTAAATTGACAATGAATTTGACCTTATACTCATCATTTTGATCGTAATTTGAGTTCAACAACTTCTTTTGAAGTGAATCAAAGCCATGAGATTCCTAAAATTCATACCTACATTTCATAAGAAATTATCAAGACTTAATTCCTTTGTTATCTTTGTAGTGCGATATGAATGCTTGTCGTATGAAGGCGTGTTTGAATGCATAGTCAATAACTTTTTGTATACTTGTATCGCAATGGATTTTCCAACACTAAATTAGGAATGCAACTCTATCATATCTGATTTGTTCATACAAAATTAATAAGTTTAGTCTTATTTAATTTTTAATATTTTTAAAGTCTATGATATTTTTGTGGTCTTCCCATTGATCTTCGTTCTTCGTTGGCAAATAAGTAAACATAAAAGAATGATTTGAATTGACACATAAATAAGTGTTTTTTTTAACGTGTAGTCCTACAAAACAAAAATAAAAGTTTTTTTTGTGTGACTATTTTATGGCAAGTGAATAAAAGTTTTTTTTTTACTTTATATTGTTGAACATATTTTAATCCATTTAATTAAAATAAAATTATAATTTAACCAATTTAATACTTGTAAAAAAAATTCGCTGCCTTTTTATTTCAATTCAAATCTTTTCCTAGCAACCATCTGCCCAACTGCTCAACTATATTGAAGGTCGAGTTCAAATCTTTGACAAGGGAAAATATCTCTTAATATCTGACACGTTTTATAGCTTTTCAATTCTAAAAGCTCAAGATTGATAACTTTTTCATTTCACGCCATTAATTTCTATTAATTTTTCTTTATTTGAACATATGATTTTTAACATCGTGACCCCGCATAAGAGAATAAACATCCAGTGAGAGAAAAAAACAATCTAAAACTCAACATCATATATCATTGAAAATAGACATTAAGTCCAAGTAAAAGAATAAACAGTCAAAGAGAGAAAAAAATAATTTAAAACTCATAAAATCATATAAATATATAGTCTCCAAATCATTTTTTGAAAACACTCCTCATTTCCATAAAGGACAAGGGCATTAATGCCAGTAATTTCGCTAACTGAGAAATTGGAATATTTAAGATTTTATCTTTTCATTAATTGATTTAGAATCTTTTTAATAAAAAGAAAATTTTAGTTTTTAATTATGGTAATTGAATTTAATTATATTAAAAAAATAGGCAGAATTTTATTAAATGGTTTAACTTCTTTTGACCAGTATTAAATTGGTTAAATAAGAATTTTATTTTGATTAATAAAAATAAAATATGTTTAATATTTTAAAATAATAAAATTAAATAGTCACTTGACACGTAGAAGTCACGTCATAAAATAATGACTTTTATTTTTTCTATGTGGAACCCGGAGTCAAAAAAATTATTCTACGTAGTAAATAATGTCATCGCTCTTTTAATTTATTTGACAACGAAGATTAATGTTGCAAAAATTAAAATATTGAAGACTTTATAAACATTGAAAATTAAATAGAAAGCAAAATTTAAAAGGTCCAAATTTTGTATGGTTGAAAAATATACAGGTTAAATTATATTTATTGTTCTCGGAAATTTAGAGAATTTTAGTTTTAGTTTATGTAAAAAAATTATTTGTTTTTGTTAAGACAAACTCTCAAATTAAAGTTTTGATGAAAATAAACAAAAGTTAATTAACAATGTTAATTATGATTGTAAAATGTTATGTTAATTTAACTTGTGCTTTTGAGTGAATTAATTCAAAGATAGGAATCAAGCAAAATAAAAAAATCAGATACAAGCTGAACAGATAAAGAAACAAGAACGTTATAGACAATACAAAGAGTGTTCTCCAGGATTAAGACTGATCATCACATCCTCAAGATCAATCAATCTTCATTAGTTCAAAGAAGATTTTTCCTCTGAATTTCATTATAATGTTATCAGTACTTGACAAAGATCAAATAAGATCCATTTTAATCAAAGAAGACGTTCGAATCACTAAGATAAAAGGTCATGAATCAAGCAAGTTAAAACAAGTCTGAACCTTCTCCGGCTTAAACTGTCAAGAAGTTAATCAATCTTGATCTATACAAGACATCTAGATTGATCAGGAAGTCATCCAAAGTGATCAAGACTGAACCTCCAGATTGATAATCAATCTCTAGAAGAGTTCATAAACTGATAGTCCAAATTGATTATCAATCTCCACAATTCTGCAGAAGTTCAATATCAATCTCAAAACTGTTCTGGACAGAAAAATCATGAGATATCTTTCAATCATATGGAGACCAATGGTAACAGCTATAAGTTAGGCCAAGAACCTTGAATCACTTCCCCTAGAAGAATTAATTGGAACTTTAAGAGCACATGAAGTATTGCTGCAAGAAGACAAACCATTTAAGAAAGGAAAGACAATAGCTCTAAAGCCATCTCAAGAAAGCATCACATTACAAACAGATGAGGAGCCAGAAGAAACTAAACAAGAAGGTGCTGATAAAGAAGTTGCCCTTTCTCACCAAATGGATACAGAGAATGATGAGAAGAAGAGATCAAATCAAAAAGGGAATTCAAAACAAAAATCCCAAAACATAAGTGGACAAGAGTCAAGTCACATGTTTTGGATGTAATAAACTAGGATACTACAAAGCAGAATGCCCCTTAAATAAAAAACCACCAAAACTATTTCCCTTCAAAAAGAAAACTATAAGAGCCAAGTCACATGTTTTGGATGTAATAAACTAGGATACTACAAAGCAGAATGCCCCTTAAATAAAAAACCACCAAAACTATTTCCCTTCAAAAAGAAAACTATAAGAGCCAAGTCACATGTTTTGGATGTAATAAACTAGGATACTACAAAGCAGAATGCCCCTTAAATAAAAAACCACCAAAACTATTTCCCTTCAAAAAGAAAACTATAAGAGCCAAGTCACATGTTTTGGATGTAATAAACTAGGATACTACAAAGCAGAATGCCCCTTAAATAAAAAACCACCAAAACTATTTCCCTTCAAAAAGAAAACTATAAGAGCCAAGTCACATGTTTTGGATGTAATAAACTAGGATACTACAAAGCAGAATGCCCCTTAAATAAAAAACCACCAAAACTATTTCCCTTCAAAAAGAAAACTATAAGAGCCAAGTCACATGTTTTGGATGTAATAAACTAGGATACTACAAAGCAGAATGCCCCTTAAATAAAAAACCACCAAAACTATTTCCCTTCAAAAAGAAAACTATAAGAGCCAAGTCACATGTTTTGGATGTAATAAACTAGGATACTACAAAGCAGAATGCCCCTTAAATAAAAAACCACCAAAACTATTTCCCTTCAAAAAGAAAACTATAAGAGCCAAGTCACATGTTTTGGATGTAATAAACTAGGATACTACAAAGCAGAATGCCCCTTAAATAAAAAACCACCAAAACTATTTCCCTTCAAAAAGAAAACTATAAGAGCCAAGTCACATGTTTTGGATGTAATAAACTAGGATACTACAAAGCAGAATGCCCCTTAAATAAAAAACCACCAAAACTATTTCCCTTCAAAAAGAAAACTATAAGAGCCAAGTCACATGTTTTGGATGTAATAAACTAGGATACTACAAAGCAGAATGCCCCTTAAATAAAAAACCACCAAAACTATTTCCCTTCAAAAAGAAAACTATAAGAGCCAAGTCACATGTTTTGGATGTAATAAACTAGGATACTACAAAGCAGAATGCCCCTTAAATAAAAAACCACCAAAACTATTTCCCTTCAAAAAGAAAACTATAAGAGCCAAGTCACATGTTTTGGATGTAATAAACTAGGATACTACAAAGCAGAATGCCCCTTAAATAAAAAACCACCAAAACTATTTCCCTTCAAAAAGAAAACTATAAGAGCCAAGTCACATGTTTTGGATGTAATAAACTAGGATACTACAAAGCAGAATGCCCCTTAAATAAAAAACCACCAAAACTATTTCCCTTCAAAAAGAAAACTATAAGAGCCAAGTCACATGTTTTGGATGTAATAAACTAGGATACTACAAAGCAGAATGCCCCTTAAATAAAAAACCACCAAAACTATTTCCCTTCAAAAAGAAAACTATAAGAGCCAAGTCACATGTTTTGGATGTAATAAACTAGGATACTACAAAGCAGAATGCCCCTTAAATAAAAAACCACCAAAACTATTTCCCTTCAAAAAGAAAACTATAAGAGCCAAGTCACATGTTTTGGATGTAATAAACTAGGATACTACAAAGCAGAATGCCCCTTAAATAAAAAACCACCAAAACTATTTCCCTTCAAAAAGAAAACTATAAGAGCCAAGTCACATGTTTTGGATGTAATAAACTAGGATACTACAAAGCAGAATGCCCCTTAAATAAAAAACCACCAAAACTATTTCCCTTCAAAAAGAAAACTATAAGAGCCAAGTCACATGTTTTGGAT
Source organism: Cicer arietinum (assembly GCF_000331145.2). Taxonomy (NCBI): domain Eukaryota; kingdom Viridiplantae; phylum Streptophyta; class Magnoliopsida; order Fabales; family Fabaceae; genus Cicer; species Cicer arietinum. The sequence goes on along the minus strand of NC_021163.2, from coordinate 26,052,006 downwards.
GTAATAAACTAGGATACTACAAAGCAGAATGCCCCTTAAATAAAAAACCACCAAAACTATTTCCCTTCAAAAAGAAAACTATAAGAGCCAAGTCACATGTTTTGGATGTAATAAACTAGGATACTACAAAGCAGAATGCCCCTTAAATAAAAAACCACCAAAACTATTTCCCTTCAAAAAGAAAACTATAAGAGCCAAGTCACATGTTTTGGATGTAATAAACTAGGATACTACAAAGCAGAATGCCCCTTAAATAAAAAACCACCAAAACTATTTCCCTTCAAAAAGAAAACTATAAGAGCCAAGTCACATGTTTTGGATGTAATAAACTAGGATACTACAAAGCAGAATGCCCCTTAAATAAAAAACCACCAAAACTATTTCCCTTCAAAAAGAAAACTATAAGAGCCAAGTCACATGTTTTGGATGTAATAAACTAGGATACTACAAAGCAGAATGCCCCTTAAATAAAAAACCACCAAAACTATTTCCCTTCAAAAAGAAAACTATAAGAGCCAAGTCACATGTTTTGGATGTAATAAACTAGGATACTACAAAGCAGAATGCCCCTTAAATAAAAAACCACCAAAACTATTTCCCTTCAAAAAGAAAACTATAAGAGCCAAGTCACATGTTTTGGATGTAATAAACTAGGATACTACAAAGCAGAATGCCCCTTAAATAAAAAACCACCAAAACTATTTCCCTTCAAAAAGAAAACTATAAGAGCCAAGTCACATGTTTTGGATGTAATAAACTAGGATACTACAAAGCAGAATGCCCCTTAAATAAAAAACCACCAAAACTATTTCCCTTCAAAAAGAAAACTATAAGAGCCAAGTCACATGTTTTGGATGTAATAAACTAGGATACTACAAAGCAGAATGCCCCTTAAATAAAAAACCACCAAAACTATTTCCCTTCAAAAAGAAAACTATAAGAGCCAAGTCACATGTTTTGGATGTAATAAACTAGGATACTACAAAGCAGAATGCCCCTTAAATAAAAAACCACCAAAACTATTTCCCTTCAAAAAGAAAACTATAAGAGCCAAGTCACATGTTTTGGATGTAATAAACTAGGATACTACAAAGCAGAATGCCCCTTAAATAAAAAACCACCAAAACTATTTCCCTTCAAAAAGAAAACTATAAGAGCCAAGTCACATGTTTTGGATGTAATAAACTAGGATACTACAAAGCAGAATGCCCCTTAAATAAAAAACCACCAAAACTATTTCCCTTCAAAAAGAAAACTATAAGAGCCAAGTCACATGTTTTGGATGTAATAAACTAGGATACTACAAATGACGTCTAAAACAAAAACAAAGTCTAAGAAAAATATAATTTAAAAGTCATTAGAGATACATGTCATATAGAATTTAATCAAATATAATATTATAATCAATCAATTTTATTTAATTCGATTGAATTTTAAACTTGTAATCTAAAACTTCACTGACAATTTGAATTAAATCATATATCATATTAAAAGAAAAATTTATTTAAAAATTATAACTAATAAAAATACTCGTAATAAAAATAATGTTAATTTATTAATGATAGTAATAATAATTACTATAAGAAATGAAATGGAATTGAATATTTTTTTCTTTAAAATACTTTAATAACAGTAAATTGAATTTACATTACATTTCTAATAATAATAATATCTATATTCTATATTATATAGGAAATGGAATTCAATTCATGTGGTATCACTACAACAATAATGCATTTATTATATACCATACATGACATGTGGTAACACTGCAACAATAATGCATTTATTACATACACAATAATATTAATATTATAAGAGGTGATAAAAGGAAAATTTATTTATACAATTATTACAAATACAATAAATTGATAAATTAAATAAAATGCATTCATTTATGTATCTATCTAAATTTTACAAGAAAGTACTCTATTAATTACACAAATTATAATAATTACTCTATTAATTACAAACTTATCTATACTATATTCCATCTAAATGCATTTTACATTCATTACTTTGTTAATTACATACGCTACACATATAGTTAGGAGACTGGAATAGGTCATTCAGGCCAGATTTTAAAAGATCTGAGTTTGATCTACGATTAATTTTTTAAGTCTAAGTTTAGTCTACAGTCTATCATAGGCTTTTTTTTCGCCCTGATATGACATTTTTAAAAGTATGGTATGACCTGAAAGCCTATTTAAAAGTTTTATTAACATTAAAATATTATATTTTACATATCTATATATATTAAACAAAAAATGATTTTATTAACAAAATGATTTTAAAAAAAACCTAAAACAAACATGAATATGGAACGATTATGGATCATCTACTAAAACAAATATGAATCGTCTACTAAGTGATTGTCTAATTGAACAGCTACTGAATATGGAACGATTACCGAATATGGAACGGCTACCGAATATGCAACCATTACTGAATGATTGTCTAATTGATAGATTTTAAAATAGAAAATAATATTATTAATAAATAATAACAAAAAATAACATTAATAAATAATAAAATATATATAGGCCGGCTTGTCAGGCCTAATAACCTTTTTTATAAGTTTGAACCTGATCTATTTAAATTAGTAGACTTTAAAAATAGCATGAGTCTATCAATTTTATTAAATAGGTCAAGTCATGTCAGACCATAAATATGTCAGACCATAAGTCTCTGACAGACGACTTAGTCTATTCTCATCCTCACATATAACTCATAAAGATGTGTCTATATAGATATATAGTTATGCAAAAAAATTAAAATTTTACCATTGTTCTTTCCCTTAAAAAAACTATCATATATTCTATAAAAAAAAAATATAAAAAAAACAATTATGTATACAAATCAAATAAAATTAACATTAATTATTTTTACAAACAAATGCAATCAGCATGCCCCTTGGACTTCTAACTCATGAGTGCAAGGACAATAAAATTAGATGTTTACGAAAAATAAATTTTTTATTTTATCGAAAGATCTATAAAATTTTATTTAATAAAAATGTTTTAAAATTAAAATATATAAAGATTTTATAAATTTAATATTGTCTCATCAATATTAAATCAATTAAAAAATATTACATGATATTAATTATATTAATTTAGTGATATCGTGTTAAAAATTTAAAAAAAAATATATTAAAATTTGTTTTAGATTTATAAATGCGTTGGATTAGACTGAATTTTTAAAGTTTAAAAAATTCAATACAAATAAGTCTATACTTGATGGAATAACATATAATTGAATTTAAATTATTTTCTTTTGCTCTTTCATTTTCTACTTCATATTAAGAGAGAAGTAGAGATAAGACAACACCAAAATTATTTTTATAAATATTAAACATGAAAAAAAAAATTGTGTCTCTGTTTCTTTTAACATGAGAAAGAAACAAGATAACAAAACAAGAGGATTTTAATCCTAGAAAATTAACTTACGAACGGAATAAGTGGTAGACAAGGAAATCTCGCATTTCACAACATTAATCATCTAGGAATAATGTCTTCAAATCTGACTTGAATCTTGCATTTTCAGTTCATCGAAAAGATGTTTGTAAGAAAAGAAAGGATGAGATCATGAATTTGCTTGATCCATATTTGATTGAGAATGTTGAAGATGTTTTTAATGCAATTAAAGTCCGACTGCACTTGCAAGACACTAGCAAACTACCTCCATAAATGGTCTCCAAAATTGCACTAAAAAAACAAATTGATAAAGGACTCAAACAGTTTACCACACAAAGTGCACAAAGAGACCATAATCAAACCTCTTATTATGAGTTCATCATTAGTTGTTGTAACACCCAAATTTTCATAGTGAGATGCCTTGAGTTACTTGTAAATAAGTATTATTAGGCTTATTTTAGTGTTAAGGTGCAACTTCGAGTATATGTAATCTTGTATGATAATTTTGGATGTCTTTTGTGTTCGTTAGAGTTTTCTTAGTGACTTTTGTGTCATGTTAAAATCATATCTTACTTATCCAATTAATCTGATCTTTATGACTTTAGAAAGTTAATTCAATTGTTTATATCATGTTCAAAAGAAAGTCTGATTCAACTATCTTTCATGTTTAAATTGACAATGAATTTGACCTTATACTCATCATTTTGATCGTAATTTGAGTTCAACAACTTCTTTTGAAGTGAATCAAAGCCATGAGATTCCTAAAATTCATACCTACATTTCATAAGAAATTATCAAGACTTAATTCCTTTGTTATCTTTGTAGTGCGATATGAATGCTTGTCGTATGAAGGCGTGTTTGAATGCATAGTCAATAACTTTTTGTATACTTGTATCGCAATGGATTTTCCAACACTAAATTAGGAATGCAACTCTATCATATCTGATTTGTTCATACAAAATTAATAAGTTTAGTCTTATTTAATTTTTAATATTTTTAAAGTCTATGATATTTTTGTGGTCTTCCCATTGATCTTCGTTCTTCGTTGGCAAATAAGTAAACATAAAAGAATGATTTGAATTGACACATAAATAAGTGTTTTTTTTAACGTGTAGTCCTACAAAACAAAAATAAAAGTTTTTTTTGTGTGACTATTTTATGGCAAGTGAATAAAAGTTTTTTTTTTACTTTATATTGTTGAACATATTTTAATCCATTTAATTAAAATAAAATTATAATTTAACCAATTTAATACTTGTAAAAAAAATTCGCTGCCTTTTTATTTCAATTCAAATCTTTTCCTAGCAACCATCTGCCCAACTGCTCAACTATATTGAAGGTCGAGTTCAAATCTTTGACAAGGGAAAATATCTCTTAATATCTGACACGTTTTATAGCTTTTCAATTCTAAAAGCTCAAGATTGATAACTTTTTCATTTCACGCCATTAATTTCTATTAATTTTTCTTTATTTGAACATATGATTTTTAACATCGTGACCCCGCATAAGAGAATAAACATCCAGTGAGAGAAAAAAACAATCTAAAACTCAACATCATATATCATTGAAAATAGACATTAAGTCCAAGTAAAAGAATAAACAGTCAAAGAGAGAAAAAAATAATTTAAAACTCATAAAATCGTATAAATATATAGTCTCCAAATCATTTTTTGAAAACACTCCTCATTTCCATAAAGGACAAGGGCATTAATGCCAGTAATTTCGCTAACTGAGAAATTGGAATATTTAAGATTTTATCTTTTCATTAATTGATTTAGAATCTTTTTAATAAAAAGAAAATTTTAGTTTTTAATTATGGTAATTGAATTTAATTATATTAAAAAAATAGGCAGAATTTTATTAAATGGTTTAACTTCTTTTGACCAGTATTAAATTGGTTAAATAAGAATTTTATTTTGATTAATAAAAATAAAATATGTTTAATATTTTAAAATAATAAAATTAAATAGTCACTTGACACGTAGAAGTCACGTCATAAAATAATGACTTTTATTTTTTCTATGTGGAACCCGGAGTCAAAAAAATTATTCTACGTAGTAAATAATGTCATCGCTCTTTTAATTTATTTGACAACGAAGATTAATGTTGCAAAAATTAAAATATTGAAGACTTTATAAACATTGAAAATTAAATAGAAAGCAAAATTTAAAAGGTCCAAATTTTGTATGGTTGAAAAATATACAGGTTAAATTATATTTATTGTTCTCGGAAATTTAGAGAATTTTAGTTTTAGTTTATGTAAAAAAATTATTTGTTTTTGTTAAGACAAACTCTCAAATTAAAGTTTTGATGAAAATAAACAAAAGTTAATTAACAATGTTAATTATGATTGTAAAATGTTATGTTAATTTAACTTGTGCTTTTGAGTGAATTAATTCAAAGATAGGAATCAAGCAAAATAAAAAAATCAGATACAAGCTGAACAGATAAAGAAACAAGAACGTTATAGACAATACAAAGAGTGTTCTCCAGGATTAAGACTGATCATCACATCCTCAAGATCAATCAATCTTCATTAGTTCAAAGAAGATTTTTCCTCTGAATTTCATTATAATGTTATCAGTACTTGACAAAGATCAAATAAGATCCATTTTAATCAAAGAAGACGTTCGAATCACTAAGATAAAAGGTCATGAATCAAGCAAGTTAAAACAAGTCTGAACCTTCTCCGGCTTAAACTGTCAAGAAGTTAATCAATCTTGATCTATACAAGACATCTAGATTGATCAGGAAGTCATCCAAAGTGATCAAGACTGAACCTCCAGATTGATAATCAATCTCTAGAAGAGTTCATAAACTGATAGTCCAAATTGATTATCAATCTCCACAATTCTGCAGAAGTTCAATATCAATCTCAAAACTGTTCTGGACAGAAAAATCATGAGATATCTTTCAATCATATGGAGACCAATGGTAACAGCTATAAGTTAGGCCAAGAACCTTGAATCACTTCCCCTAGAAGAATTAATTGGAACTTTAAGAGCACATGAAGTATTGCTGCAAGAAGACAAACCATTTAAGAAAGGAAAGACAATAGCTCTAAAGCCATCTCAAGAAAGCATCACATTACAAACAGATGAGGAGCCAGAAGAAACTAAACAAGAAGGTGCTGATAAAGAAGTTGCCCTTTCTCACCAAATGGATACAGAGAATGATGAGAAGAAGAGATCAAATCAAAAAGGGAATTCAAAACAAAAATCCCAAAACATAAGTGGACAAGAGTCAAGTCACATGTTTTGGATGTAATAAACTAGGATACTACAAAGCAGAATGCCCCTTAAATAAAAAACCACCAAAACTATTTCCCTTCAAAAAGAAAACTATAAGAGCCAAGTCACATGTTTTGGATGTAATAAACTAGGATACTACAAAGCAGAATGCCCCTTAAATAAAAAACCACCAAAACTATTTCCCTTCAAAAAGAAAACTATAATGGCCACGTGGGATGATTCAGAAGAATCCGAAACAAAAAAAGGTGAGGAAGCTAACATATGCTTGATGGCAAAGATAAAAGGTAACAAATTCTAAACCTTGCTATTTATGTTAACAAATGAGTAAATGATTCAAACCCTCTTATTCAAAAATGTAGTTCTTTAAAAGAGCAATTTCATAAAGAAAAAGAAGAAAAAGAAAAAGGTCAAGCTAGGAATAATGTCCTCAACAATATCATTCAAAAACTAAAAGAAACACAACAATAAAATTTTGAAAGTAAAAAAGGTCAAGAACGTTCTGCAATGAAAACGGAGAACATTCTCCTTAAAACTGAAAATGAACTTCTTAAAAATGACTTGTTAAACTTTATTAAAGCCACCGAAACATTTCAAAAAATCATGAGTGTTGACACTTAATTTTGTCCGATTTTTACTTTTTATTAAAAAAGGAAATAATAATAATAATAATAATAATAATAATAATAATAATAATAATAATAATAATAATTATAATAATAAATATATAAATATATAAAATACATGTGAAGAAATATGAAAATAAAAATAAATAATTAGGGATATAAGCTTTTAACAATCACAAGTGTTTTCGATTCTTGTTTGCCTCTAATTCTAGTTCAGACTATTTTCTAAAAATATAAAAAAAATAATAAGAAATAAAAACAAAGGAAACTAAAAAGAAATGAATTGATGGTCATAAAAATCGATGCAATGATGATCAAAATAAATGAAAAAAAAAAACGAAAAGAAATTGATTGATGGTCATAAAAATCAGAATAATGGTGATCAATTGAATAACAAAGAAAACCGAGGAAATGAATCAATGACAATAAGAATCGGTATAATTGTAGCCAATTAAAAGAAAAGAAACCGAAAAAAATAGATTAATGGTAATCAATTAAAAATTATTCTTTTGTCTTTTGAAATCTATACCCAAAAGTTTATAAATAGTCTGCCACAAGAAGACAAAGGGGATCACAATTGAAAACACAAATTGAGAGCACAGAAAAAAAAAAATAGAGAGATTAATTAGAAAAAGAGAAGAAGATAATCTGATCTTGAAATAATCAGTCTAATAAGGTATCATTTTCTTATTCTTTTCTCTATTCTGCTTATTAGTATTTTTTTTTTGTTTTTTTTTAAATATATTTATTGTTTGTCTTTCTCTTTTTTTTTGTTTATAAAAAATAAACTCATATGTTAAGCTTTCATTTTATTTTTTAATCATTTAATTCTAGGATTGTTTTCTTTGCAATATAAAATAAAATAAAAAATATAACTAGTTGAGTGTATAGATCAAGAAAACAAATTTCATCATATTGTAATGTAATAGAAAATTCATAATACGTCTTTATCAAGAAAAATTATAACAGATAAATGTTTTTACCCTTAAAATTAGAATTAATGGTTGTCGTCGCCGGATGAAATTCATCCTCGTTCGTTGCACCATATTATTCACTTTCAATCGTTAGTGGCCTTTGTGTCGCGACATATCCGACAACGTACGAGCAAATCATTTAATAGATTATTTCACCGTCGTGTCCATCTGTCTCGTTCACATACCGCCACGTTACGTTTGTTTTTAATTTTTTTTCTTTACTTTAAAACAGACAAATATTATTATTATTATTATTATTATTATTATTATTATTATTATTATTATATTTATCATTATTATTATTATTATTATTAGATTCTTATTTTTATTTTTTAATACATATATAAATAAATAATAATAATAAAATCGGCCAACACACAAATATTTTCTACCTAAAAACTACGTGTGTTTTGATTTCCCTATTGCACCTAGGGATACGTAGGAGCAAAGTCTTATCCTTGTCAAACCAAATTAATAAAACAAATATTTTTTTCTTCTTTCATTAATGTAAATAATTTAATTTTTTTATTATTCTTTTTGGGGTAAAAATAAATAAATAAATAAATAGTTTGTATATAATTAATTATAGGGTAACCGTTTTAACGGACGTTGTAGGGTGATAATACTTCCCTACTCGTAATCGACTCCCGAATCCAAATTTTTGGTTCAAAAATATTATTTTAGGTTTTATCTAATTTTTCCTTTAATAAAAATAAAATTGGTGGCAACTCTTTTTTCGCGGACAAACCGGACGCGACAGCTGGCGACTCCACTGGGGATATTTGCGAGTCAAGCCCAATCTAATTAATTATATATAGTTATTTTATTATTTATTATTTTATTTATATTACCCCTATTATTATTTTTATTTTGTTATATTGTGAATATAATTATATGTGTTTTGTCAAATTTTTTTATTGTGATGTTTTTTTATCTTATTTATTTTTCTATACATTACCCTAACACGACTCACACACTTATGAGTGGGCTTTATACCCGGGTTGAGTGCAAACCTAAGATAAGTTAGAGACTGTGTAATGATAATCTTCTGGATGTACATCCTGTTTGGTTGTCATGAAAGTCTCACCTAGAGTTGACCTTTTCTAGAATATTGTCATTTTAATAGTTTACCTATTAATTGGTTTAATATTTTAAAATTGAGTTGTGTGCTCTAGGAGCCAATTTAGAACTATAGAGCCACCCATAGTAAAGATTCACAATAAAAAATCATCAAATAAGAAAAGAACCATGTAGGGCATAATCATGTATGTAAATAAGAAAATAACCATGTAGGGCATAATCATGTATGTTTCATCATTTACTTCATTTTACAACATATTTTTCTTTTTTCTCATTTTTTTTAGAAAAAATAATTGCATATTAGGAGGTAGTAAAATGTTTCAGTTAAATGCATAATCATTTCATTTATTTTTTTTTACATTCTCATAACATTTTCCTTCAACAACAAAAAAAAAGACAAAAGACAAAAAAAAAAGTAAAAAGAAAAAGTATCGTAACACCCTTATCGGACATGTTCCCGAGTTAAAATCACGGATTAATTGAAACATACAAAGATGATCTAAACCAACTGAAAATTCTTATGGCTAAAAGATTGAAAATCTTACAAACCCTCGATACTTGAAATCATGGGGATCCTTCATGAAAAAAAACTATCACGAAAAACTCATGTGTTAGCCATTGATTTCATAAGTCTAACAATTATCACTTTTTAGTCTACTTTTTGGTTATACTCTATCCAAAGTCACTTGTCCACAAGATTTGAACCTGATGCTAATTAGATTCATATTTATCATACACCCCCTACTTCTGAGTCATGAATATACTTCATTGGTTTTCATCACAAGTAAATCTCTAGAAGTTGGGTCGTCTATGTTGAACTTTCATCACTACCGATTATTATTTGATGTCATCAATCTAAAACATGGCAAACCTTGTATGAAGTTTTGATGACTATTGAAGAAAAACATTGGTTAAACACTACTTTGAAGACCTTGACTATGTTCTCCCATATATATACAAGAGAAAAGGTCAACATTAAAAATATTATCAAGTTTCCCCATGATCGTTAATGTTATTTAATTTGATCCTAAAACATTGATCATATTGATGTGCCTCAATATTTTGAATATCAATAAATGCATTTTGTATTGTTTTCTTTTCCATCCTCACCCATTTTATATTTCACAATCTCTTACCAAACATTATTCTTCTGTCTCTTCTTTAAACCATATACCAAACATATTTGGAAATAGTCCATTCATAAATAAGTTTGTTAAAATCTCATACATAATTTCAATCATGCTATAAGTTCCACTGAATGTGAGAACGATATAAATAAGTCCACTATCTAGATGGACTCCGATATGCTGGGGCATGAAATTAACGTCACGTTAATCCCCCTAGACAAGTGGTTTTATCTTAATCATAGTCTAAATATGTTTTGAATATAATAATAATAATAATAATAATAATAATAATAATAATAATAATAATAATAATAATAATAATAATAATAATAATAATAAATACCCGTTAGGTTGAAAACCTGAAAGGGCGATCTAGGCAAAAATTAGGGTACAAAAAAAGAAAGAAAAAAAAGCCCGTTAGGTTGAAAACCCGAAAGGGCAATCTAAGCAAAAATTAAGGCCACAAAAAAATTGTTTTCTTTTCCATCCTCACCCATTTTATATTTCACAATCTCTTACCAAACATTATTCTTCTGTCTCTTCTTTAAACCATATACCAAACATATTTGGAAATAGTCCATTCATAAATAAGTTTGTTAAAATCTCATACATAATTTCAATCATGCTATAAGTTCCACTGAATGTGAGAACGATATAAATAAGTCCACTATCTAGATGGACTCCGATATGCTGGGGCATGAAATTAACGTCACGTTAATCCCCCTAGACAAGTGGTTTTATCTTAATCATAGTCTAAATATGTTTTGAATATGTCAATCACGTTGGGAATTTGAAGTTTGTGCCCTGGATATTCTAGCCGCCTACAAATCGAAAATGAAGATGTTGAACGTATATAAGGCTTGACTGTAGCTACTTTATCTTCAATATTCAAAGTAAGTCACGATGAAGAACAGTTACTCACAAGAATAAAATTCACGACTATCAAATGTATAAGAAAAGTATATGGAAAATTCTCGTGCCAAACATTACCTCGTAACTGTAGAATACCCTTCATGAGTATCAACCTATAATTGGGGCACCCCTTTGTTTCTTATTATATAGAATAAAGGCAGTGCGACCCACTCGAACAAAAACCCCCTTATCAAGAGTAACGACCTGTGTTGACCGATTGAATTCAATTCAAGAGAAATGTTGACTGCCTCATGTCAAGGACAAAAGATCTTAAAAGAAGAACATATGAACTTCAGAGCTTCAAAAGAAAGAATTAGCATTCAAGAATATTTCACATATCTAAAAGAACTGGCAAGATAAATGAACTCCCAACTATATGAGCCCCTAATACCATAATCACCACCATTTATTTGAAGTGGTGCGTATTTTTCATCCATGAATCAAGGATCATGTCCGTAAAGAGGTGAAAGAATTAAAAAAAAATTGAAAAAAAATTGATTAAAAAAAAAAGATGAAAATGAAGGAAAATGTTCATTCATTAAATGCATTCATGACATTTTATATTTAGTGGTTAAATTTAAATTTGAGAAACTAACCCACACCATATTATTTAAGAGACGGAGATATTGACCCACATCCTCTGATTTAAGAGCAGGGATGACTGACCCTCATCCTCTGTTTTAAGAGCTTGGTTGACTAGCCTTCAACATCTGATTTAAGAGCTAGGCCGCCGCCCCCACAAAATTTTAGTTGATATATTTTCTGATGAATTATGAGTCCCATAGGAAGCTATTACATAAAATACTAAATGAAGTCCACATCACTCAACATATCACTTGTGACAAATATGGAGGCATCGTAAATAACATTACTACTAACAGTCACCTAACCTTCATAGATGGCGAATTACCCGCGAAGAAAGAGGCCATAACAAAGCGTTGTGCATTTCAGTAATGTGCCTCAATCATATGATATCAAGAGTCCTTGTTAAAGATTTCGATGGGAGTCGTAGAGAAATGATGGGATAAATTGAACTCCCAATTCAAATAGGCCCGATCACTTTTGAAATCATGTTTCATTTGATGGATATTGTACCCGTCTATAGCTGCTTATTGAGGAGACCATGGATCCATTCTATCGATGTGTTGCCATCAACCCTACATTAAAAGCTAAAGTATATGGTATATGACCAACTGATAACTGCGTTAGAAGAGGAAGATTCATTGGTGAGTGAGTTTTCCACCACACCGTACGTTGAGATGATAGAGTAAGCTCTGGAGATCGCCTTCCAAACACTAGAAATTTGTGGACACTGTTTACATTAAGACAACAGCATAGAACCACATCTATCAAACACAACTATTATGATGGTTAGATTCATGTTAAGTAAAGGGCATCATCCATGACACAGTTTGGGGAATAATGAAGAACAACTCAAAGGACTGATAAAACTTCATGAGAATAGAGATAAATAGGGTTTAGATTACGAATCAACCAAAGTTGACAAGTAAATATTGGCCAAAAAAAAAAAAAAGGAAAGATAAATAAGATTCATATTGCAGTAGCTAGAGATGATCTTTCCATCGATGATGCTAATTGGGTTCGTCCATACGATGCAAAAACAAAAATTAAGAATTGAGAGACAATCAAGTTGCCTATAGTATTCAATGCAATTCCCTTTTTTGAGAATAATTCATTCGCATATGATTGTACTAAAATTATGCAACATAACTTTCACCATCTTACTAATCAGGCAATAAAAGATAATGAAGAAGCTTATGAATTTTCCCTAGAATTGTTAAAATTGGCACCAAAAAAAAAGAAGGCAAGACATTATGTCTCATAAGGAATCAATAAAAGTGATTAATCGAAGGAAAGAAGAAAATAGAAAGGAAATTAAAGTCAACATTATCTTAAAGTAAGAAGTATATCATGAACTAATCAAAATTCTACACAAATAGAAAGATATTTTTGCCTCATCATATCAGGATATGTATGGATTGAATATTAGCATAGTGGAACATAAATTTCCCTTAAAACTCAGTTTTTCTTCGGTCAAACAAGAATTAAGGAGAATAAAGCCCGATATGTCATTAAAAATCAGGGAAGAAGTAAAAATAATTTGACATTGGGTTCCTAACTGTGGCAAATTATCCCCAATGGATAGCCAATATTATATTGGTGCTGGAAAAGGATGGCAAAGTTCGAATGTGTGTCGACTATAAGGACCTTAACAAAGCCAATCATAAAGATGATTTCTCGTTACCTCACATCTATATTTTGGATGATAATATGGCTCACCATTCACTTTTTCTCCTTTATGGATGGTTGGTCAGGATATAATCAAATCAATATGGCAGTCGAAGATATGAAGAAAAAAAACAACTTTCATCACCCCTAAGGGAACATTGTGTTACAAGGTAAAGAATGTTGGGACAACCTACCAAAGAGCTGTGGTAACTTTATTCCATGACATGATACATAAAGAGATAGGAGTTTATGTAGATGACATGATTGCTAAGTCACAAACAAAAGAAAAACATGTGATTGATATAAAGAAACTCTTTGAAAGATTCCGAAAGTTCAAGCTAAAACTCAACCCCTTCAAATGCACTTTAGACGTATGGTTGGATAAATTGTTAGAATTTTTGGTTAGTCAGAAAAGAATAGAGGTCGACCCATATAAAGTTCGAGCCATTTTGGAAATATCTCCGCAAAGTACAGAGAGAGAGATTCACGGTTTTCTTGGGAGACTAAATTATATTTCAAGATTTATATCACAACTAACTACAACTTGTGAATCGATCTTTAAACTTTTACGGAAAAAATATCAAATGGTTGTGTAGAACGAAGATTGTAACATAAAAACATAAAAATAAAAATAAAAATAAAAGTTATTCAGAAAATGGTTGTAACATACAAAGATTGGCATGAGATGTTGTCGTTTGCACTACACGGGTATCGTACCTCGATATGCACTTCAACTGCGGCAACCCCTTTTTGCCTAGTATATGGGATGGAGGTTGTGTTGCCCATTGAAGTAGAAATCCCCTTTGCTAAGAGTATTAATGAAAGTAAAACTAGGGGAATTAAATGGATAAACACCTATTTCGATCAATTGAATTTAATTGAAGAAAAAAGGTTGACGACCTTATGCCATGGACAATTATATTAGAAAAGACTGAAAAGAGCGTACGAGAAAAAATACGAGAGGGAGACTTGATGATAAAATGATCTTACCATTTCAAAAGGATTATCGTGGAAAATGGACCCCTAACTATGAGGACCCATACGTCGTGAAAAAAGCTTTTTTAGGTAGGGCATTGATCCTCACGAATATGGATAGAAAAATTTAGTCCTCCCTGTTAACTCTGACGTCGTAAAAAGTATCATATTTAGATAATGAAAACCCGCTAAGTTGAAAACATGAAAGGGCAACTAGGGAGAAGAAGAAAAAAAAAAGAATATATATTCAAAAGGACATGCTCAATAAAAATGGATCGAACTATAACACGAGAATAAAGGTTATTTACAATACAAAGCAGACAACAACAATAATTCTTCTTAAAAAAAAAAAAGATATCACGTTCATAAAAAAGTATAAGTGTTTTTTCTCATTCATGATTTGAATGGTCATGCCCAATAAAAGTATTAATAAAACCGACATATTCATTCATTCATGAAATTCTATAAATTTAAAGCCGAGAAAACGACCTGCATGTTGAAGCCGGGAAAACGACTTACACCCGAAGCCGAGAAAACGACCCGCATGTTGAAGCCGGGAAAACGACTCGCACCCGAAGCCGAGAAAACGACCCGCATGTTGAAGCCGGGAAAACGACTCGCACCCGAAGCCGAGAAAATGACTCGCATCTTGAAGTCGGGAAAACGAAACGAATTCTTCTAAAAGTTATTTTTCGGACAAAATTAGAATTTGTTATCTTTACTTATTTTTACTTTGATTATCAAGTAAATTCTAAGTAAAGATGGACAACTGTTGACACCTAATTTTGTCCGATTTTTACTTTTTATTAAAAAAGGAAATAATAATAATAATAATAATAATAATTATAATAATAAATATATAAATATATGTGAAGAAATATGAAAATAAAAATAAATAATTAGGGATATAAGCTTTTAACAATCACAAGTGTTTTCGATTCAAGGTTGCCTCTAATTCTTGTTCAGACTATTTTCTAAAAATATAAAAAAAAAATAAGAAATAAAAACAAAGTAAACTAAAAAGAAATGAATTGATGGTCATAAAAATCGATGCAATGATAATCAAAATAAATGGAAAAAAAAAACGAAAAGAAATTGATTGATGGTCATAAAAATCAGAATAATGGTGATCAATTGAATAGCAAAGAAAGCCGAGGAAATGAATCAATGGCAATAAGAATCGGTATAATTGTGGCCAATTAAAAGAAAAAAACCAAAAAAAATAGATTAATGGTAATCAATTGACAATTATTCTTTTGTCTTTTGAAATCTATACGCAAAAGTCTATAAATAGTTTGCCACAAGAAGACAAAGGGGATTAGAATTGGAAACACAAATTGAGAGCACAGAAAAAAAAAATAGAGAGATTAATTAGAAAAAGAGAAGAAGATAATCTGATCTTGAAATAATCACTCTAGTAAGGTATCATTTTCTTATTCTTTTCTCTATTCTGCTTATTAGTATTTTTTTAAATATATTTATTGTTTCTCTTTCTATTTTTTTTTTGTTTATAAAAAATAAACTCATATGTTAAGCTTTCATTTTATTTTTTAAAAGTTTAATCCTAGAATTATTTTCTTTGCAATATAAAATAAAATTAAAAATATAACTAATTGATGTCTATAGATCAAGAAAACAAATTTCATGATATTGGAATGTAATAGAAAATTCATAATATGTCTTTATCAAAAAAAAATTATAACAGATACATGTTTTTACCCTTAAAACTAGAATTAATGGTTGTCGCCGCCGGATGAAATTCATCTTTGTTCGCTGCACCATATTATTCACTTTCAATCATTAGTGGCCTTTGTGTCGTGACAGATCCGACAACGTACGAGCAAATCATTTAACAGATTATTTCACCGTCGTGTCCATCTGTCTCGTTCACATACCGCCACGTTACGTTTTTTTTTAATTTTTTTCTTTACTTTAAAACAGATAAATATTATTATTATTATTATTATTATTATTATTATTATTATTATTATTATTATATTTATCATTATTATTATTATTATTACATTCTTATTTTTATTTTTTAATACATATATAAATAAAAAATAATAATAAAATCGGTCAACACACAAATATTTTCTACCTAAGAACTACGTGTGTTTTGATTTCCCTGTTTCACCTAGGGATACGTAGGAGCAAGGTCTTATCCTTGTCAAACCAAATTAATAAAACAAATATTTTTTTCTTCTTTCATTAATGTAAATAATTTAATTTTTTATTATTCTTTTTGGGGTAAAAATAAATAAATAAATAGTTTGTATATAATTAATTATAGGGTAACCGTTTTAACGGACGTTGTAGGTTGATAATACTTCCCTACTCGTAATCGACTCCCGAATCCAAATTTTTGGTTCAAAAATATTATTTTAGGTTTTATCCAATTTTTCCTTTAATAAAAATAAAATTGGTGGCGACTCCTTTTTCGCGGACAAACCAGACGCGACAATGAGATCTCAAGTAGGAATCTTTATTAAAGTTGGTCTTGATTTTAATCAAACTTAAAAAACAAAAATGTATGAAAACTTTATTGTTCCATAAAGAAAGGAAGAAAAATATAAAACTAAATGCTAATATTGTAAAAAATTTGGACATCTGGAATTTGCTTGCTACTTTAAAAAAAAAGAGATGAAAAGATTAAAGGCAAAAGGCTTTTTAAAGGGAAAAATAGTTTTGCAAATAAAACTGAAACAATTTTGAAAAATCTGCAAAAAGGAGAACGTTCTCCATACTGTTTTCTAAACGGAGAATGTTTTGAAACAAAAGCTGAACTTTCTCCAAAAAATATGGAAAAAGGAGAACGATCTGGAACTACTTCAAAATCAAGATTAAAATCTTTTAAATCCCAGATTACAAAATCAAGTCCAATATCAACAACTAAATGTATATATTGTCTCAAAAATGGTCATGAAAAATCAATATGTTATCTTAAGAAGAAAGAAAATTTTAAAACTAACTCTAAAGGACTCAAGACAAAATGGGCACCTAAGGCTGAAATAACATCTTATGCAGGTTCAATTTCCAAATATAAAGAGAAAACCTTTATTATTGGACAGTGGTTGTTCAAGACACATGACTGGAGATAAAAATTATTTCATGACATTCATCAAGAAAGGTGGAGGATCGGTCACTTTTGGAAACAATAGTCAAGATCAGATTAAAGGTAAAGTAACTATTGGTAAGGCAAACTCTGCTCAAATAACTGATGTTCAATATGTGTGTGGTTTGAAACACAATCTTCTAAGCATAAGTTAACTATGTGACAATGATTTTGAAGTTATTTTTAAACCAAGAGTATGTGAAATTAGAAAAATTGAAACTAGAGAAATTCTTTTTTCTGGAAATAGAAAGAAAAATTTATATGTCCTATATCTTGAAGAATTACCTGATGAATCATGTTTTATGTCAATCAATAAAGATAAATTAATATGACATAAAAGGGATGGACATATAAGTATGAAAAAAATTTCAAAAATCTCAAAACTAGATCTTGTTAGAGGATTACCCAAAATCAATTTTGATAAAGATAAAATATGTGAAGCTTGTGCAACAAAAAAGCAAGTCAAGAGCAATTTTCATTCAAAAAATTTTGTAACTGCAACTAGAACTCTTGAATTACTTCACATGGATCTCTTTGGGCCAATCAAAACAATAAGTTTAGGAGGAATGAAATATAGTTTTGTTATTGTTGACGATTTCTTAAGATACACTTAGGCATTATTTTTAAAACAAAAAGATGATGCATCTAAAATCTTTTGCAAAAAGGTACAAAATGAAAAAGAATCCAACATCATTTTTGTAAGAAGTGATCATGGAGGAGAATTGATAAATGCCTCTTTTAAAACCTTTTTTGATGAACTTGAAATTTCTCATAATCTATCATGTGCAAGAACTCCACAACAAAATGGAGTTGTTGAACGAAAAAAAAGAACTTTACAAGAAATGACAAAAACAATCTTGGAATAATTTAACGTTGAAAGATACTTCTGGGCTGAAGCTATTAATAATTCTTGTTACATTTTAAACTGTGTATCCATAAGAAAAATCATCAACAAAACCCCATATGAAATATGGAAAAACAGAAAACCAAACATTTCTTATTTTCACATTTTTGGATGTTATTGTTATATTTTGAACAACAAAGATGTTCTTGGAAAATTTGATGCAAAATTAGACGAAGCAATCATTTTAGGTTATTCAACCGACTCTAAAGGCGATAGAGTAAAAAGGACGAGGAAGAAGAAATTCAAACTGGTCTGCAACAATAGAACAGTCCGCAGGAAATAGAGATTGATATACAATCTCCGTTTCATTCTCCACCAAAAAGTTGGAGAACAATTGAAGAACATCCTCAAACAAAAATCATTGGAGACACAATTGATGAGATTCGAACAAGAAAATCATTCAAGAATGATGAAAACAACATGACAATGATATCTCAAATTAAACCAAAATCAATTAAAGAAGTCATAATTGATCAATCTTGGATTGAGACCATTGAAGGAAGAACTGCTGTAGTTTGAGAAAAATGAGGTATAGACCTTGGTACCTGATCAGGATCAAACAATCATTGGTACACGACGGGTTTTCAGAAATAAATTAGATGAAGAAGGTAAGGTTGTAAGGAACACAACAAGATTAGTTGCTCAAGGCTATATCCAACAAGAAGGTATATATTACGATGAAACTTTTGCTCCAGTTTCAAGGTTAGAAGCTATTCGTATACTTCTTGCATATGCATCCCGCAAGCTTATTAAGTTATTTCAAATGGATGGTAAAAGTACATTTCTTAAATGAACAAGTATATGTTGATGATATCATCTTTGGTTCCACAAATAAAAAAATGTGTGAAAGATTCACAAATCTCATGCAAAGTGAATTTGAAATGAGTATGATGGGAGAATTAAGGTATTTTCTTGGTTTGCAAATTAAACAATATGAAAATGGTATTTTTATTTGTCAAGAACATTATATTAAAGATTTATTGATTAAATACAAAATGAATTAATCAAAAATTATGTCTACTCACATGCATCCATCCTCATTATTAGAAAAATATGAAAATAGAAAATTTGTTTTTGAAAAGGAACATAGAGGAATGATTGGTTCTTTGCTTTATTTAACTGCCAGTAGACCTGATATATTATTCGCAGTAGGATTATGTGCTAGATTTCAATCAGCACCAAAGGAAACTCATTTATCAACAATAAAATGAATTTTTAGATATATTATTGGAACCACTAATCTTGGCCTTTGGTATAGAAAATATTCTCATTTAGATCTTATAACTTATTGTGACGTTGATTACGCTGGAGATAAAATTGAAAGAAAGAGCACTAGTGGAGCATGACAGTTCTTAGGTAAAACATTGATAAGCTAGTCTTGTAGGAAAAAAAACACAATAGCCTTATCGACCACTAAAGTTGAATATGTCTCAACAGCAAATTGTTGCTCACAAGTTATTTGGATTAAAAATCAACTTAAAGACTTCTCTGTAAGTTACTCAAACATTCTAATTTACTGTGATAATATTAGTGCAATCAATTTATCTAAAAATCCAATACAATACTCTATATCAAAACATTTTGAAATAAAGCATCATTTTATTCGTGATCATGTTAACAAGAAATATATTGAATAAATCTTTGTTGATACTCAAAATCAACTTGCTGATATTTTTACAAAGCCTCTAGTTGAGGATAGTTTTAATTTGATCAAAGAAAAACTGAAAATTGTGAAAAATCTAGAGAATTCTGGTTAAATTCTGCTTCTGCAGAAAACAGAGAACGATAATCAATCTTCGTTTTCCAGGCATCAGTGTTCGTTTTTCAACCAACATTCTCCCTTGTTTCATCCTTTTCTCTCTTGCACAGAAAAGACAAATCTTGGCATTTAATGCATGTGTGTCCTTGTTTGCAGAAGGGCACTCACACGTTGTCTATGGCATTCCCGCCCCCAAACTTTCTTTTCCTTCCCAAGGTTCAAATAATCATTGCTTTTTCTCTTCAAAATCAAAATTTTGATTGACAACTAAACCACTTCACATTTCTTAAAAAAACAGCAACTAAGACAAAACCCTTCAGATTTCTCCTCAACTCCCCTCTCTAAAAAATCCTTCTCATAACACAACAATGGCGCAAACTAAAACCTCAGCACACAAAAACGCATATTCATACTCACCATCTTCATCTTCACCATCTTCAAACTCCATAAATCGTTCAGCCTCTCCACCACCAAGACCAACTCCACCAGCAACTTCCTCTAATACAATATTTCCATACTACCTTTCATCTTCCCTAGAAAAAACCCTAATCCCATTAACCCAAATCCTCTGTTTACTGTTCTTTCACCTCTCTATACATGTCCTCCTCCAAATCTCACTCAAGTTCCTCCACACTTACGAAATCCCCCAACATCAACAAGATGCTTTATGTGTGTTCAATCAGGCATTGGAATTTCAAAAGCTTCAAACATCAAACCATTGTTCTTCATCATCTCTGATTCTGAGACTGATGAATCATCTGACACACCTCCTCACACAACTCCAAAGGAGAAGGAAATCACCCCAGCAAAACCAACAAAATCCATCACCTCGTCCAAATCTTCATTTTCTTATGAGACGTCTCAATCAACTCCTCCAAACCAAAAACGGAGATTGATAAATGAAATTTTCTCCTCTTTCAAAAAACTACCTCAGTTTTTCTCTCAATCCACCAAACCAACACCACGTTCCATGAAAGTCAAAACCACCATCACTATTGCCCAATTCCTAGCTAAGAATAATCTCAAAAATCCGCAAAGAAAGAAATCACATGCACCTAAACAGAACCTAAGAAATGATGAACCCCCCACTGTAGAATATTCTCCTGTTCCACAATGTTTCCTAACCCTAAGCCCTTAACGTTCCCCAAATCAAAAAGGTTCTCCAGTTCGTCAACCCTCTCGTTCACCAAATCTAGAATGTTTTCCACTTCAGGAACATTCTCCGGCTCATGTAACTTCTCCCTCACCAAAAACCAAACGTTGTCTCACTCAAGAACGTTCTTCTTCCTCAACCTCAGAATAATCTCCACAACCTTCTCCTCCATCCAAAAAACAAAAACTTCACAATCTTCCTCTTATTCCTTCCAAAGTTTCCAGGCTCTTCAAAGACAAATGGGCTCAACACCCTATCGAAATAGGAAGAGTCTTTGTTTTTGACAAACTTATTGTGGATGAGAATGTTGTCCAACATCATACTGATGATATGGGCTGGAATTCATTTTTTAAAACATCTGAGTATTTTTATCCAGCTGTTGTACGAGATTTCTATTCTCAAGCCAGAACCTTAATCTCTCATTGTATCCACCATTAAAGGGATTGAGATAAGGCTGACACCTGATATCCTAGCCTCCATCCTAAAACATCCCAGAGAAGGTCCTGCCATCTTTGGAAGCAAATGGTATTCAGCTCTGAACCTAAATCAGACTGAAGTGCTATCTGATCTATTTTAGGAAAGGTCCTACTCCCAAATCCTACACTCTCCACCACATGACCTTGGTACATTATTGCTCAACCATTACATCAGCACCATGTCTCCATTTTTCCTTTCTCCACAAAAAACTAGTTCTTCCATATTTGGAATAAGTCAGGTGTTAATATGCCCAGGCACTCCTGGCCCATCTATACGACAACCAACATCGTCTGATCCATTACCCCGAGTAGCAACCTCTTTTGCCACTTTTCAACCTTTCGCTCATCTCCCTACTCCTCCTCACATGGCTAAACCCTCCAACTCTGATATAATGGCTGAACTTTAGACCATCATGGCACACCAACTAAAGCAAGATCAAGAGACCACCTTGTTAAGAACCTGGCTAACAGAACAATTAGCTCCCAAACTGGGACTCGCTCCTCCCCCATTTCATCCTGCTCCCACTCCTCCGTTTGTCCCTAACCCTGCAAAATCCTACTCTTCTGAAGGATATTCTCCATCTCTTGCAAATTAGAGACTTTTACTTCTCCCTTTTTGTATGACAACAGGGGAGAATTAAGATATTTTTATTATGTCTATAGAAATCCTTTTTATATCTAGGATTCTCTGAATATGGTGCTGCAAACTGATATTTTGTATCTTTAATGAATTAATGAAAAAACAACTTATGTTGAAATTATATGCATGTTTTAAATTTATGTCAAAATCACTTATTGCTTAAATTGAAGGGTTGCTTTTAAGCTCTTCAAAATTAAAATTAGAATTAGTATTAAAATCTAAATTAAGATGTTTGTCATCATCAAAAAGGGGGAGATTGTTAAGACAAACTCTCAAATTAAAGTTTTGATGAAAATAAACAAAGGTTAATTAAGAATATTAATTATGATTCTAAAATGTTATGTTAATTTATCTTGTGCTTTTGAGTGAAATAATTCAAAGATGAGAATCAAGCAAAACAAAGAAATCAGATAAAAATTGAACATATAAAGAAACAAGAACATTCTAGGAGAAAATGGAGAATGTTCTCCAAGATCAAAGCTGATCATCACAGCCTCAAGATCAATCAATCTCCATTAGTTCAAAGAAGATTCTTTCGCTTTAATTTCATGCTAATGTTATCATTACTTGACAATGATCAAATATGATCCATTCTAATCAAAGAAGGCATTCAAATCACTATGATAAAAGGTCATGAATCAACCAAGTTAAAACAAGTATGAATCTTCTCCAGCTTAAACTGCCAAGAAAGTTAATCAATCCTGATCTATACAAGACATCCAGATTGATCAGGAAGTCATCCAGAGTGATCAAAACTGAACCTCCAGATTGATTATTAATCTCTAGAAGAGTTAATAAATTGAAAGTCCATATTGATTATCAATCTCCACGATTCTGCAAAAGTTCAGTATCAATTTTCATATTTCTACAGAAGTTCATCCTCATTCTCGAAACTGTTTTGGACAGAATCAAATCTCCATATCAAAGAAAAGTCATCAACAAATATATCTGAAGTACAAAGGATTATTTAACATAAGAGAAATCTGATCAAGAACGAAGAAAACGCCCAATCAAAATAATATTTGTTATTTAAATATTATTTTGGTTAAATTTATTTAGAATAATTATTGAAATTTGTATTCCCATTGGAGTTCGTATATTTATTTTATTAGAAATAAATATATAAATTATTTTTATTTGTTATTTAAATATTATTTCGGTTAAATTTGTTTAAAATAATTATTTAAATTTGTATTCCACGTTTTGTTGTATCTATTAGGTCACGTTTTTGTAACGTCCATTTGACGTTAAGGACCAAAAATAAAGTTTTTAGATATTGCAGAGATGAAATCTAAACAAATATTTTTTCAGAGACTAAAACTGAAAATTGTTATATTTACAGAGACAAAAAACATAATTAAACATTTTGTCCACGTTTTCCTTTATCAATTAACGTTTGTTGTAACGTCCAGTTAACGTTAACGACAAAAAAATAAATTTTTCTAATATTACAGAGATGAAATTCAAACAAAAACTTTTACAAAAACTAATATTAAAAACTGTTATATTTAATGACCAAAAAAATATTTAAACCTAATTTATTTAATAAAATTATAAATACTTGAATTTGAATCGAGTACTTTTAATACATCTAAAAATTAAAATTACGACTATATTAAAATTAAATATATAAAATTAATTTAAAAATATTTTATATATAATCTATTTTATGTTGGCCTTTAATAAAAATTTATCAAAATTTGTCTGTGTTCAAACCTTGCATTGTCCCCGTAAAATAATGATATATGTGACGGTAACTTTTTTCTTCTTTTTAAATCTCTATCTTGTGACTAAACATTATTTAGAGTTCACCGTAACAAATTGATATTTATGTAGACCAATTCACCCATCATATATATAGATATTTTTAGGTATATGGTTAGTCTGAAAGGAAAAAAAAATTAATACACATTATAAAGAATATGCATGTTTCATTCTTGTGTGCTCATGGAGGTAGTTCGAATTTGTTTATATAATATGTACTATTTCCGGTCTTAATTATAAAAGATTAAAAAACAACATCAAAATTAATTATTCATTTATTATTTAATTTTTTTGAATCATCTTACATATATATATCTTTAATGCACCCACTAATAGTAAAAAGAAAACATTTTAAATAAATATTAAAAAATAATTTAAATAACAAATACGCTGTAAAAGTTATATCTTTCTCTTATAAATTGGATACAAACTTTTTTTTCCAAGAAATCTAATAATTAGGCCAAGAAGAGTAATAGTCATAGTTATTAGTCTAATATTCTAATCTCACTATTTGAAATGGAAGAATTTAGACGAAGGTCCAAATTTGATTTAATAGGGCTTTGAGATGATATGGAGTCCGTTGTTTAAGATTTAAAAAAAAATTATGATATTTTATAAAAAAAATTTATAACATTTTTAAAAAATAATTTTTAAAATAAAGCTTCAAATAAAAAATTAATATTAAAATATAATTTTAAATATTTTATCTATTTTCTACAATTGTTTTTTGATAATGAAATTTTAAAAAAATTAATTAAAATAAAAAGTTATTTTGACAAGTTCTTTCATAAAAATTATTTTTAAAAGATACTTTTAAAAACAAAATGATTTTTATCAAATTAAAATCTCTAATAATAAATATCTAAATATTGAATGTCAAAATCACCTTTTTTAATGGATAACAAATGAATCTAAGAAGCTTTAAATATTTTTAAGTAAATTTTTTTTAAAATCATAAAATAATTATTTTTTTAAAATTTTAAACAAACATATTCAGATAACTTTATAGAAGTCATTCTTAAATAGAAATAACACGGGAGTTTAGTGTTATGTGGTTTTAGTCTTTACTTGTTATTTTGCTAACTTGGTAGAGACGGTAGTTATAAGTTCATTGGCCCTTTTGACATTTTAGAGGAAGAGAGTGGTATGTGACCGGTAATGGATTCGCCTACGAGGTTTTCATCGGATTTTCTCCGATTTTAATCTTAACCTTAAAATCTTTATCTCTCTTCTTTCTAAATTTTAAACTCTTATCTTTTATGCTTGAGATTTCACTAGTAGGTAACATCGCTATAGGAAACCTATCCCCAAATGTGACTTATTTATAATCCTCCTATTTGATGTGATATGTGGGCTTACTTCATTTCATTCGTTTTTATTTATGTTGGAAATGATGATAATATTAATAGAAGATTATTGAAAATAATGATGATATTAATGACAGCTGGTGTTGATGTGAATTGAAAAATAAAAAAACCCTACATAGAAGAGATAACACACATTAGTAGTATTTATAAGGTGGATGCATGAATTTTGGGGTGTGCCCAATGGGTACCACAATTTTGTGAAGGAGGAAGAATGAATACAAAATTGACCACTGTCGCCGTCTGTCTGGCTCGGCCGTGCAAAAATAAAATATTTTATTTATTTTAATAATAAGTGCATGCGTTTTATCTCATTGATATGTTGATTCTGTAATTGCCCTCCACTGAATCAACATTCAATATATGATCTAGTCAGTTCCTTACCCTCAGTTTCTGCGCATCAGTTCTCTGATCAAACCCTAGCTATTTTCTCGTTTTTTTTTTTTTGTGGACTCGCGCATCAGTTTGGAGCGTAGGTTTTTGTGGTCGAAAACCTAGGAAAGATTGTTGATTCCGTAATTACCCTCCACTGAATCAACATTCAATATATGATCTAGTAAGTTCCTTACCCTCAGTTTCTGCGCATCAGTTCTCTGATCAAACCCTAGCTATTTTCTCGTTTTTTTTTTTGTGTGGACTCGCGCATCAGTTTGGAGCGCAGGTTTTTGTGGTCGAAAACCTAGGAAAGATTGGATTGCACGTTTTAGTGTATCTGACCTATTAGATCGCACTTTTTAATCTGATTCAGTTTCACATTTGCTCTATAAATAGAAGGTTCTCCTTAACTTAGGAAAGATTGGAGTGCACATTTTAGTGTATCTGACATATTGGATCGCACTTTTTCCTCTGATCCAGTTGTAGATTTCCTCCATAAATAGAAGATTAATTTAGTTGGAAAAATACACCAAAAGCTCTCTGAATATGCGGCTTTTCTCTGCTTCTCCCCCTTTCTTTCTCACTTCTTTCGAATGGTTGTAGTACCATATTACGAGTGGCAGCCATCTGACTGCCATATTGAGAGTGTAATTCTAATACGATTTTCTACGGTGCAATAGAACTCCGATACAGTATATCTGAGATGTTTTATCATGGATACTTCGTGGTTGATAGTGTGTCTTGCACAATTAGGGAAGTGTCGCGAAACGTTTTAAAGAGAGCGACCTAGTCAACGACTCAACCCAATAATATTTTCGGTGACATAAATTAATTTTAAATTTTTTTCTTTCGAAACTCAAAAATAACAATTTATAATTAAAGTGTTGATATATTTGATCTAAATGTTAAACTAAATATATCAATATTTTTGTTTATAAATAAAAATCGATGGAGTATCATTTAACCATTCTATAGTCCTATCTAATCTCTTAACTTTATTATGTATAAATGTTTAACTAATCTCTTAGTTGTCTCTTTATCTAGAAGTATATTTCCAATAGATAAAGTAACTATGTGTTTTTTTCTATATTTATGGAGTATACTTCTAAAGTGTACGGGGAAATGGTAGGATCAACTCAACATGTTATGAAATATAAAGCGAAACTCTCAGAGACTTTTTCAAAGTTAATAAATAAATTATTAATATTTTATTTAATAATTATAGAAATTTTTTTGACTGAAATAATGACATTTTCAAATTCATTTTCTCTATTTTTTTCAAAAAAATAAAATAAGAGATTTCAACTGTTCTACAACAACTTAAAAATTCATGTAGAATTTTCCATTTTTTAGTTGAAGAAGAAAATAGTGTATGTATGTTGTACTACTCCAAGAACTCATGTTAGCGCTGTGTTTACTACTTGTTTAATGATTTCTCAATTTATAACTAATATTAATGTATAACTGATATTTCTCCGATATCTACCATAGTCAATTTACCTATAGTAAAAAGAGTATTAAATAATTTACAACAAAAACAAAATAAAAATCATTTTTTAATAAAATCTATATCAACACGTTTAACAATACCTTTTTTCTATCGATAAATCTCTCAAACTTATATCAACGACTAATCACCAATATTTTCAATTTTATTTATCTATAGTTGACATTTATATCTTAGATTACTTATTAAATTAATATAATTAATATTGCATAATATTTCTTCTATAATTGATAATAAAGTCAATTGATTTAATATTTATTGAGACAATATTAAATTTATATAATATTTTATCAATTTTTTAGTTTTGAAGTCTTTGTAATTCATCTTAATAGTTATTTAACAACAAAAAAAGACAAATTTTATTAATTTTTCACTTTCAATTCACATCAATGTTCAAATGCATCTGGTCTATTATACTGTTCATTATATTCTTTTCTCCTACCATTAATATCTAATAAAGACTCAATTACTGTCACCTCTATATGTCCAATTTCTAGACAGTATACAACAAATGCATATTCATCGAAAAATGAAAAGTGAAAAATTTATGAACCAACACAAAAATATAATCCCTCTATAATATAATATAAACAGAAAAGTACACGTATCTGGACAAAATGTGATCCCAGATACAAGTACTTTTTTGGCTTATATTTTGTTATGAAAGGAGTACATACCAGGGTAATGAGTATTATACATATATTAGAGCAAAAGATGATTCCTACATCAAAAGAAATATATCTAGTAGTATCAGATACATATCATCATATACATCCCCAAATCATTTGTTTCAAAACTACCTTTTTTTCTAAGTAGTCTAAAAGGAGACAGAAAATATATATCATTATATATCATTATCACAAAAAAAAAGTATATAAACACAAATTTAAGAGGGGGAGGGAGGCGGAGGGGGTGGTATTCTTACAAGCATCTGTTGAAGTATCTCCCTTTGTTGGTCGACATCACGTCTTAGCTCATCATGATCTCTTCTTAACTCAGTAATCACTGTTCTTAAATCATTAAAGTCTGTTGTTGTAATGACCTGTCTACTTTCTCCTAATGGTTCCATATTACCATTTGGTTGTGCGCTTGTGTTATCTCTTTCTATGGTCGGATCGTGAGGCTCTTGTTGACTATTTAAGACATTGGTTACTTTCCTTGCTTCGACGTCATGAGGAAACAAGAGTTGTATTGTGTTCCACATAACGGTGCTCACAGTGCAAGATCCTCCTCTGCTACAAAAGATCATTAAGAATTCAGCAGACATACAGCGATACTAAGTTAAGAATACGCGATTTTCTAAAGTTGAAAATTTTATAAACAAACACCTTCTCATCCATTGCCTACATATCGGGCACCTTTTGTGAAACCTTTCCATGAAAGCTCGCAAACATTTTCTACAAAAGCTGCAAAATTGTATATATGTTTATACATTAATATCAAATTAATTATGGCAAATTTCTAGCAAAGTAAAAAAAAAATTCAGACTACTGATGTGTTTGAATATGAATTAGAGAGTTTATGAAGCGTCAACTTAGTGATAAGAGTTTGACTTATAACCTTAAGGGATGGGATTCAAATCTCATCTGAAATAGTCGTAAAATTGTCGTTAGTACCACTATTATTAATAATGATATGGATTTGAGAATTACCTATGACCACAAGAAGTGGTAGTTGGCTCAAAGAATAAATCTAAACAAATCTGCAAAAGTGAATGAACATAAAATCAGCATCACAACATGAGCCAACAAAGTATGAAACATTAATCACAAGGCTCTTCTTACTTACCGCACAAGAAAACTCCTCCCTGAGCTGATCAATGTTCGGAGGAACAAGAGCAGAATGTGTAGAAGATAAACTAGAGTTCTTTCCATCCATCAGGGTACTTACGGTGCAGATGAATCCTAACATCAATGATGATAATGGTTAGAGAATGATGAAATTAGGAGGTATTGTATTGCCCTTCATCATGACAAAATAAAAATATTTTCTTGTCAAAAGAAATCATTCTTTTTCTAAAATGTTAGTAGTTAGTGTGTTAAGTTAGAACTCATGACTTACTTATCGCATATGAAACACTAATAACACAAACGAATTTGGATTCTCAGCAATCAGAGTATCCCGAGTTCACGCATTCAGGACCTTATGTGTCATTAGATTAATCGATTAAAAAACTGCAGACTTTATATTTTATTTTTTAATTAAAAATATCGAAGTTAAATCTTGACCATTCAATCTCGATCAAATGGCCACTGATGTGCTGACTTTGTGAATGCGGGGAGTCTCGACCGCAGATAATTCAAATCGTTGACCAAAAAAATAAAAGAATCCAGATCCGACAGAGACATAGAACACAACACATGTAAACAAGGCATCAATAATTTAAGAAAATGTAAATAATTGGAATCTGAAATATGCAAAGTTACAAGTGAAGACTGCACAAGCTCGAGATCATCCAATCAAAGATCCAACAGATTAGATTTTAACATTGGAATTATTATCAAACAAACATAAAAAATTTGTCTTGGGATTTGAACTGCCCGATCATGATCAGACAGCTCCTAGGTGCTGACTGCACCAAATGGTGATTGCACCTAATCCAATTTCAAATAATTGAATGTAACAATGTATATATAGAGATTTTGTGTTGGTACTACATAACTTATGATATGTCTATAACCTTTATATTTTTGGCTCAAGCAACCTCATTGAAATTATAACCCATTACTAGAAATAAAAGTCGCAAACAATATGTTCAAGTATATTCTAAAACAAAAGACAAAAATTAGTTAATACCTTGACAATTAGTCTCACTTTTTATATGTCCAAAAATCTCTCAATCTCCTGTAAAAAAGATGAAACCCAAGGAATCAATTAATCAACAACAATTTATGCTAAAGAAAATCAAAAGAACTAGTGCGAAAAAAGCAATATAAAACGAAAGTAACATTGGAAAGCGCCAAAAATAGTCAGAAGAAAGGTTCATCGAATGCCCTAAAAAAATCAAAAACCCCTATGTAGAATTTCAGATCAACATCGACACATGAACATACCCAAAATAAAAACAAAGAGGTGAAAAACCCTAGGTAAAATCACGCTCTTACTGCATTTTAATCTAAGCTCATTTTTAACAATGGTATAATATGGGTCGGGTCTGTAACATACCAATGTGAAAAATCTATCAGATTTATTTGGATTTATTTATTTATTTATTATTTTTGAAAACTGAAAAATAAAATTGGGTAAATAGGTAAATTGGTATCTTAAATTGTAAACTTAATCTCTGAACTTTGTAAATTGACTAGTACATCCTTGAAATTATAAAATATTAATTAAAATAGTTCATTCACAAATTTTTTCAATATTTTGACGTGACAGTGTAATTGATCAATATGCGGTTTATCCACGTTGATCCTACGTTAATATGATATTACAAATAAACTTTTGTATAAATTTGTGAGTAACTGTAATTATGTAAAGAATAATTATAGACAAATTAATTCATGATTAAATTTCATAGAAAATTTAGTCCATATTGTGATGACATTAATATAAAGTAAACTTGGAGGAGTCAAATATTCAATTAATATGTCATAACACAATCTCCAACGATTAAAATTTAAATATAGACTATTTTGATTGATATTTTACAATTTCATAAATGTATTTGTCAATTTATAAAATTCGATAACCAATTTGACCTTATAATTTTAGGGACCAAATTGTCTATTCACTGGAAAAATATAAATTCCCATTTTATCCTCTCACAAACAAAAAAAATTTTGTAATTTGTAAACATTAATAGATATATTTTTTTTATAAAAAAAATAAATAAATAGATAGCTATTTTTTATTTTTTATAGAAAATTATTTGTTTTTACTCACATTATTACGAAACAAATTCATAATACAATTGAGAGGGTGATGAAAATCACTGTTAGGAGTATAAGAGATATAAGTTTTGGGATCTTCAAAGTTGTTGTACCTATTAAGAATCTCTATAGAGTCATTAATAATAGAGCCATGTTCTGGTCTATTGGAAGTTACATTATAAATATAATCAACCACATTTTTTTAATATAGCTCAAAAATAACATTTGTGAGACCTGCCACCAAGATCCATTAGAGCGCATTATACAAGCCCCAAGCTTCACACTCTACAACTTGGAGATTCATCTCACACCAATCATTGACATAAAAAAAATGACCATGATCATCTCTTTAACACATTCCAATACTAGAGCAAGCTTGTTGCTCAAATGTGGCACCCCTTACATTTCATTTGAATAAACTGAGGAGGGAGGATTCCAATGAATAATAGGTGGAGGAGTTAATTTGGCTTGATTCTTATAATCTTTATGAGCATGTCTCCACGAGTTAAGCAAATTTATTGCTTGAATGATTATCCCATCAACTAATTCATGTTTGATATTCTTTGGTCATGGTAGGCTTCGTTTGAAGTGGTTTTTGATTTATCTGTTTTGAAATTTTCAAAAATTAAAAACATATTCAATTTTGAGTTTTTAATTTCAATTATGAATTGAGTTTTAGTTTTTTTTTAATTGAATAATTCTCTTTACTTCATCTCATTATGAATTCCTCTAACTATAAAAAAAATATTAACATATAATTAATAATTAAAAAATAAAAATTGATATTAAAATACTAATTATTTTTAAATACTTCAAATATTAGAAAAGTATAATTTATATATAATTTTTTTAGTAACTGTGGTAGTTGTGGAAGATAGCTATCGTAGTGGTGATCAATAGTTGAAGTTGTCTGCAGAAGTCAAAAGAGGTGATCAATAGTTTGGGTTGTCATCAGAGTAAGGGGTCGGTGGTGGTGGAAACGGTTTGAGATGGTTGTCGAAGGTGGTGGTGGTGGTTGAAAATAGTGACGATAGTCAAAGGTGGGTGGTTAGTGATGGTGGTAATGGTTGAAAGTGGATGGTCAGTGATGGTGGTAGTGATCGGAAGTAGGGGTCGAAGGTGGTGGTGGTGGACTGAGATGGTGGTCGCTTGTAGTGGTAGTGGTGGACTAAAATGGTGTTTAGTGGTGGTGGTTGGTGATGGTGGCAGCGACATGAGGTAGGTACTCTCATATAGCGTCGATGGTCTAAGATGGTAGCAATGGTAAGTGATATACTGTTGCCAAAAGTGGATGGTCAATGGTGGCAGTGGTCGAAGGTGAGTGGTTGCCGATAGTGGTGGCATGACCGAAGGTGGGTTGTCAATGGTGATGTTCAATGATGGTGGCAATGGTTGGAGTTGGATGATCGATGACAGTGTTCAAAGATGGTGGTTGTTGGAGTGGTGTATTACTTATACTGGTGGTGATATGTTACTTTTAAAACAAAAACAAGAATTATAAAACCTATTATTTTAGTTGAGTTTTCGGATAAAAATTATTTTGAAATTAAGTAAAAAATCAACCCAGTCCCATTTTACCCAAATAAATTTTTGTTTTGAAATTGACTTTCAAAACCAAAATTCATAACCATCTAAAGGGTGCAATTGATTTACTGAAAAATAAGGGATCAACTAACACAATTACAATAGTGTTGTTTTGTTTTTGAAACTGGTCACATGACTAGAAAAACTAACAAAGTAAAAAGAGTGGGAGATAAGACAAAAATGGAAACTTTTATCCCTCACTAAACCACATGAAGCTATCTTGTGGTAGTGTGTCTCAAATCAGCAACTAACTTGGAGTTAGTTATTATTATAATTGAATTAATTACGACAAAGGTGATTATAGTTAGTTAAGCAATGTGCCTTTAAATACTATAATTGTAAATGCAAATTGGAATGTGTTGTAGAATGTCATAGTTGGAAAACTGAGAGAGGCATAAGCAATTCATGATTCATAAGAAAACAGAGAAAGAAGATTAAAGGGAGAGAAAAAAAGATTGAGTGAAAAAGCTAGTATTGATGGTTCATAAATAGTGATATATACTAGGAGGTCAATCTTGAGAAGGCTTTAATCTTGTAAAGTTCAATTAACAATAGTGGATTAATCATGCTTGCTTGCTTGTGACGTAAGTCTCATAATTTGAGGCCGAACACGTAAATATGAGTTTATTCTTCTCTTATCCTTCTTTAATTCTCGTTTGCATTGATTGAAAACTGTTTTTATAAAAACTGCAAAAAACGGAGAACGATAATCAATCTCCATTTTCTGATTTTCAAAACATGATATGTTTTCAGCAGAAAACCAAGAACGTTTTCTGTTTTCTGGTTTTCTAGTTTTTCTAGTATTTTAGTTTTGTTCAAGAATGTTCTCCGTTTTTAGCAGAAATAAGGAACATTTTCCGTTTTTTGTTTTTTCTCTGCAATTGTTTGTTTTCTATTTTGCTGGTTAATTCTTGTTGCAGATCCCATTATTGTTTTAATAATTGGCACCGTCTGTGGGAAAGGGAACAATAATGGTTGGAACCACAAAATTCGACATTGAAAAATTCAATGGATCAAAATTATTTAAAATGAGTCAAAATACTCTATTCGTCAACTATTAAATATTATGGTAGTAAATTTAACTTTATTTTGTTTGCAGTGTCCATTATCAACCAAATATAAAACAAGATAAACAATTGTCCAATACCTTAGAGCTTTAGTTTGTACTGTTTTGTCCAATACATACCCTTTTGGAGATCAAGGAGACATAAAACTCTTATGTTAGTTTAATAATAAGTAGGGATGGGAATAGGCTAGGCCGTCCGTCAGGGGTTTATGGCCTGACCTACTTATGGTCTGACCTGGCCTGACCTATTTAATAAAAAGGCTACACTCAGACTGTTTTTAAAGCCTATTTATTTAAATAGGTCAGACTCAGACTTATAAAAAAGCCTATTAGGCATGACAGGCCGACATATATATATTTTATTATTTCAAATATAAAACAAGATAAACAATTGTCCAATACCTTAGAGCTTTAGTTTGTACTGTTTTGTCCAATACATACCCTTTTGGAGATCAAGGAGACATAAAACTCTTATGTTAGTTTAATAATAAGTAGGGATGGGAATAGGCTAGGCCGTCCGTCAGGGGTTTATGGCCTGACCTACTTATGGTCTGACCTGGCCTGACCTATTTAATAAAAAGGCTACACTCAGACTGTTTTTAAAGCCTATTTATTTAAATAGGTCAGACTCAGACTTATAAAAAAGCCTATTAGGCATGACAGGCCGACATATATATATTATTATTATTATTATTATTATTATTATTATTATTATATTAATAATATTATTTCCTATTTTAAATTATATCAATTAGACAATCACTTAGTGAGCATTCCATATTTAGTTGTTCCATATTCGGTAGTGATTCCATATTTGGTTGTCATTCCATATTCGGTAGCCGTTCAATTAGTCAATCACTCAGTAGTCGTTCCATATTTGTTTAAGAGGTAATAATGAGGGTGTTTGTTTCAGAAGAAAAAAAAACTATTATTTGACACAAAAAATTATTTTTTAGGGTTTAAAGGATGTTTGTTTCATACTTTTTAAAATTATTTTAAATAGGCTTTTAAATAGGCTTCCAGGTCAGGCCAGACTTTTAAAAAGGTCAGACCAGACCAAAATAAAAGCCTATGATAGGCCGTAGGCCAGACTTAAGCCTAAAAAATAAATTGTAAGTCAGGCTCAAGCCATTCAAAGCCTGGTCTGACCTAGCCTATTCCCAACCCTAATGATGAGCAACTCTCATAGCAAAAATTCAAACTTTAGTTGGTTATATTATAAGAATCTAACCCCTTCTGTTCTACCATTCCTATGTTGGTCTACTCATAGTTTTCTATAAATCAAAATTTTGTAACTATACAATTAAAATTTTATTTTTACTTATATTTTTAAAAGAGCTTATTATGCTTCAATTTTGAGTTATTTGATAAAGCATAAAAAGTTCACAAATTTTATGAAAATTTGTGGAACAATGATTTATTCAATTAGAACTTTAAATTTTCAGTTGTATTGATAAAATCCACATTTGTAATAAGTTATTAAGTCGAGTAAGTCTCATCAAAATTACTCTTAGAATAGAATAATTTAATTCTTCCTCAATCTAAAAAGACTAATATAATATAATATTATAAAATAAACCATAAATAAGAGTATTTTAAGATATCAATAATTTTTTGGAGAAAAAAAATAATGTCTTATTGCTAAATTAGATATTCACTAAAAAACATTAAGCTAATGGAATACAGATATTTGCATTGTTTTTAAGGCTCACAATTAGGGGTTGGAATAGGTCAGGCTAGACCATGCTTTGAAATGCCTGAGTCTGACCTACGATTTATTTTTTAGGCATAAGTCTGGCCTACGGCTTATCATAGACTTTTTTTTCGGTCTGGCCTGACCTTTTTAAAAGTCTGATTTGACCTGGAAGCCTATTTAAAAGCCTGTTTAAAATAATTTTTAAAAAATATGAAACAAACATCTTTTAATCCCTAAAAAATAATTTTTTGTGTCAAAAAATAGATTTTTTTTTTCTTCTGAAACAACACACTCATTATTACCTTTTAAACAAATATGGAACTATTACTAAGTGATTGACTAATTGAACGGATGCCGAATATGGAATGACTACCAAATATAGAATCGCTACCGAATATGGAACAACTACTGAATATGAAATGTTCATTGAGTGATTGTCTAATTGATAGAATTTAAAATAAGAAATAATATTATTAATATAATAATAATAATAAATAATATTAATAAATAATAAAATATATAGGCCGACTTGTCAGGCCTAATAGACTTTTTAATGAGTCTGAGTCTGACTTATTTAAATAAATAGGCTTTAAAAACAACATGAGTCTAATCTTTTTATTAAATAGGCCAGACCAGACCATAAGTAGGCCAAATTATAGACCCCTAACGAACGACCTAACCTATTTTCATCCCTACTCCCAATTGTGGCTAAAGGTGGACGGGAAGCTACTTGTATCAAATAAAATATAACAAAAAGAAAATGTATTTCGATCATATTTTGTCCGGATATATAGATGTACATTATCAGTTATATTTTACTAAAGATGAAGTAGTATATGTACCATCTTTAATCCA
The DNA here is from genome assembly GCF_000331145.2 of Cicer arietinum. Taxonomy (NCBI): domain Eukaryota; kingdom Viridiplantae; phylum Streptophyta; class Magnoliopsida; order Fabales; family Fabaceae; genus Cicer; species Cicer arietinum. The sequence goes on along the minus strand of NC_021163.2, from coordinate 26,015,268 downwards.
AATCTTTCATTTTATTTTATATTTATGGTGATGATAAATACACGTATTTGATAAGAGTACTTTAATTAAACGATTATTTTCTCCTTTCATTTATATAATTTTCGTACTTTATAAGAAAGATATAAAATTTCTTACTCTGTATTAAAATATAAGAAAAATTAGTGGAAAAATTAGTAGAAAAATTGATATATTTGATTCAACTTTAGATTAAATATATTAACTTTCTTTCACTTATTTTTGTTTATATTTTGAGAAGGAGAAATAAATTGATCATTGTATGATAATGGATATATTATATTATGTACAATACATATTTATGTTTTTAATTAATTATTTTCTGGAATTTATGTTTTATACACAAATATATTAATTAGTTGATATAATTGATTTTTTGTCATTAACTCAACAAGAAATTAAATATAAGAATTAAAATCATATTAATATTTAATGTTCAATATTTAATAATAAAATCCTCAAAAAAATATTTCATAACAAAAAACTAAAAGAAGTAACAACAACTAAAGGGAATTACTAATTTTTGGTGTGGCTTTTTTATGCTAATTTTATCCTTCAATGTTAAAAACATATTATTTATCATTTTATTTTTTTATTCAATTAAATAATTAATTTTTTTTAAAATATCTATCCTTTTATATATATATAATACCAAGTTGATTTTGGTGTAACATTTATTTCATCCAACTTTATGCTTTTATTTCAACTATTTTATTTACAATTTTATCAATTCTTTCCAATCAAATAACTAATTTTCTTTTAAATAATCGTATAAAATTTTAAAACTTTTGTTTTTATAAAGAAAAGTTTTTAAAACTTTTGTTTTTATAAACATCATCAATTGAATCAATTTCTTGTGATTGTGAGGGTTCGCAGGGTTAGGACAACGTATTAAATCTATTTTAAATTTGTTTTTATTTATTTAAAGTGAATGATTTTTATTTAAAGCGCAAACCTTTTACATCACTTGTATAAAAAGCGCTCTAATAAGTCATTTTATTATATGAAAGCACATGTATTTTACATCGCTTTCACCAAAAGCGCTTTAAAAGCCATGTAACATAAGGTGGGAGCGCTACATTTTACAGCGCTCAAAAAGCGCTGTAAAAGCTATGGCAGAGCGCTTCAATTTACAGCGCTTTTACAAAAAGCGCTGTAAAAAGGTTGTAAGCATTATGTGCAAGCGCTATGTGATCCTATATGACTCTACAACAATGCTTGTCAAAAAAGCGTTGTTGTATCCTCCATTATTTTTAAAAAATTCTACAACAGCGCTTGTATTTAATAAAAGCTGTAAAAGACGCGCTATAAAATGTCATTTTTGGCGTAGTGCACCAATGACCATATGCATGCTAGTATTTATAATATACATAGAAATAATAATGTAAAATAATAGTTTTGATACTTTTCATGAGTTTTATATCTAATGGAACTGTAGTAATTATATATTCTTTCAAAATTAACTAATATATTATCTTAATTTTTATTTTTCAAATACATTAACTATCTTTTCAAATTAATTTGATTATTATTTATCATCAATATTTTTAATTAGACAAATAAATAAAAGATAACAAATCAAATATCAATTAATAAAAGGAATCATGTAAAAGAAAATTATTTTGACTCAAATAAACAAATTCATCATATATAATATTATCTTATATGATTATAATAAAGTTAATATTAAAAAAATGACAATTCAATTAAAATTTTATAGAAATAAATTTAGAAATTTAAACAACCAAAGTAGGTCAAAATTTTCAAATTTCTAATTGTTAATTTGATCATTCGAAACACGAGCGCAATACATATTTTTTAGAAGAAAAAAGTACATTAATTGGTAATATAAATTACTCCCTTCTTAGGATTTTCATTCATACAATGAATTATTATTTAAAAAAAATTAATTATAATCTATTTCTGTAATCCTCTCGATATAAAATAATCAAATTTCTTCATGTTCGATAGACGGGTGCAATACTATTTCAAATTTATAATTTTACCATTCTACGAGCGGGTGCATTACAATATTTATAGAAATTAAATATATTAATTGTTATAAACTACTCCCTTCTTAGGATTCTCATTCATCTAACAATTTATTAATTTTTTAAAATTTATCATAACTATTTAATGAAAATATCATTATATTATAAAAAAAATCTAGCAAAAACAGTATAATATAATGTTTAATATTTATATTAATTTTTTATAATTGAAATTTAATTTTAATTTCAAAATTAATTAATATAATAAAATAATTTTAAAAATGTTTTTTGTATTTAATATTTGAAGACTAATTTAGTTAATATTGATGATAATTTTTTAATTGGAAAGTTAAAAAAAAAACCAACCAATCAATTATCTATTAAATAAATGAACCATTTGAAAGATAATTCTTTTGACTCAATTAAAAATAATAATAATAAAATATAAGAATTTTATATATTCTTGTAATTAATCAAATATAGGAAATATTTCAAAGCAAATTACTACTCAAATTATCATATTCATCAAATAGAATAGGTATTATAGTAACTAATTTAATAATTGCAATGACTTTATGGATTCAAAATTCTATAAATTTGCTCATTTGTGCCTATCTATCTATCTAGGGAGATACTAGGGAGAAAGATTACATGCCCAAATCAATATAAAGTCTATTAATCTAGGAGCCCAAGTCCAAATCTATTTTTTTTTTCACCTATGGATAATGCTAGGGAATTTCATACATGTTTGTTTTGTGGCCTAACTTTTTCAAGAGTTAATGCCTTGAATGGTCACATGAGAGTCCATAGAGAAGAGAAAAATAAGGCCATGAAAGAATTGATCATCAATCTCAACCAACATGAGGCTAACCAATTACGAGTCATCAATCCAAATCAAGAAAAGGTAGATGTAGATTTGGAATTAAGACTTGGTCCAAGTAAGACTAGGTTGGACCTGGATCTCAAGCTATAAATTATGTTTGCAAATATTCTGTTATCATTTACTTTTTGAGTAGGATTGAATAGGATTGAAAGTCACATGTATGTTTGATTTTGGAGTGACAAAAATCAAGAATGAATAGATGTTGTAAAATTGATTTTAATTAAAAGTTAGTTGAATGTAAATGATTTATATTTGAAAAAATACATCCACATAAAAAGATAAATAAACTCCTTTTGTCTATGTTTGGATATTTTTAATATAAACAAAATAGAAAAGAGCCGATTTTTTATTTTAATGTTTTAACAATTTATGAATAAACATGATAAATTCTTATTAGATCATTTGAAAAAAAAAGAAAGAAATATAACCTTTATATTATCTTCTTACTCTTATTTTAATCTCACAAATATAATCTAATACATTGCAAATGTAAGTTCTAACTTATTTTCAATTTTTTATTTGAAAATTTATTAGAAGATTATGGAATAAGAAGTAATGCATGTGTTTCATTCCATTAATTTGTTTTTACATAATTCAAAGCAATGAAATATATGCTCATTCAATGTTTTCTCTTCCATTAATTCCATTCTACTTCACCATTCAAACACATATTTGCGCGGCTATGTGATACTTGGATTTTAGTAATCAAAAGCATATCACAAACAAACAAAAAAAAATCTTTCTCAAAATGTAAAACCAAATTGAAACCTAATCAAATTTGGTATTTTAATTTTAGGCACTACATTCTCATTTTTAGCAACAAATTTTTATCATTGCGTAAACTAATTTGTGTAGTAATGATTTGATACATATATTTTGTTGAGGAGTCTTAATGAAGTCATTCTACACTTCTATATGTTTTACTCTTGAATTTGTTAAATTATATTTTATGAAATGCGAATTACAATGATGTTATCACACAATATAATATTATTTTCGATCAAACTATAATCCTCTAATTAAAGGGAGATATGTTTCAATCTCACTTTAATTATTTTTATTTATTGTCTCAGTATTTACTAGGGAGATATAGATATAATATGTTACCGCACAAAGAGAGATAAAAAGTGTTTTAATTTGTTGGGGTATGATTTTTGAGCTGGATGTATAATGTTAGATCAAATCTAAGACAGCACATGCGACAATGTTTGATTTATTTTCAAAATTATCACCCTCTTGTGCTTTAAATGGAGTGGAAACCAACCGGTCTATCATCCCTGACGTAACAAGGTTAACCGTCACTAGTAATCTCAAAATTAATTGAATTAATATTGGTTATAAATAGTTTCAATTAGACAAATAAATAAAACACAGTAAATTAAATAAATGAATCCTTTAAAAGAACTTTTTGACTAAATTAATTAACCAAATTCCTCATATTTAATATTATATTCTACGCTTGTATTTATCAAATATAGCAATTATTAAAATGAAAATTTAATTCAACTAATTAAATACAATAATTAATATCACAGTTAATGATATAATTGTAATTGTTTTGTTAGTTCAATTTCTTTCAAAATTTTCTTTTCGCGCGTATGTAACATGTGCTTGCATTCGATTTAGGGATGTGAATAGGTTAGGCAGTCCGACAGGGGCCTACGGCTTGACCTACTTATGGTCTGACCTATTTAATAAAAAGACTAGACTCATGTTATTTTTAAAGCCTATTTATTTAAATAGGTCAGGCTAAGACTTATAAAAAAGCCTATTAGGCATCACAGACTGACCTATATATATTTAATTATTTATTAATTTTTTTTATTATTATATTAATAATATTATTTTCTATTTTAAATTATATCAATTAGGCAATCACTAGTAGTCATTCCATATTCGGTATCCATTCCATATTTGGTAGTCATTCCATATTCAGTAGCTATTCAAATAGTCAATAATTCAGTAGTCATTCCATATTTGTTTGAGAGATAATAATTGGTGTGTTTGTTTCAGAAAAAAAAAATCTATTTTTTGAAACCAAGAATTAAGATTTAAAGAATGTTTGTTTAGATTTTTTTAAAATTATTTTGTTAGAAAAATTATTTTTATTTAATATATATAGATACGTACATTGATATTGGTATGTGGAGAGCATGTGATATGAGTAATATGAATAAGGCTTTTAAATAGGCTTTCAGGGCAGGACATACTTTTAAAAAGGCCAGATCATGCCGGAAAAAAAGCCTATGATAGGCCGTAGGCCAGACTTAGACCTAAAAAATTAATCGTAGGCCAGACTCAGGCCTTTCAAAGTCTGGTCTGGCCTGACCTATTCTCACCCCTAATTCGATTATTGCATTCATAAATATTTTTTTACTCCACTTACGGTGTTCGATTTACATAAGAGTGATTAACCAAACTAAACAAAATAAATTGTTCCATATTTATCTTTAAAATTGGATATATTATAAAATAATATATTGGTTATATTATCTTCATCTCTCCCTCATTCTTATTCAATAATATATCCCTATTTAATGTATCTTAATTCTTGATATACCTCATTCTTATTATTATGAAAAGATGTAATTTATATTTACAATGAAATGCCCTTATTTATATGAAAGAGAAAATACAATCTATATAACTTACATATGCCCTTATTTAATGGAAGTTTGCCCTAATCAATCTCAATTCAGCATTAAATATTCTCCCTCCACATATGCACTCCGCCAAAACTGACATTTTATAGCGCGATTTTTATAGCGCTTATTAAATACAAGTGTTGTTGTATAAATATTTTAAAAATAACGTAGGATACAACAACGTTTTTTTGACAAGCGCAGTGGAAAAAGTGATGTCTCAGGTACTATATTTATTAATTTGGTTTTCTCACTAAAACTAATAAATTGTTACATAATAAATCATATAAAATCTATTCTTTTTTAAAATCAAACTTGGACCTTGGTTTCCATTTTCCAATATTAGATATGTGTACTATATATTGGAATAATGTTATCAATACTGCATTTATATAGGTCATATAAAATGGACCAGAAATGGATGTCTGTCAATCGATTGTCAAAAGAATATGAAAATGGAGTGAAGGAGTTTGCAGTGAAAAATGCAAAAGATCCAAATAGAGTCGTTTGTCCTTGTTTAAAATGTTGTTTTGCAAAACGTGTTAGAGAAGATGAATTAGAAGGACTTTTAGTATGGCATGAAATTGATCAAAGCTATACATGTTGGGTAAGACATGGTGAGAAAAAAAAAAAGGAAACATTAATTTTGAGAATGGTTCGACATATGCTTCAACTGATTTCGACACAGATACATATGACCCAGACCGAGTTGAGGATATTGCAAAAGCAGTTGAAGAATATCTTTGGGATTGTCCTAAAATGTTTGAAAGTTTGTTGAGTGATGCAGAGAAACCATTATATAATGGTTGTACTAAATTCACAAGACTATCGGTGATATTAAAGTTGTACAACTTAAAAGCGAGTAATGTACGATTTGATAAAAGCTTCATAGAATTATTAACACTCTTAAAAGATATGTTGTCGAATGATAATGAACTTCCCAGTCGAACCTACGAGGCTAAACGAATTTTGTGCTCTATTGGCATGAGTTACGAAAGGATTCATGCGTGTCCTAACAATTGCATTTTATTTCGAAATGAATATGAATTACTAAAGGCGTGTCCAAAATTCAATGTTTCTCGATATAAGAAGAAAGAATCTACTCTAGCAAAAGTCATGTAGTATTTTCCTATAATACCAAGATTTAGGCGCATGTATCGCAATGAAGAAGATCCAAAACACTTGACATGACATGCATATGAAAGAATTAGAGAGGGAAAGTTTCGACACCCTGCAGATTCTCCACAATTGGCAAAAATTGATTACGAGTATCCTGAATTCGGGATATAGTCAAGAAATCTACGACTTGAACTTTCAATTGATGGAATGAATCCACATGGTCTTCAAAGCATCTCACACATCACATGGCCTGTGATTTTGTTGATTTAAAACCTACCTCCATGGTTATGTATGAAACGTAAGTTTATGATGTTGTCTCTATTAATTTCTGGACCCAAACAACCAAGGAATGATATCGATGTATACTTTACTTCTTTAATTGAAGATTTAAAAAATATGTGGGAGACAGGTGTGGAAGTTTATGATGGGTATAAGGAAGAATGTTTCAATTTGAGGGTTATGTTTTTCGGCACAATTAATGATTTTCCAGCATATGGTAATTTATCAGGATATAACATTAAAAGCCAGTGTGCATGTCCTATATGTGAAGAGAGTACAAATTGGATGCGGTTGAAACATTGTAAGAAGAATATATTTATTGGACATCGTAGCTTTTTACCTTATAGTCATCATACATATATATATATCAATGCTAAATTACATGATCAGCTCATATTGGGATGGTTATTACAAGTTCAAGAAAAATTGTATCTATATCTCTTTAAAAGACCTTATTTAACTTAGTATAAATAACGATGCTAAATTACATGATCAGCTCATATCCAAAAACCGCTTTAAAATACCTCTTTAACTTAGTATAAAACTGAATTTTGTGACCTCCTTATTTTTTTTAAAGGCTTTTATAGCACTTATTGACAAAAGCGCTGTAAAATTACAAGTTTGGATTTTTTTTTCTTCCAAATAATTAGTTAAATACATACATACATACATACATACATACATACATACATACATACATACATACATACATACATACATACATACATACATACATACATACATACATACATACATACATATATGAGCTTAATGAATAGCTTTTGTTTATGTCTTAATGAATAGCTACAAGAGACCCAATCCGATCAACCATTGGATCATCATATTTTGTGGAAGGAGGCTCGTGTAAATAAAGATGGAGTTGTTGATAATGAAAATGTTCAAAAGGTGATACAACTTTGTGTAAGTATATTATCACTTTAATATTTTTTAATATTGTATTTTAAAAATTATAATGAACTTATCTATTTAATCTTACGTTTATTTTAGGAGAATCTAGAATAAAGTTCAGAAAAGCAAGAGGACAACAGACAAGTTAGTTGCAGGGACATACTCGGTAAAGTATTTAATGTTACTGAATATTCCGGCCGCGTGAGGGGAAAATAATTTGGTGTAACTCCAACCCGCTATTTTTCACAAGAGAAGCACCCAGATCCATCTAATGAGGAAGTATTAGAGAAGCTCAAAGTCCTAACAGAGCAAGTGGCATTTTTGGTGAAGTCGAATAAAGAAAAGCAACTTCCGGATCAGCTCCAACGTGAAATACAAATGGAGAGTGAAAACGCTATTTGCAACATTGGTCTTAAAAGTCTTCTCGAGGTAATTAATTACTTAATAAAATATGAAATTCATTCAACCTAATTGTTTCACATACTTATGTATTAACCATTGATTTAGGGTGTCTCTACTTGCGTGTTGTATGTATCCTCCCTTACTCATCGCAAGGTTGAAAAAGGAACATTGTACAATACTTTGGGTGAAGTATTGCACCCGTTAAAGTATCACCGGTGATTGCTTTTGAACCAAATGCATTGTTGCCTATAACGGACAACGATGGAGATATGAAGTATTTGGGAGAAGCAATAGGTAGTTACGTGGCATGACCCAAAAATCTTGTTGCCTTTGACAAAGTATGTTTAATTGAAATGTATGTTTAATTGATATGTATATTTAAGTGCTGATTTTTTCCGTTGTTAACTTTAATTTCACATTTATTTAGATTCATACAAAGTCTAAAGGGAATGACAAGAAGATTCCCTGCAACGAGTCAATCACGTCACCAGAAAAGGAAAAGGTTTGTGACATTTATTCTGGCAGGTTTGCCATTTTTTTTCAGATTCAAACAAACTAATTAACCTCATTTTTAAAGATTCAATCAAAACTACCCGCACAACAAACCTGCCAGAATAAAGCCGCAGAATAGCTGGATGTTCGTGGTAAAAATAAAGCTGACAAACTTCAAAATTTGGAGGAAAATGTTTGTCACATTTATTCTGACAAGTTTGTCATTTGTTTCAGATTCAATTAACTAACAAACTGATTAACCTCATTTCTTTAGATTCAATCAAAACCACCCGCACAACAAACCTCCCAGAATAAAGCCGCACCACAGCTGGATGTTCATAGTAAAAATAAAGCTGGCAAACTTCAAAATTTGGACGGTAATAGAGCTGCCAAAATTCAAAAACTGGATCGGGGTAAATCAGTTGTTGCTCCTAAAATAAGTCATCCACGCCTTGCTCGATTTGGGTCGTGTCTTGACATACAAGCAAAAATGAATATGGACAACAACGATTCACGTATCATAAGCATGGAGAAAACTATTTTCGGAGATGAGTATGAAGAACTACTTGAAAAAGAGCACATATACGAGCTTCTCAATCATAAGGAGCTAAGTGCTACTGTCATCAGCTTATACATTAGGTAAAATACTTTATTTAGGATAAAAATTACTTTTAATTGCATTTATTGGCAATTAATCTAATTTGATATTTTCACTGAAGGTTTTTGTATGAGAAGTTGGTGCGCACGCGCAAATTCTTAGATAGATTTTCATTCTTGTCTCCGCATAAGCTTTCAATGTTTAAACTTGATCCAGTTAATGTAAAGAAATATGTTGTAGATATCCTATTGAGAAATAAAGAGACGGATAAGTTGTTCCTTGCGCCATATAATTCGGGATAATTATATATTCTCTATTTATATCTTTTTTAATTTATGAGATCTTAATTTATTAGTTGTGTAAACAAAATTGCCAACCAAATTTTTGTTGTTGTAGGGAACATTGGATGTTGTTTGCAATCAATGCGACCTCTGAAGTTATATACTATTTAGATCCCTTGCACGACCATTACAACATTCACTCGAATATAAAGACTATCTTCGACACGTAAGTAATATTCATTTACTTCTTACATATATAGAATGAACCAAACATGAGTTAATAGGGTTACAATGAATATATATACAAAAGAATAGAAATATCTAAAATACCCTTACTACTAATATATAATAACATTATCTAACATCTCCCCTCAAACTCACGATGCATTAACATGGAGCATCGAGAGTTTGTCAACTAAAAAACGGAAACGTTTAATGAAATGCATCTTTGTGAACAAATCAGCAATCTGTAAGGAAGAAGAGACAAACGATATAGTAATGGTTACATGGTGAAGCTGATGACGAGTAAGATGACAATAAATCTCAATGTGTTTGGTGCATTCGTGAAAGACCGAGTTGTGAGCAATTTGAATAGCACTCTTGTTATCGCAGTGCATCGGAGTTGGCTCAGAAAGAGAGATACTCATATCAGACAAAAGCCAACGCAACCAAATTATTTCAGCGGTAGTGGATGCCATAGACTATTAAAGTATATAAATTTTCTGTACGAACTCAACTACAACTCTTTTTAATAACTAACAACAAATATTAATATAATCAATTTTAATAATTTTTTTTTAAAAAATAGTTATATTAAAATCAATAAATTTTACATGTGTTTCAAATTTTTATTTTTCATATATTATGTAAACAACATAATTTCTATTTTGTTTAAATAATTCTATAATAACACATATTTTACTAATCTATATTTTAAAAATAATATAAATATATTTATAATAAGACATATTTTACTAATCTATATTTAAAATGTATAAAATACTAACTTGATATCAGGTAGTGTGATTGATCCTTTGTGGCGGCCAAAGCAGCCACAAAATCCAACGGTACAATGGGAATTTGTGGCGGCTTTAACGGTCAGAAATTAAGGCTTTTGTGGCAGCCTGGGTGGCTAAAAAGTGCAACGGAACTATGGAAATTTGTGGCGGCCTTTGCAGCCACAAAGTGCAACGGATCAATGCTTTTGTGGCGGCCACAAATGAGAGCTGAGAGATCTTCGAAGTAAACACAATATCACCACTATCAAAATAAAAATTCAATAATATTAATTAAATAAATAACTTCAAATCAAAAATAAAATTAAAAAACTAAATATATAATATAAACTTACCAAAATTCAAGATAATAAAGAAAAAACTTAGAGAAATAATTTTTGTAGAGAGAAGGTGGAGAGAAATTTTAGAAAGAAGGTTTAGAGAGAAGGTAGAAGTGAAAAATGATAAAAGGAGTGAAGTGATATTTATAGAAAATGATTGATCCTTTGTGGCGGCCAAAGCAGCCACAAAATCCAACGGTATAATTGGAATTTGTGGCGGCTTTAACGGTCATAAATTAAGGCTTTTGTGGCGGCCTGAGCGGCCACAAAGTGCAACACAACTATGAGAATTTGTAGCGGCCTTTGCAGCCACAAAGTGCAACGGATCAATGCTTTTGTGGCGACCTGGGCGGCCACAAATAGCTTGCCTTTGTTGCGGCCTTTACCCTCACAAAGGGTTGATTTTGTGGTTGAAAAAACCCTCACAAAGGACTCCAATTTTAGCTGGATTTTGTGGCGGCCTAAGCCCTCACAAAATGACAACGTTGTGATTTTGTGAGGGCTTAGACAACCACAAAATCCAGCTAAAATTTTAGTGTTCTGTGAAGCTTTTTCAGCCGCAAATAAAGACCAATTTGAATTTTTGTATTTGTGAGGACTTTTTCGGTCACTAATTTGTGAAGGTTTTTTTTTTCCACAAAATATTTGTAAAGTTGGCCACAAATGAGGGGATTTCTTGTAGTGGAACTTGATTAAGAACAATGAATTGTTAATAATTTGCGAGTTGAATGATCGATCCTTGCTTTATTTTGTTTAATTGAATTTTGTTTCTTTAGTAATGGAAAATGAAGGTGAGGTTAATAGTGAACAATCAATGAGTAACACAAGAGTTCGATGTAATTGGAACTCTTGAAGAAACTTTTTACTCACTGTATTATGAGAGATGGTGGTGGCTGGAAATAAAGGAGATAATGCAACATTTAAGAGTGGAACTTATGAGGAAAGAATGAAAAATAAAATTCATGGGTTAGCTATCAATGTCAAACAAATTGTTAAGTGTGTCACTTGTGACAATAGTCGAGTTTTATCTCAATATTTGGAGGTATTTAACTTGTAGTTTGTACATAATGTTATTTTATTATCAATACTTGTACTTATTTTGTATTTTCTTTTTTTATTATCTGTACTTCATTTGGAAATATTTTTGTAGGACCATCTTCTAAACGACCTCGACTTTCTCAACTAGCTTCTTGATTTCTTGAGAATTTTGACAATAAAATGAAAGTTGTGAGAATTGATTTAACAAAACTTGTAGTGAAACTTCCAGATCCTTCAAAAAGTGCCTTGGTTGAAGAGGTTAAGAAATTAGGACTAACTGATGAAGGGGAAATTGACTTGATGACAAGTTTTCTCATAATCAACAGTTTGAAAAATATTGATAAGTTATGCATTAATTTGTATTATACTGTTGAATGGTATCAACAATAGACTTGGTTTATGTATTTATTTGACCTAGATTTTGAATGTTAATTTCATGCTTTTGATAATTTATTTTTAAATATTTTAAATTTATGAATCTACAATGTAATTAAAAATGTATAACTTTTGTATTATTTTAAGAATATTTAAGGGCATTATAATAAATTTAAAAGTGAATTATAGTAAGTGCATTATTTATAAGAGTATTATTTTGAAAATATATAAGGGCATTACAATAAATTTCAGAAATATACAATATTATTGAAAATTAAAAATATATATACAAGAGTATTATATTAAACTTTATATTATTTTGTCTAGTTTGTAAAATATCAAACATGATACAATATAAAATTATTTGTCATGTTCACCAATCATCAAATACAATAGATTACAAAAAATAGTACAATTCTATACTGTCATATTTTATATAGTACTTATTATTTTACAAATCAAATGTACCCTTAAACTATATTATATTTTGTTGGTATGTAACTAATTCTATTAGATAGTTATACATATTGTGTTTTCTCTTTCATATAAATAAAGGTCTTTCATTGTAAATATACATTATACTATCTTCATAATAATAAGGATGGTGGTATATTCAAACTATTGTTTCTCTTATTTTCTCTCTAACCACTAATGGTAATATAAACATTTTTATTGAGAGGGTAAGTATTGTGTTGACTTATTTTGTAAGAAAGAGAAACTGTGTTGACTTCTTTTGTAAGAAAAAGAAACTGTGTTGACTTATTTACTAATTTTTGAGGTCAAGAAGATGATTCTATTGAGTTGTTTTATGTAATCCCTCAGAGTTGAACTTATTGATTATAATTACATTTTATCATCTTGTCAAAAAAATAAAAATAAAAAGATTACATTTTATCATCAAAACAATATCTAGTGTTATAAGTACACTTTATTATCATAATCTTTATTTAACAAATTTAACATATTCCCTCTTATTATCCCTCTTCTTACTATTACTTGTATTAGTTAAAATTAATTGGATTTCTTTAAGTTATAGTAAGATCCACCTATTTAATAGATTCTAATAGAATTTTAAAATAATTTAATTATCATACATTACTGTAAAATTTTACACAATCATTAAAAATTATTTACCCTGATAGTGTAATGTTTAAAGTTGAACAACAATTAAACGTATTTTAATGTAACAAGGACTAATACTGCTTGTTTAAAGACTAAATTGAAAGTTTAGAATTTTATAAGGACTACAAATATATATAGCAACTTTCTACACCTATAAATATATTTATAAACATGTTTAATACACACCCTCCAATCTAATAATGAATGTTTCTTCTTCTATCTCAATGTTCTCAAATATAAAAAAAAAAAAAAAAAAAAAAAAAAAAAATAAAATTGACTGGTCTAGATACCTAAAATACTCCTATAAAATGTTTAATACACGACAAATGCTCTTTACCAAACACAATCGATTTTCTTTTTTCTTTTGCACTATTACAAAAAAAAAAAAAAAAAAAAAAAAAAAAAAAAACACATTCAGATTGACTGGTCTAGATACCTAAAATACTCCTATAAAATGTTTAATACACGACAAATGCTCTTTACCAAACACAATCGTTGGGCACTACCAGTTAAATAACTCACCGCCACCATCGAGTCCAAATGAAGCTCAATATTATTGAAACCTTCAGAAGCTCAATATTATTGAAACCTTCAGAAGTTCAATACCTTGATTTCCAATAAATTAAATAGCATATGAATAAGAACTGCAGGAAGAATATACTTTTGAACTAGAATTTGGGATGGAAAAAGCAATCAAATAATGAACTACTTTAAAATCTTGGTCAAGGTTATCTCCACGAAGTGCTCACCATTGGCAATCACAGTAAACTAGGATTCAAGGCTAAGGGGTTCTGCAATGATGGCAATCTTACTAGTGAAAAGAATTTTACATTCTGATCACAAGGATTCAGTCAGGCAAATCAATACCATTAACACAATATCAAACATCCCATTGAAATTTTAAATCTTTCCGACGGATAAGATGGCCCCTTAAGTCACTTGGAAACGGATTATCTGCACTCAGAAGTGACTACAGGGTATCTGTAAATAAGATTCCCTGACTGCAGAGATTATGAGTCCAAGTCACTTATAATTTTAGGGAATCCAAATCCACATTAAACAAGCACCAAAACCAATTACCAGAACATAAAGGACACATCCAAATAGATACTTCCAATTTTCCATTAAGCTCCAGCTTACTTACAAGGCAGGAAAGAAAGTAAAGCAAAAGGAAGCAAAGACTAAAATTGAAAATACCATTGTAATCTGAAGGAAAAATACTACTTAAATAGTTGCTTTCAATATTTGACACACATAATTTCATCAAACAGCATCCCTTCAGTACAGTTGACAAAGTAAGACAACAAAAACAACTCTGAAGCCATGGAGATGGAAACATGAAGCTTTTTGGGGCATTCCCCTACATGTTCTTGAATTCAGAAGGATCCACAAAGCATTACACACTGTATGTTGCATACTGCAAATGCAATATGATCCAAACAACTATATGATTTTGAGATGCTAAAAGTAAGTGCCTTCGGGAGGCTGGACAAGCTTCCGGTTATGAGGTGTTGCCATTTCTTTCTTCAACTGGGTCAGTATATCCTCCATGGTGTACTCTCTTTGCCAATTTGCAAGAAGGCTAAATTTCTTTGGTTCAACCTGTTCCATTTACAAGTATATAAATCTTACAACACATATTATCTGAAGTTTGCAAAATGGACAAGATTTGAGTTAAAGGGATATATATACAATGTCGGTGTAAATCTACTTTACACTGACAACCAATAAAAACTCACCATTTTGCCATTTCACAACATAGTATTCAAAATATACCTATATGAGTGGGATGACATGGCAAAACAACCAAATCTGATTGAATGTCAATGTAAAATAGATTTACACTAACAGTCTTTAAGCTCGAGATTTCAATATTTCTTGTTATGATAATATGCAAAGCGGATTGGGAATGGTGATGAGGCAACCCTGTACTTTTTTGTGAATGAATAATTTATATATATTCCATTATTTCCTTCCTCAAAACCCAAACAAATGTTGATTACATCTCTAAAAACATTGGTCTCAGAGTTATCACCAAAAAGCTTAAGACATTGTGTTAGCACAGTTTGCAACTTCATATATCCATCAACAGCATGAACTGCATATATATTTAGAAGATAAAGGCATGTGAAAATTGTAACTGATACCACTCCAGTTTCATGATTAACACAAGTCATATTAATCCGTGAATGAAACCGAACGCTTGGGGGCTTTTCCGGGTAGTCTTTATCACAAAACAGCTTCAATTGATAAATTCTTCCTTCATGAACCGTCTGACAGAGAAAAGAAAACATAATTATATGACCTACAAGGAACTGGATAGACCAATAATTCATACAATATAAGAAAAAAAAATTGTCCGAAACTTTCAGAGTTCAGGATAGACCAATAATTCATACTGCATATTTCTTTGCTGTGCTGCATTAATCAAGGCATGCCATAAGATACACCAGGACAATGGAAGCATATGTATTTGTATATTAAAGAAAGCCAAGAAATAATATATTATAACCAAAAGATATATTACAGAATAGTAATCAAACTTTCAATTACGATTTATTGGCTCTCGAAACTTTGCTCACTGCAGTTGTAGAATGATTGCCAGTGTGCATGTACAAATACAAAGTTTAAGCACACAAGCATCTAAACAAAGCACAAAATCAGAACAAGAACTCGAAAAACATGCTGATGTACACACATTGCACACACTACAATGTTTCAAAGAAACATGTTGTAACAATGTTCTGTTGCTTTGAGCTGGAAGTAAAGACTTCAGAATGCCCAACTTCCACACAAACAAGTTCTTACAAATTAGGCCAATTGCTGCATTTGAATTTACTTGTTCAAACATATTAAAAAAAATCAATTTTACACGCACATAGAAATGAATGTAGAGTGGTGACAGAGAAATACTTACATTATGGGGGCCAATGATGGTGCCAGTCCAAGAGCGCATGTAAATGTCATCACCATCATCCATTCCATAGCTAACTGTGCCATCACCAATCCCTTTTTCTCCTCGTTCAAGCTCCTCCAGCAATCTGAAGTTCCTTGGAACTGCATTGAAACACACAAACTTAAAATTTTGAAACAAACAAAAGTAAGCATTTTTAATTTGAATTTGAACAACACCATATATCTAGGCATTGTGCGTCATGTAAATAATGACTGCAGTATTAGTATAATCCTTTCTCCATATTTTAACCACCCCCAATTGAAGTCTTAAAACTCAAGGACAATAACAACTAACAAATGCACTTGAACTTTCATGTGCTCATTTCTAATCTCTTAAGTCAGTGTTCAGCATCCAAGCATTCTCTTATTGGTGAAATTGGTTACTTCACTTGAGCAGACTCTACATATGTTTTGGCACAAATATATGTTTCATTAAAACAATAGCAGATGCTGATGACAGAAAACTTGTACAAAGTATCACTATCAATCCCACAAAATAATTTTTTTTTTAAAATAAGTATATCTTCAATGCTTTTTCTAGTGTAGTCTTAAACAGTGCAGCTTTTGCAAAATCAGAGTATCTCAGCCTAATTTTGTCAATCTCACTATGAAACCAAACATGCACGTAGTACCAACATTTCAATATGAAGTGTGTCAATATCCATCAACAGCACGGAACGGACTGTTGTAGGTACATTCATTCACTTCTATTTTGTTAAATTATTATCTTCAGCTCATACTTCAATATATGAATACTAAAAAATACACCTTCAGAGAACATGACTACAGCAGATAAATCACATCAACGAGTAACTACTAAAAAACAGTCCCAATAAACAAGACTGACAACACAAAACATAACACATTTCACCGAAAGATAAAATCCACAAAACGCGCAAAAAATTCAGAGAAAAAACCATGATTAACAATTTTTTTAAAAAGGAAACCGATCAACAATTCAATTAAAGTAATAATCATAAAAATATGCTAAAAACCATAATTTATACTAAACTCATCAACAAAAAATTCCAAGCATGAACTTTCAGAAACCGATCCATAATTCCATCGGTATAAATTAAAACAAACATAAAACCCCCAAAAACTTAAAAAGAATTAAACAATTAAAAAAAAAACAGCAGCATCGAATGATTTAGGTCAACGGCAACAACTGCATAAGAAAATCTACATATCTAAAAATAAAAATGAAAACAATAATAATAGCAATAATTGATGGAAATGAAAACGACGTCGTTTAAAAGAAAGAGGTGATAAGTAACTAACCCACGACACTGGATCCTCCTGAGCCAAGCGTCATGGATGAGTAAGAGAGGTTTTTGATGAATTGAGTGTTACGGATCTGATCGGAAAATCGAAAATTGTTAAGAAAGAGGAAGGAAGGAAGGAGAATAAAGGAAAGAGAAAGCGATGAAACGCGAATGTGGGGAATAAAGGAAGAAAGAAAGGGTAAAGTAGGATTTGGTTGAAGGAGGAAATGGTGACCCGGTTTTGATTTTCAAGAAAATTTGTGATCCCTTCTTTTGTCCTTTTTATTTATGGATCGTTTGGCCCATTTTGTTTTAGGCCCACTAGCTTATGATTTTTTTAGATATATGGAATTGTAATTGGAAAAATAAAGGAATTTTTATGTGTGTATGTTTGGATAAGTATATGTTTTATTTGTTAGTTAATGACGACGGAGGGTTCGTGATTTTCCCTTAAACTTTAATAAAGGCAACTATTGTCATTTTGATTTTGGGAGATGTATTGGTGTGTTGCATCATATGGAAGGTAACGATATATTGTATTTTATCGTGTGACGTTTATTTAAATCAGTATTTTATTAATTTTTAGAAATATTTAAGATACGTGTGACAATTGGTTATTTTTAAATATTGTCTATATTTTTTTAGATGTTCACATTAGTATAGATGTCAAAATTCTACTCGATTCAATTTATCTTAAATTACTTGATTAAGTAGATTGATTTGTCTACATTTAAGAATAATAATAATAATTCAAATTGCAAAAAAATGAATGAGAATACTTTATATATATATATGAGAAATAATCTCTTATGTGAGAGTGAGAGAATTTACTCTTAGCTATTAGATCAAAATCGATGGTTGAGATTTAATAATCTTGTAAATGACAAGATGTGAGTCTTTCTGCATAGTAACAGAATATCTTCTTCATTATTAATCGACTTTTCGTTTTCAATTTAAATAGTGCGGTATTTTCAAGTATTTTATCTTCTTTAATCAAAAAATCTAAACAAAAATTATGTTCAATATTACTTTCGATTTTGTTCCATTCTTTTTAACTACCAACAAATATCAATATTTGAAAGACAATTTTCATCCAAAGCAATAATAGGTATGTTCCTAAATTTCTCTTTTAAATAAAATCAATTTTAAATTTAAGATGATTTGTATAGAAGATAAATTGCTTAAGCTTTGTGTCAAATGCTAAAAACATTTAACTCCACATCAAATTAGATTGTGCTAAAGCAATTTCGTCCTATTGTAATAGAAAAAATATCGTAATATGTGGTTTATGCTTTTCATCCACCCACCAAATGTCACTGATCTTACAATTACAACATTACTCCATTTCTCATACTTTATTAGATCCATGTTTTTTTTTTTTAATCTTGAAACATAACAAAATGGATTTGGCTTTTATGAGACATCTTGCTCGATCCTTGTTACTCCAACAAAAGACTTGTTCGTTTTCTTTTCTCTCACAACATGTTGCCTATTTTGGTGGTGCCCATCGGGGGTTGTGTAAGAAGATGAAAATGGTTGTAGAATAAATGGGATATGAAATTTGAATGGAACAGATAAAAAATCAAAGTTCAATGAGTTGTAATTTGGATGGTTTATTTTGATCTAATGATTTAGAATAAATCTTCTCACTCTCACATAAGATACTATTTCTCATTAGATATGTATCATTTCTATATATAAATATATAATTTTATAATGATGCTATCAACTTATAAAAAAAAGACTCACAATAATTTGAAATCAATTTTGACCTAAGTTAAATAAATTAAGTAATTTTGACATGATAGATGCGAACTTATTTTTTACCTAAATCATGAGTCAAGTTAGGCTAAGTTGACTCATGTTTTTTATTTTTTTTTTTTTTTAACAATAAGTTGGCTCATGTGTTTTGTCTAATATTTACACTTCTCATAGCTTGTCATTCAAGTTTTATGCATTTATATAGACCTAGCAATGGATCGGCCCAACCCAGCCTAACCCAAATGCTAAAGTATACAACTCGACTAATAAGAGGTCAACTTGATTCATACTTGAAGTGAAAATAATAGTCATGATAATAGCTTTTGGGCACATGATTCTAACTTTTTAGTTTGGTATTTTAAAAGCTCTTTATAGTTTAGATTAATATTTTTAGCTTACTTCTAAACTTTAGGTCAAATTTAGATTATAATTTTATTATTTGCATTTTAATTTTATTATTTGTATTTTGACTATGTAGGTCATAACTTGAGCTCTGGATATCAGATTGGTGCATGAGCAGGCGTTGGAAAGCTAAATATCTGAGCTACAACTTTTGTGTTGGAAGAAAAGACCAATTCCGAACTTTATTAGGTCTAAATTGCAGATTTCGTAATCTAGACTTTTATAATAATTTTAATTTGCGGGTCATTTGTTTTTAAACCCTAAACCCTAAAGCCCAATATCAAGTACTATATATTGGCCGTTTTGTTTCTTTTCTAAAGACGGAAAAATTAGGATTCAAATTGCTACAAGAAATAAACAGTTTTATTTTAATTTCATGGAAGGCTAATTTTATAAGATTAATCCACGAGTTCAAAGTTTCATCAACACCTTGAGATTCAGGTTACACTGTCAATTTCTATTCATGATTCTATTCTTGTTTATTTGATTATATTAATATTATGAGTGCTTAAATTGAGTTTCAATAGAATTGATTGAATTTACTTGACAAAATTTGGTTTCGGTTTCTAATTTAATTGAATTATAATTTTGCGACGTTTGATCGTTAATTATAATATTTTGATGATTGTGATGCTTAACTCAATCAAAGAAACCAAATTCACATAGGGTTGATTACGCTTGTTTGATCAATTCTATAGTCAAATAAGAATAGAATCACAAATTAGAAATTAAACTCATTGATAGAATCTGCGATAGGTTTGAAACTTGAATAAGTGGATTAATTGTTTTGCTCATCCGTTAAAACAAAAATCTAAAAACCCCCATTTTTTATTTCAATTTTCAATTCGATCATTATTACTATATCAGAAGTTCTTGCGAAACGATTTGAGTTTTTACCTCTGTTTACATTTAATCAATTGTATTTGACCCGTGTGCGACAGCGGATCAAATTGGCACCGTTGTTGGGGACTCTCTGATAATAATATTAACCCTGTTTTTAGGCGACTATCTCGGATTGCTCCGAAATTTCGCCAGAAAATCAGAAGAAAAGAAATTCAAGGAACAGGACTTCGTATAAGTTTCTTATACGGAAACGACAGTCAGAATCCCAAAATCCTTCGTTTAGATGTTTTTTTTTTAATTTTTTAATTTTTCATATTCTCCAAAAATTCCAAAAATTTGCGTTGCGTTTATTTGAATTTTAGAAATTTTTGATGGTATTTTTATATTTTTTGGATTTTATTTGATAGAGTTTTCGATTTTTCACTTCAATTTTAGCATTTGGGACATTGTTGGAATTTTCAGAATTGTTATTTTGTATTGCATTGTTATGATGATGCATGACTAGGGCTTGTTCTGTGAAACTTCATGCTCTTGAACCTGAAATAGATAGGACATTTCATTTACGTCGTAGACTTAATAGAGCTGCTAGTGTTAACGAGTTAGAGTCAGATACTGAAATTGACAACTTGTTGCAAAATATGGCTGATGCGAATAATAGAACCTTAAGACAACTTGCTGCACCTAATGTCAATTATAATGCATTATGTATCACATATCCTGAAGTTACTGTACCATTTGAACTTAAATCTAGTTTAATCCAATTGCTTTCAAGGTTTAATGGTCTTGCAGGTGAGGATCCCCACAAACACTTGAAGGAATTCTATGTTATGTGTTCTACCATGAAGCCTCAAGGAGTCACAGAAGACCACATTAAGCTGAGAGTCTTCCCATTTTCACTCCAAGATGCTGCCAAGGACTGGTTATACTACCTTCAACCGGGTTTTGTTACAAGTTGGAATGATCTCAAGATATTGTTTCTAGAAAAATTCTTCCCTGCCTCAAGTGTTGCTTCAATCAGAAAAGAAATATGTGGCATCAGGCAGATTGACAGGGAATCATTACATGAGTATTGAGAGAGATTCAAGAAATTAGTGTCAAGTTGCCCTCATCACCAAATTTCTAAACAATTACTCATCCAATATTTTTATGAAGGTTTGCTACCTATGGATATAAGCATTTTGGATGCTGCTAGTGGGGGAGCACTTGTCGATAAAACCCCAGAAGCGGCAAGGGCTTTGATTGAGAACATGTCCTTTAATTCTCAGCAGTTTACAACTAGAAACAATTCAATAGTGTTGACAAATGGTGTGAATGAAATTCAAGCTTCTTCTCACAATAATTTAGAAGGAAAACTTGATGAGCTTACATCTTTAGTAAACAAATTGGCAATAGGTAAAACTCAAGCATTGGTCTGTGGTATTTGCACTTCTCCAGAGCACCCTTCAGATTCATGTCCTACATTGCAACAAGATCCAATTGCTGATGCTCCTCAAGCATATGCAGCAAATATATACAATCCTCAAGCCAACTATGATCTATCATACAACAGGTACATCCTGGTTGGAAAAATTATCCCAACCTGAGATGGGGGAATTCATCTGCACAACAACAACCTAGGAAGCAACAACAAAATATTCCTACATAACAAAACGATACACCTTCATTAGAGGACCTCGTTAAACATATGGTTGTCCGGAATCTCCAATTCCTACAAAGAACAGATTCCATCATTCAAAATTTGGAAACAAAGATTGGTCAGCTAGCCACTTCAATCAATCAATTACATGCTTAGGGGTCAAACCAATTGCCTGCACAGTCAGTAGTAAATCCAAATGCTCCCAATGTTAGTGCAATTACATTGAGGTCTGAGAAAGCTGTTGAAATACCAAAGGTACCTGAAACTGTAGTGAAAAATAACAAGGTTGTTGAGGATACTTTGATATATGAAACTATTGATGTTGAGCAAAATGTACCACTTCCTTTTCCTCAAAGGGCAGTGAAGACTAAGAAAATGGATGAGGCAGATAGGGACAACGAGATCCTAGATACATTTACGAAGGTGGAAGTGAACATTCCCCTTATTGAAGCAATTAAACAGATTCCAAGATATGCAAAATTTCTAAAAGATTTGTGCACACACAAGAGAAGGTTAAAAGGTAATGAAAGAGTAAACATGGGGCAAAGTGTTTCTGCCCTCATTCAGCCCATGCCTCAGAAATGCAAAGATCCAGGAATTTTTTCCATTCCATGTACCATAGGCAATAGTCCATTTGAAAATGCTATGTTAGATTTAGGAGCTTCCATTAATGTAATGCCTACATCTATTTTTAACTCTCTTGCTCTTGGACCTTTACAGAGTACATGTGTTACCATTCAATTGGTGAACAAGAGCAATGCTCGTCCCGCTGGACTTGTGGAGGATGTACTTGTTCGAGTTAATGAATTGATATTTCCTGCAGATTTTTACATTCTGGACATGGAGGGAGATAATAAGTCCAACAGGGCGCCTATCATCTTAGGCAAACCATTCTTGAAAACTGCTAGAACAAAAGTTGATGTGCATGCTGACACTCTATCCATGGAATTTGGTGATAGCATTATAAAATTTAACATATTTGATGCTATGAAACACCCCATGGAAGAGCATTCTATTTTTCAAATTGAATTGCTTGTTGATTTGGTTGATGACACTTACCCCGATATGTTTGCTACTGATTTTCCTTCATTTTCTGGTTTTGATGATACCTATACTTGTGAATTATGTACAGATACTCCATTGTGCTCTGTGTGTGCTGAGATCGAAGTTGCCTTGCAGGTTGATTATTGTGTTGATATTGATGTTTCTACTAACATAATTGATTTTGCAGACTTAGCTTCGGCTACTGGTGTTGTACCTTCCATTGAACAACCACCAACTATAGAGCTTAAACCACTTCCTGAAAATTTGAAATATGCATATTTAGAATGAAGTGGCAAGTTACCTGTGATTATTTCAGCCAAACTTGACGATGAATAGGAAGATGAGTTGTTGCAGATTTTGAGAAAACACAAGAAGGCAATCAGATGGACCTTGGCTGATATTCTTGGTATTAGCCCATCCATGTGTATGCATAGGATACTACAGGAGGACGAGGTAAAATCAGTTAGGCATCCCCAAATGCGACTTAACCCATTAATTTTGGATGTTGTAAAAAAAAGAAGTGACCAAGCTCTTGCAAGCAGACATTATATACCACATTTCTGATAGTCAATGGGTGAGCCCGGTGCATGTAGTCCCTAAGAAAACTGGACTCACAGTGGTTAAAAATGAAAATAATGAACCTATCCCCACACGAGTGCAGAACAGCTGGAGGGTATGCATTGATTACAGGAGACTAAACCAGGCAACTAGAAATGATCATTTTCCTTGGCCATTCATTAATCAGATGCTTGAACGGTTGACTGGTAAGTCACATTATTGTTTTCTTGATGGTTTTTTTGGTTATGTTCATATCCATATTGCACCAGACTATCAAGAAAAGACCACATTCACTTGTCCTTTTGGCACGTTTGTCTACAAGAGGATGCCATTTGGCCTATGCAATGCTTTGGCACTTTCCAACGCTGTATGATTAATATTTTCACTGACTTGATAGAAAATTGTATTAAAGTTTTCATGGATGATTTTACTATGTATGGTTCCTCATTTGATGCATGCTTGAACAATTTAGATAGAGTTTTGCATATATGTATTGAAACTAACCTTGTGTTGAATTATGAAAAATGTCATTTTATGGTTGAACAAGGCATAGTTTCAGGACATGTGATCTCTAAAAATGGGATATAAGTGGATCCTACCAAGATTGATGTGATTTCAAATTTTCCTTACCCATCTTGCATCCGCGAGATTCGTTCTTTTCTTGGCCATGCAGGTTTTTACAGACGCTTTGTCAAGGATTTCAACAAGATAGCTCTTCCGCTGTCAAATTTGTTGCAAAAAGATGTCAGTTTCACCTTCGATGACAAATGCAAGAAGGCGTTTGATTTCTTAAAAGCAGCACTGACCTCTACTCCCATATTTCAGCAACCCAATTGGACCTTCCCTTTTGAAATTATGTGTGATGCATCTAACTATGTCGTGGGAGCAGTCCTTGCACACAGGGTTGGTAAGGCTTCCCATGTTATTTATTATGCTTCTAGGACTTTAGATTCTGCACAGGCTAATTATACTACCACTAAAAAGAAACTTTTAGCTATTGTTTTTGCACTTGATAAGTTTAGATCATATTTGTTAGGTTCGAAGGTAGTTGTTTTTACTGACCATGCAGCTTTGAAGTTCTTGTTGAAGAAACTAGAAGCAAAACCAAGATTGATCCGGTGGATGTTGTTACTCCAAGAATTTGATTTAGAGATTAAAGATAAGAGTGAAGCTGAAAATTTGGTGGCAAATCATTTAAGCAGAATAGAAATGGAGGAGGACCCCATCCCCATTCAAGATGACTTCCCTGATGAGCAACTGCTACAGTTGAGTGAGGTAACTCATTGGTTTGCTGATTTAGTTAATTATCTAGTTGCTGGAGTCGTTCCTGCAGATGCATCCCGAACACAAATGCACAAACTTAAAAGTGATTCCAAATACTATGTGTGGGATTATCCATATATGTGGAAATTCTATAGTGACCAGGTGATTAGGCGACGTGTTTCCCACCATCAGGCTTAATCCATTCTTCATTTTTGTCATGCCTCTCAAACTGGAGGACATTTTGGTCCTCAACTAACAACAAGAAAAGTCTTAGACTCGGGTTTCTTTTGGCCCACTTTGTTTAAAGATGCTTTTGAGACTTACAGAACTTGTGAACAATGCCAAATAGCAGGAACAATAATCACTCGTAGAAGTGAGATGCCTCAACAACCTATGTTTTTGTGTGAAGTATTTGACGTGTGGGGCATTGACTTTATGGGCCCTTTTTCTATATCTTTTGGTTATGTCTATATTTTACTGGTTGTTGATTATGTTTCGAAGTGGGTGGAAGCAATACTCACTAGGACTAATGATTCTAAAGTTGTTGCAAGTTTTATCAGATCAAATATTTTTTGCAGGTTTGGAATACCCCGAGCCATCATAAGTGATCATGACACTCATTTTTGCAACCGCACCATGGACACTTTGCTTCGGAAGTATAGGGTTGTGCATAGAGTTTATACACCTTATCATCCCTAAACTAATGGGCAAGCTGAAGTCTCAAATAGGGAAATCAAACAGATTTTAGAAAAGATGGTACAACCAAACAGGAAAGATTGGAGCCACTGACTTGAAAAAGCTATTTGGGCTCATAGAACAGCCTACAAAACACCAATAGGGATGTCCCCTTATCGACTTGCATTTGGCAAGGCATGCCACCTCCCTGTGAAAATAGAGCACCGTGTTTATTGGGCAGTCAAGAGTTGTAATCTTGAGATGGAGAAAACAGGTTTGGAGAGAAAGCTTC
This sequence comes from Cicer arietinum, assembly GCF_000331145.2. NCBI lineage: Eukaryota > Viridiplantae > Streptophyta > Magnoliopsida > Fabales > Fabaceae > Cicer > Cicer arietinum. The sequence goes on along the minus strand of NC_021163.2, from coordinate 25,989,092 downwards.
AATTGCAACAACTTGAAGAGCTTAGACTTGAAGCTTATGAAAACTCTCGCATCTATAAAGAGAAAACTAAGCACTTTTATGATAAGATGATTTCTGGAAAAGAATTTTCCGTTGGTCAAAAAGTTTTATTGTTCAACTCCCGTTTGAAAATTATGGCTGGGAAACTTCGATCGAAGTGGATTGGCCCTTTTGTTGTTACTAACATTTTTCCACATGGTGCAGTGAAAATAAAAATTGAAAACACCGAGAAAATTTTCAAAGTAAATGGACAACGCCTTAAGCTATTCCATGAGAGCTTTGTGCTTGAAGATGCTATCATAGAAGAACTCTCCTTGGAAAAACCCACCTACACTGAAGTTTAAACAAGGAGCTCCTTTTCCTTACTCTTATTTTATACTTGTTACTTTCATTGAGGACAATGTGTAATTTAAGTGTGGGGGTATTATTTAGGATTTTATTTGTTTTAGGATTTTATTTGTTATATTTCAAAATAAAAAATAAATAAAAATGGACATTGCATTGCATGCTTTTTCATCAAATTTTGTGGTTGTAAATGTTGAGAGTTTGTTTGGACTGACATGATTAGATAGTATTTTTGTATTCTTGGTAAAATAAATTGGATTAAAACGCTAAATTGTGTATCATTTGTGATAAGTCATTAACCTTTGTGAGATTTTTGAGCCTTATTATGAATGGAATACATTTTTCCATTTTTTTTTCTTGTGTGTTATCTCACTAATGATTGCTAGTTACGCCAGAACTTGACTTGACTCTTGTTCGCATGCATATTTGAAATGATCTAGGCATTTGTTTCTGATTAAGCTACTAGCCAAATAAACTTACCCTACAACTATCCATTTGTATAAGCCCCTTTGAGCCTAATTAACCTATTCTTTGTTATATAGCTCATTACAAGCCTAAAAATGAAAAACAATGAATTGACCCAATATTGGGGGATAAATGAGTCTTTCCTTAAATAATTATAGGGGTGCTCAACTTGTTTGTTTAAATTTGAGGGTTATGAAAAAAAAAATTGTGAGGAAAAATGATTGTGTTGTGAGCAAAGAGAGTGTGAAAATAAAAATCAATGATTTTTTGTTGAGTTACTTCTTAATGTTGTTTTTTTTTTCTTTCTCTTAAACATTACTCATTTATCCTCTTTGATTTTCAGCCTTAGTCTCCTTAAGATTACCTCACCCTTACCTTGGCCACGTTACAACCTAAATAAAGACCTTTTGATCATTATCTGCATGCATTTCAAATATCGATTATAGAGGCTTGTCAAGCCTATGGTAGTTCTAGCTTTCATGGTGTGCTTTGAGTGTAAACAGTAGCCCAAACACTTTGAGAGAATGTTATATCTTGGGAGGACTCTATCACTTATGATACAATCTTTAGTTAATTTATCCTCTTGTTTGCCTTGGCTGTGATAACAAAACTATTCATGATTGCCTGAAGCTAGAAATATTTTTTTTTTCTCTCACCACTTTGCATTCATAAGAATATTTGGAATCGCATGCATTGTTTTGCTCGGAGTGCAAAAGTTTAAGTGTGGGGGAATTTGATCATAGCATTTGGGCACATGATTCTAGCTTTTTAGTTTGGTATTTTAAAAGCTCTTTATAGCTTAGATTAATATTTTTAGCTTGTTTCTAAACTTTGGGTCAAATTTAGATTATAATTTTATTATTTGCATTTTAATTGTATTATTTGTATTTTGACTCTTTCTCACTATGTAGGTCATAACTTGAGCTCTGGATATCGGATTGGTACATATGAGCAGGCGTTGGAAAGCTAAAAAATCTGAGCTACAACTTTTGTGTTGGAAGAAAAGACCAATTCCGTACTTTACTAGACCTAAATTGCAGATTTTATAATCTGGACTTTTATAATAATTTTAATTAGTGGGTCATTTGTTTTTAAACCCTAAACCCTAAAGCCCAATATCAAGAACTATATATTGGCGGTTTTGTTTCTTTTCTAAAGACGAAAAAATTAGGATTCAAATTGCTACAAGAAATAAACAGTTTTATTTTAATTTCATAGAAGGCTAATTTTATAAGATTAATCCACGAGTTCAGAGTTTCATCAACACCTTGAGATTCAGGTTACACTGTCAATTTCTATTCATGATTCTATTCTTGTTTATTTGATTATATTGATATTCTGATTGCTTAATTTGAATTTCAATAGGATTGATTAAGTTTATTTGACAGAATTTGGTTTCAGTTTCTAAATTAATTGAATTATAATTTTGCGACGCTTGATCGTTAATTATATTATTTTGATGATTGTGATGCTTAATTCAATCAAAGAAACCAAATTCACATAGGATTGATTACGCTTGTTTGATCAATTCTATAGTCAAATAAGAATAGAATCACAAATTAGAAATTAAGCTCATTGATAGAATTTGTGATAGGTTTGAAACTCGAATAAGTGGATTAATTTTTTTGCTCATCCGTTAAAACAAAAAACTAAAAAACCCCCTTTTTAATTTCAATTTTCAATTCGGTTATTATTACTATATCAGAAGTCCTTGTGAAACGATTCGAGTTATTACCTCTATTTACATTTTATCAATTGTATTTGACCCGTGTGCGACAGCGGATCAAGTCACAAGAAATGAGAGTTTAAATTGTGACACTTTTAATATCAATGTGTTTTGATCTATCATTTATAGTCGGATTTGAGGATAAATGTATTGCTGAAATGTTGTTAGAAAAGACACAGGTAGTGGAAATATCAATATCAAAGTTCTTCAATAGTTGTCTTAACCATATAGTAAGACTGATTTGGTCCCATTGGTATTGGCAAAGGCTTGGCACCAATGAAACTAGTGTCCTTAAGTAATTGTAAAGTGTATGTTTTTTGGCATAGGTGGATACCTTTGGTAGATTTTGTGATTTCTAGCCTAAGGAAATATTTCAAATTACCAATTAATTTGAGTTTTAAATGATTTGATAAAATCATTGGAGTTTCTTGAAGAATAACATCATTAGGACTAGGTAAAATCATATCATCAACATAAACTAAAAGTGTAACAAGAGATGGACCTGATCCCTTGTTTAATAAGGAACTATCAACAATGCTTCTTTTGAATGCATGTTGCAAGACAACAGATGAGAAAACAATGAACGATTTTCTATAAGCTTGTCTTAATCCATAGAGTGATTTGTGAAGTTTACAAACCATATTCTTGTTTTTCTTATGGATTAGATAACCTGGTGGCAACTGCATATAAACTTCTTTATCCAAAGTGTCATTTAGAAAGACATTGTTGATGTCTAACTGAAGGAGATGTCATTTTTGTTCAATAGCTAAGGTGAGAAGAACTATGATAGTTGTTAGCTTTGCAACTGCGGAAAAACTGTGAAGGAAATCTATGTCAACTTGTTGAGAATATCTTTTGGCAACTAGTTTGGCTTTATACCTATCCAAGCTTCATTCACCCTGCATTTAGTCTTAAAAATCCACCTGCATCCAATAGCCCTATTGTCATTTGGAAGTGGCACAATGCTCCATGTCTCATTTAATTCTAAAGTTGCCAAATCGTCAACCATAGCTTGTCTCCATTCAACAAATTTTACAGCTTGATGATAGTATTATGGCTAATAAACTGAAGTAGTTTGTGAAAGGAAATATTTCTATGGTGCACACAACCTTGAAAGAGAGTGATGCTTTTGGATATGATGAGGAACATTCCAAATATAATCATCCAAATAAACTAGAGCCATGTGATCTTTGTTTGATCTTCGAGGAGGTGGATTATCTGGTGATGAACGAGTACCATCTTCATCATTATGTTGATGATTGTGATTAGGAAGTGGCTAAGGCTCAAATTGAGGAATGGGATTGGGAATAGCAGAAAAAGGAAAATTGTACGTGTATGTAAGATTATGAGGACTAGTGTGGAAAGGAAAAATGGTTTCATTAAAAACCACATACCTTGATATGATGATAGTCTTGGTGTCAATATTGTAAAGCTTGTAACCCTTGACACCATTGGGACACCCAATAAAAACACATGGATTGGCCCTTGGTAAAAACTTTGATCTTGGGTGAGGAATTGTAGCAGCATAGGCAAGACAACCAAAGACTTTTAGTTTGTCATAATTAGGACATGTGTCATACAATAGTTCATATGGAGAGTGATGCTTGATAATTGGTGATGGAGTCCTATTGACGTTGTGAGTAGCAATTGAGATGCAGTCATCCCAAAAACTAAAGAAAATCTTGGACTGAAAAAATAAAGAGCTAGCTACATTGAAAAAGTGTTGATGATTCCTTTCAACTACTGCATTGTTTTGAGGTCTATATGGACAAGAATAATGATGTTGTGTACCATTTTTATGCAAGAAATCATTAAGAGATAGCTATTTGGCATTGTCAATTCTAATGCATTTAATGCTTTTGATAAATCGAGCTTGAAATAAATTGAGTTTGAACATAAGAAAAATAATGTTTGACACGAGTGGAAGCTTCATGTTTATGTTTCATGAGATAAATCGAAGTGAGTCTACTATGATCATTCCCAATAGTAAGAAAATAACATTGTTTATCATAAGTAGACTTAACACAAGAGTCCCAAACATCACAATGTATCATATCAAAACAGTGATACAAAATATGATTCTGAGCATGAAAAGGCAATATATGAAATTTGGCCAAAGGACATACATGAATGAGAAAAATAATGTGTAGGAATCTAAAACTTCATTTTATTGCTTAAAGTTCTCAAAATTACACAGACAAGCGACTTAGCCTAGAATACCAAAGTTTATATTGAACATTACTCAAAGCATTACAATCAGAAACATTACAAGACAAAGTATTAGAGACATTATTACAAGTCAAACTTGTACTCTTATTATTAAAATCAGCAACAACAAATGATAAGAGTTAATGGTCATAGAAGTATACGCCTTGGAGCATACTACCCCTACCAATCATCTTTTGTTGGTGTGGTTCCTAAATCACAAAATGATCAACATAAAAAGTAAGCAATAATTTGAATCCTTGGTTAAAGCATTTACTAATACAATATTAACCATAAAATCAAGAATATAAAGAACATTGAGAAGTTGAATGGTAGAACCGAGAGTGACACAATCAATGGCATGAAATTTGACTTGAGTCTTATTATGTAAAGTAACAAAAGTATTAGTCAAAGAAGCATATTGAGAGAAAAAAATTGAATTAGTTGAAATATGGTATGTAGCACCTGAATCTACAATCCAATAATTCTTTTTTAAAATGGAATTTTGGGTAAGAACAATTCAAAAACCATTTGTCAAAGAAAGAAAAGGTCATACCAACAATCTAAGTGGAATCATCTTGAGAAGGGGTTGCATAAAGATTCAATTGCATGGTGGATAATCATTTTAGGTGGTTTAGTGGAGCTGACATTTAGATTGGTTGAGTCAGAAACATGATTGATCAATTGATTGGGTTGTGCTGATCTTTGGTTCCTATAACTTGGTGGATAATCGTGAATTCTGAAACGCCTATCTGTAGTGTGTCCAAGCATACCACAATGATAGCAAATAGGTCGATCTTTCTTACTCTTGGTCTTACTATTTTTAGTTTGAACAACATAAGTCATTAGTGGATTAGAGGACTGTTGAGAGGATCCCACTTGTCATTGTTTCTCTTCTTGAGTGATGAGTGCAAGAACACGATTATAGGATGGAATTGATCATTTAAAAGAATTTGACCACAAACATGACTAAAATCATCATTCAATCCCATAAGAAAAGAAAGAACACACTCTTGTTGAAGAAATTCAACCAAGGGTTTAACCCCCTATCCCTCACACACATACAATTGCATGTGTGAATTGGGAGAAATTCCTCTAATTCCTCCCAAATTGACTTGAATGTTGTGAAATAGGTACTTACAGATAAAGAACATTGATGACAAGAAATAAGATCATTCTTCAATTGAAAGATGCATGAACCATTGTTCTGGTGGAAACACATTTGAAGATCAAACCAGATTTCAAATGCATAATTGGAGTAGATCACATAAGTCTGGATTTCATTCTAGACTAAATTGAGAATCAAAGCCACCACAATGTTGTTGTTTCTGTGTCATGCCAAGAATCGAGTATCATCCTCAATTGGAGGAGCAAAAGAACCATCTTGAAAACCAAGTTTGTTTTGTATAATGAGCGTTATAATCATGGTGCGATGCCAAAAACCATAATTATCTCCAGTTAGAGAATGAGAAACGAGGACGAGTGTAAAGTGATCTGAATTGGAGATGAAAAATGAATTTGCATGATTCTTGTTGGCGAGTTCAAAGTTGACATCAACCATGATGAAAAAGAACGAATGGCCATGCTAGAAAAGGAAAATAAAATTAGGAAAAGAAAATTTTTTGATACCATGTTGAAGATCATGATAAAGAACGAAGATTTAATAAATATTTTTTTGCATTGGAAAAGAAAAAAAAAAAGTTACAATGCAATGGAATTGAATTGAGCCATATATCACATATCTATTATATAATCAAGTTAAACTATCAAAAACTGAAACCTAACTAACTAAACCAAAGAAGAAAAAAAACTAACTACTTAACAAATCATTCAATACTAATTACCTTTCAATACTTATATACAAGAGACTAAATACCATACCAAGTTTACAATTAAAATGCAGAGCTTAAGAGAATACTAAAAACTCTAAACTTTAATAACCCGAACTCTTTCTATTATTGTCATTCTTAATCTTATCTTGTCTAGCCTTCCTACACGTCAAATACAAAATTCTCATTTCTACTACACTTATTTTATCCCTGTATTGGGTATTTATTGCAACACTTCGTCCCATTCAACATTGCCATATAGAATCTATATTCGTATAAAATTTGAAGTTGATGCAAATACTTAAGCTTTATTTGCGAATTTGGATGGGAGGGAAAGTGAAGACTTTAGAGGGGAGAGAAAATAGAGAAATACTTTATATATATAAATATATATATATATATATATATATATATATATATATCATTCAATACTAATTACCTTTCAATACTTATATACAAGAGACTAAATACCATACCAAGTTTACAATTAAAATGCAGAGCTTAAGAGAATACTAAAAACTCTAAACTTTAATAACCCGAACTCTTTCTATTATTGTCATTCTTAATCTTATCTTGTCTAGCCTTCCTACACGTCAAATACAAAATTCTCATTTCTACTACACTTATTTTATCCCTGTATTGGGTATTTATTGCAACACTTCGTCCCATTCAACATTGCCATATAGAATCTATATTCGTATAAAATTTGAAGTTGATGCAAATACTTAAGCTTTATTTGCGAATTTGGATGGGAGGGAAAGTGAAGACTTTAGAGGGGAGAGAAAATAGAGAAATACTTTATATATATAAATATATATATATATATATATATATATATATATATATTTCTTAAGAGAATAATTTTGTAGAGTATGATAAGAGAATGTTTATGATTAATATATTTTTAATTTATAAATTATTATAGAAAGATGAAAATAATTTATCGAAACCTTCCAAAACCCTAAAAAATCTTCATCTAATACAATTTTTGAGTAACTCAAAATAAAGAGATTTTATATTCTGAATAAACACAAATTTATCAAAACCCTCTCCTCACATACAAAGTCTTTGAAAAAGGGTCGAGAGATAAATACTCAACTTCTTGTTGAGTTAAAATAGATACCTATGTTGAACATTGAAAGGCTTTATCTTTAGAATGATGCAAATTGATAAATCACCGAGGTTTTCATAAGTATGTATAGTGGATGCTCTAAACATTCTATAGGTATTTCATATTTGGTACAGAATATAATTTTTTATACTTGATACATATATTCACGAGGCTGTAAATTTTATGTATTCTACATTATTAAAAAAGAAAAATTGAAATCATTTTCCATCGTAAGAGTCTCTAAGATGCGACATTGTGATTGATATCCAATTATTTTATGTTGTTTAATTTAAACATATGTTTCATCTTTGTCACAATGAATTTACATACGTAATAAGAAATATAATAATTAGAAGTAAGAGAAAATTCATTTTATCAAACTACTCACTACTCATCTTAATTAGTGGTGAGTTTTTTTTTTTTACTATTACCAATTTACCATACTATTATTAAAGGGTAATATAGAAAAAATAATAATTAAAGTTGCATTGAAAATCATATTTATTTTAAGATATTTTATTTATTTATTTCAAATGCAATGTTAACTTGACTAAAGTTATTTCATCCTCAATAAATATATGTTGTGTCATGTGTTCGGATTGATGAAGCGATGCCTCGTTCAGTATTGCAAATTATGCATATGCATTTATGTATGAGTATTATTAAGGAGCATTAAGTGAGCTTTTGTGTCTTGTTCTCTTTCTTTTATAGACGGTAGGTTTTGAATGAAATATTATAGTGGCAGATTTTTGTGTAAATATCAATTTGGTGTTTATGAGCACCCCCGAGTAAAAGTAGGAATTAGAAAAGGAAAGATTTTTCCGTAATGGTTAATTTGTTATTTTGATTAACATGATATTATAGATAATGAAAAATGCCTTGTTATGAATGTGCAAGGGCAAAAATGCGTTTGACTAGTGTTGGCAAAATAATCTGCTTGCCATATGATGAATTACGGAATCATAAATTGTGTAAAAACAGATCCGAAATAGAAAACTTAGCACTGAACACTGTTTGTTACCGCAAGTGTTGTTTTGTTTTAACTTTAGGAAGAAAAAAAATATATATAATAAAACTAAGAAAACAACAACACCATTAGAATATACTTCATTTCATTTAGTAAAGAGTTGACTCATATTACATATATACGTGAATTTAACTCAAATAAGGCGTCGTTAATGTAAAAATTTTGTTGATTGGTGGTTGTAAGTATATGTAAGTACTTTTTGAGCTTTTGGACTCAAGTCACTTAACTTTTTAATAGCAATAAAAAAAAAATTAACACTTATAAAAAATAGATTGAAAGATAAGGATTGTAAAAAAAGAGATGGATAGATAAGGTGAAAAATATACTAGCTAATATCATGAATTACTAGTATATCATGTAATTATTTATGAGCCTATGACTAGTATAATCCTGCAATTCTAGGACTTAACTTGCATTGATGAGTTGTTTAATGCATTGATGTTCCTTTTTTCGACCCTGTTTTTTGGTAGAGTTGATTTGGGAGGCAAGGAGGGTTACGGTTTTATGATGCTGACTTCATTTTGTTTGGTATCGATCAGGTTCATCAATTAAAGGATGAGTTGATTAGTTTTCTGCGGTGCTCATTTAAATTTGTATTATTTTCGTTTCTTCACATAGGGAAATATTCATTTTAGTCATTGAAATTGTAGGTTCATGTTATCATAGTCCTTCACATTTTATTAATATTTAAAAATAAGGATCTTGATAATATGTAACTTGAGGATAAATGTTAAAGAATTAAAAAATATAAATGTTTTGTTGATAAAAAATAATATTTGACATTTCAAAGAGTAAAATGTATAAATTTTAATATAAAATTTATATTTTTCATGTTTTAAAATGTTTTAAAATATTAATCAAATTTGTCCGTTTGATAATATTTATGTTTCACATACATTTAATAACAAGTTAGAACAAAGAGACAAACTTGATTGTATTTTTTAATTTTAGGAATCATTTTGTAACATTGTTAATGTGGAAGAATGGTTTCATATATATGCTCTTAAAAATATCAAATCGAGTATTTATTCCAAAGGAAAAGGAGGTTGGAAAAGAAAAAGTATTATTTTATGTCTTACATATTTTTATACCTTTTATGTATGAATTTTAAATAAATAAATCTTATTAGGTAAACAAACTAATAAAGTAACTTGATATTTAGGTAGTGTTTGGTTGAATTGTTTACGCCTAAATTCAATAATTATTCAACTATAAGGGAATGGTTTAGTTTAATGATAAAAAGTCAAATTTTAGATTCGTATGCAGATTCAAATTTTTTTAATTTCATAAGAAGAAAGTAAATGTAATTTTTTTGTGAGTGATCTTTAAACCCTAAAATTTTTGCTACTTTAGGTTAGGACATTATTCTTTCACTTTAAATTTATTATATAAAAGAAATATGATATATATTCGTCATATAGGAATTTATGTATTTTGAAATGATGATGGCAAAAGTTGTATCAATTTTAATTTTGTATACTATCCAACGAAGTTTATAAAAATACAAGAGAATCAAATTATATCATAATGATATATTTTTATTATGTTAGTTCTTAAAATGAAATTTTGACTTTTCTAAAGTGAGTGGTTAATAAAGTGAAGTAATTTGATATTTTAACCACATATGATTTGTTATACATACGTAAACAATATAATTAAGTGATTTATTTATCATCAATTGATATAAATCACTTTATTTTTTAAAGTTAATTGTTCATTTTAGAGAAGTTTAATTCCAAATTAAATACATTATAAATTTAAAAATACTTATATAAAGTATTATGACTTGATAAATATAAACAAACTTTTTAAGTTTATCTTTTGTTGTATATATTTTTAGTGAAATCATAGAGGAAGGGGCGTTCTTCATTTCTATTAGATGATGCCCAAAAGTGAATTAGGACTACCTTTTCACTTTTAATTCATTTTCCTTTCCCTTATGAAATTGACCTACGTTGTATGTAGTTTTAGTTGAGCCATTGGACCCTCATCTTGATGACCTACCCCATTACCTCCCTTCTCTTAGCTGTGATCCTTTGTCAAATTTCACATCTTTTTATTGATGATCAAATTGAATATAATAAATAAAAAAGAGAGAAGTGTAGAAAATAAAAAATGATTTTAGCTAAGTATATAAATTGAGAAAATGAATGGAAAAAAGGTGGGCATTTATCATAGGAACAAAATATCTATAGTTTCATTAGTATTCTCAACTGTCTCAATTACTCTTGCATTTATGTGATTTAAATGGTCTTAATAGAGTCGCCTTTTTTTTCAATGCTTGGAACTACCCAACCGACCCTCTACCATCCTTCAATTCACCTAATTCATCATCCTTCTCTTTCAATTCAAACCTATAATTATATTTTCTTATACTTCCTACACCACATCACATATTATTATCACTTTATACTTGTGTTTCATGATTGTAACTTATACCACTTTTCTCTTCAAAATCTGTTTTTCTCTTATCCTTATAGGCAAAACTTTTTTTTTAAAAACTTTTAGGCAAACGAAACAATTTATAAAAGATTCATGATTCTTAGACATCAAATTTTCATGTTAACTATATTGTCATTTCATTTTTTTGCCTATTTTTTGTTTATGTAACAATTATAAGATAAAAATTAAATGAAAGATAGACATAAGCACATGATCTTAGGTGCAGTACTATCTATATTTTGATGTTCAAATAACATAATAATTATATATATGCATATATTTTTTTACACCACCCGTCAATGTTGACACGTTTTACTCGACTTTCTAATCTCTCAAAATATTGTCAAATAACAACTATAGCGGAATTAAATAATTTGCTATTAATTATTCTCTGATACTCTATTTAATAGAAAATATTGACAAAAAGTGCAGCTATACTATACTAGCATAACAAAATTTGAACCAACAATTATTTTCTATCTCACCAAATTCGACTTATATTTGATAGATTATATATGGATGAGATATATCTCCATTAATCTAAATTTCAACTATATATACAAAAAAAACATATTTAATGACACTGAAATTGTTAGCAGTCATACTACAATACTAGAAAATCATCTGAGAGTATTCTTCTGTCATTTGTTGTCAACCATAACATGTATCCTTAGGCTTTCAACTTATTTTCCATGGTCCCATTCCAGCTTATGATTTCAAAAACGATACCTTTATATATATTATTTGTTAATCTTGCAGAAAAAGTTACGTGTCAAAGTTGGTGTTGTGCATTTGAGTCACAATGTTTAACTTCTCAGGTGGTCAATTTTGTGTGGACCTAGTTGTATACATCCGTTAGATTGGTTTACCAGTCATCATGCTTCTTCATGAGTTTTAACAACAACCACAAAGTGGGCCTTACAATCTATTTTAACTAGTTAGAAAGTACATCCGATCTACATGCTCTTTCACACACTCTAATCAACTTTTGTTGTTGCTGCCCCTACTTTTTCTTATCTGTCTTGTCTAAGTTATAATCGATCGACGTCTCTCTAAAATGTTATGTCTATGTGTTTGACGCGTTTTAAATACCGATACTTTTTAGATACACTTTAAATATGTATTTAATATAGACTTAGATTTCTTCACGCATAAAATAATCTCAAATGTTGAGTTTCGATAAGACAGTTTAATATCAATTTTTAAAAATATCAACCGTTAATTGAAATCAATTGGTAAAAATCTGTGTGACACATTTTCTGTATCTGATTCTGTTTAATAGAATCAATAGAAAAAGAGTTTGTATTAAAAAATACAAGTTAAAAACACTTGTTAGTGTAATAAATATATCATTTTCTGATACAAACTTAGAAGTACTTCTTTTGATTCATTAGTGTTCTCCTTGAATATATTTTTTTGGTTGTAACATCTTCAAGCACATCTAGGACTTAACACTTTTCAAACACTCTTAACTCTAGATTAGATCTTTTACCTTTTGAGATGAATAACAACATGCTTTCTTGATTGGTTGAATGAAAAAGTAAAATAATCATTGAGAAAGAAAAAAACTAATAATACAAAGGTTGATTCCATCTAAAATTTCAATAAAACATACTAAGAAGGTACATGAAGAGGTTAAGTCCTAATACATATTTTGCTGCTGAAAAGCAGAAAAGTTGAACCCAAATCTCATATAGAGTTACATAGACTTCCCTAGCATTCCCAATTTTCTCATAGATACTATATATAATAGTGCTATTTACACTCCACTCTTATCTATCTCCTTTTCTTGCATTAAACAAGTAGATGGAAGAAAAGCAAAAAGTGGGGTGCAAGTAGCACTATTCATACAAATTGTTATAAAAAAAAAAGCATAAACAAGGATTAAAATTTAAAACTAACAGAAAAAGAAACATATTGAAATAGAGATTCCTAAGTTAAAAAAGCTAAGATAACAAACATGTCCTACTAGAAGCAGAGAATGCAGAACTTGCAAACAGAGTAGTTTTTTTTACTCTTATTAATTCCTTCTTTTGGTAATGTTGTTGTTGTTGTTTTCATGAAGAAAATCAAGCAAAACAGTGCTTTTGCATTTAGGACACTTAGGATCATCTTCAGAAAGCATGACATACATAAGACAACGTGGACAACCTACTAAGACCATGGAAGTTGTTTCAGGGCTGTTAGAGTATCTTTGAAGATTGTTGGTTGTTTCATCTTCTTGGTTTAGTTCAGTTGATACACATGAACTTGGTGGTGATGTTGGTGAAACTGTTGCTGATCTTGTTGGTGATGATGATGATGATTCAACAACCCTTGGTGGTGGTGATAGGTTCAGTTTTAAGTCAAGCTTTGGACCACTTCCATTTCTTCTACTCATTGTTTTGCTTTTCCCCTTTTTTCTTTCTTTTTCTGCTAAAAAAATGTGTTGCCTATTTTGACACAAACCAATTAGCACAACATATAAGGAACACAAAATAGTCCTCAATCAAAGATAATAAAAAAAACAAAAACATTGAAATTCAAAAGAAATTGTACAAGATAATATGATCATCGGTCATATTTTTTCCAGACCGTCATCTGAATTGGTGAGTTGAAAAATATTAAAGAAATTTTAAATAAAAAGTTTAGAGTTCACACCTTTCAAAATAAGATAACTATTAATCTATAAAAAATAAAAAAGTGTTATACTAAAAGAAAGAAATGATAAAAAAATTGAAATTTAAAAAAATTTCCAAAAAATATGATTCTAGTCAAGAATCGTCTAGACTATAGAGTTCAATTGATGAGTTGAGAGATGCCGAAGAAGTTTTAATTAACAAATTCACAGTTTAAATCTTTGAAAACAAAAGAACTATAAGTTACAAAAATTTAATTTATAAATTAATTACAAAAAAAAGTTTTAGTCAAAGAAAGAAATGATATAAAAACAAAATTTGAAATTTAAAAAGATACTAACACAAGGAAAAATATGTTCCTGATCGGAAGTTATTTTAACTATGCAGTTTAATTTTTTAAGAGATTTCGAGTTAAGACAGATAAAAATAATAATAATGTAACTACAAAAGTTATTATGTGATGTACCTTAAAAGAAGCTTGGTGAAGCTCCGGCAGCAAGAAAGTGAACTGTGTAGAGTGGTTGAAACATGTAGGGCATTTTATATAAGAAAAAAATGAAGAGGGGGTGATTTAAAGCTTAATTAAATTGAGGGAGAGAGGTGGAGGGAGGGAGGGTATAGAGAGAGAGAGAGAGAGAGAAAGATGAATTGAATTGAATTAAAGCTTAATTAAATTGTGGAGGGTGTAGAGAGAGAAAAAGAGAGTAAATGAATTGAATTGAATTGAATTGAATTGAAGTATAGTAATAATATTGGGTAGAAGAAGAGTGTAAATTGAGGGCAGGAAATGTATTAATTGTTTGGAAAAATCCCAAGAAGTATGCAGAATGAGGAAATTTGTAGTAAATATTGCAATTACAAAGTGCAGTGTGTGAGGGCCTTTTCTTTTCATTCATTGCTTTAATACAAAGAGAGTGACTGAGTTGAGTCGGTGTTTAAGACTATTTCAGAAACAATGTAATAGCATCATGGGAGAACACACTATGGCTTTAAAGCTGTAATAATTATTAAAACCTCTATTTCAAATCAAATAATTATACATATATACCCCACCAACAAAATTTAAGACAATTCAAAATATTATGTGTACGTAGTATTACAGAATTTAAATATTTATTCCACACTTCCCCCAAGAAAAATATCACAATCTAGTAATTAAGTTAATTAATTATCACAGTACATTAATTTCATTAGAAGTTTTAGATACTACTACTTTTCTTTACTTTAGAAAAAATTCCTTTGCATTGAAAATCAGAAGTTAACTTTTTTACTGTTTTTTTTAAAATAAAATATAAACAAAAACGTTAGTTAAAATGTTAATATATTTATTAAACATTTAGATCATATATATTTTTAGTTAGTATTTTTATTTATATTTTATTTTAAAATAATATCTCGTAGAATTACCTTTTCTTAAAAAAATAATTATATTTAAAAGTTTTTATCTATATCTTGTTTTTATAAAACATGAAAATTCAAAAAAATAAAATTAAAAACAGCTTATATGAAAAGTTATTTTTAATAATAGCTTTTAAAATATATTACTTTTACATTTATTTTAAAAAAATAAAGTAATTTTTATTACGACAAATAAACATAAAACAGTTTCTTTAAATTTCTGCAAAATAATGTTTAAATTATTGAACACCAATTATTTTTTTAATCTGTAACCTTTATTTTTATTTTTGGGTTTTGAATTGAGATATTGAGGAAAAGGTTTGGTTTGGCTTCTTTTAACAATGTAGCTGGATGTAACTAAGCATCTATTTTAGTTAATGGAATTATCATGGTATGAATCTTTGATGTTCTTTTGAGGAACATTTAGTTCTCAATTGCTTTGGAAGTACAAAACATGTGTTCAGTTGTTCATCATCCGACAGATATTACAAGATCTCCTTTGTGTTTTATCACGGGCACTGAATGGACCATTGGTTGTTTTGAAAAACATTGTCCCAATAACTATTTTTATTTTTATATTTGTAAATTTTATTTATGAAATTGTTTCCAGTAGGAAGAATTCATATAAGGTATGCAATAAAATAATTTGCACAAGTGGCCAAATTTGAGAAGTATGATTAGGGCGTTAGGCCTAAAACGAAAGTCATATACAAACCAATATTTTCCACAAGTTGACAATATTTTCTCACGAGATTAGAAAAGGTGAAGGTAGCAAAATTGAAAGAATTTCTTTCAAGATTACTAATGTGATTGTGTGAAAAAAGTGAGTGATCTCCTACTATTGAGAGAACAAAGTGGAAAAAAAACATGAATAAAAAAGAAAGATTAGAAAGAAAATGGAGGAGACATTCCAAAGTCATGGAAGATATCATGGTTATAATACCTTTAGGCATGGCACTGAAACATATTTTATTTTCTCCACCTCTGCACTCGAGTAGTCGGAAAAATTGCACCAGTTCCATTTTTATTGAGTGTGAAAATTAAATCATCATCTCTGCCTGTGACAGAGTTCGGATTTCTCCGCCCGCATCCTTTCATATATATAAAACAATAAATTTATTATAATTAATATAGTAAAGTAATTATTATTATTATACAATAATAAAATTCAAAAAAATAAAAATCATATTTTCTTTAGAGTGAAGATTATAATTTTTATTACTGGAAAAAAAAAATTAAATATATACATGTATATAAAATTTTAAAATGACAATAATATTATTAGTGGGGAGTGCTTCGATGCAGGTTCATGGTGAATATCAACACCCTCAAATCCGTCATTGCCCCCAATTTTAATTTCGAGAAAAATCTGCACTCGTATCCACACTCAATCAAAGTGAGTTTTTCCCACTCAAATCAAGACAAATTTGAGTGAGTAGATGTGAATGCGGATTGTGTTGTCATTCCAAGATACTATGTTGAGAAGTGTGATAGAGCTCAACAAATAAAAAAAACAACCAAAGAGAAAAGTTGATCTTAGAATTGAATGAATAAGAAAAAATTGATTACAATTGATGTATGATGCGCTTTATATAGCGACCATAACTAAACTAATAAAATTTAAGTAATTTGTAATTGATATTAACCAACTTGTAACTACATTTAACAAATTTCAACTATATCTAATAAATCTTTATATATATCTAACAACTATAGTTATTTAGATCGTGCAACACCACGTTTTTAAAAACACCACGTTTTTAAAATACTTATCAATTTTAGATAACACGCCTCTTATTTTTGTGATATGCATTAATTCTAACCATAATTCTCATGCCATCAAACGTTTTGATATGCCTACAATCAGATACCTCGCCTCAAGGTAGACCACCAAAGGTGTTTTTCTCCATTGTTGAACTAACGTAACTTTGTTTCGAATAATTTTTGTGTTGATACACAAATATTTAAATTGTATACCATAAATGCCACCTGTAGCAAGAACATGATGTTATGGTGACAAATCACTCCTATCACACCCTCAATGGCTTCCTTAGGATTTGATGTTAGTTTTGCTTTGTGATAACACTGGCAACTCTAATATGATAGTCATAATTTTGTTAAGCAAGAGACTTTGTTGGTGGGTCGACGATGTTCTCAAGTGTATAAACTCTATGAATCTTTAGATCGACTTTATCGAAAATCTTTCGAATAAGATCTAAGTGCCAAAGTATATGTTTGAATTGTTTGTGAGATATATGTTTTTTGATTTACACAATTGCCCCCTTATTTTCAAGAATAAAGACTAATCAAATCCACAATGTTAAGAACTACACCATGCTCAGAAATGAACTTCATGATCCAATCCTTGTCATTTGACCTCTAAAGTAGAATTAACAATTATCTCTTGTTTGGAACTCTTCCAGCTCTCAACTCCACCATTTCTACAAAACACAAATCTAAGTTGTGATTTAGGATAATCTCAATCAATTTGGAAGCTAACATTAATGTTGTTAGATAATATTATTATATATTAGTAGTAAGGGTATTTTAGACAATTCTAGACAATTCTATTCTTTTATATATATACTCATTGTCACCCTATTAACTTCGGTTTTGGTTCATTCTATGTTATGAAACCCTAGAGTGGTTGTTTCTCTTCTTCCTCTTGCTTTCTCTTTTCTTTGTTAACATGGTATCTAGAGCCTATTTCGATCCTCCTTGAACGATCCCGCCTCTATTCCGCTGTCGAGTTCCCAACAATTAGGGAATATAATTATAGTTTCTCTTTTCTAACATTCCAATATTCAGTGAGATTTTTTCGTTAAACCGTGTCCCATTTCTGCTTTACCTTTTCTTTGTAGCTTTTCGTTTATTTTTAGTAGATCAGTAAAAAAAATAAAAAATTATTAGGGTTCTATAAACCTTTCCACAAGCCATTAGGGTTTGACGCTCTAACCAACCGAGCTAAAAAGAACAATGGGTGGTAAAGTTTACTTTGAGAATCATTATTATTTGCATGGTTATTGGGGGATTTTGATTGATCGTTATGAAGAGATGATTGAGAATTATCATCCTGGGATCTACCGTAGAGAAGAGAGAGAGACTATTTTGATAGAAAAGGCAACCACCAAAAGAGAAAAGAGAAGAGTAACCATGTTTCCGATTTTGTTAAATCAGTCTCACAAAAACATCGATTGCGCATTCGTTAACCGTATGATTTGGCTGATTTTTGGATAGAAGGTTCACAACATTCAGGTTTTCGTCTTCAACGGTTGGATCGGTGAAACGACGTCTGTAGGGGGAGAAATCGTGCTCGCACAGTACCAGGTTATCCCTAATTTATTTTGTCTCAGTGATTGTGTTTGTCTCATTATTTGTATGGCTTTGAGAGAAGGTTTGGAGGTTCATTGTGTTGTTTTGAAAAATGGGTTTTGTGTTAATTTGTATGTTGGGACTTCTTTGGTTGAAATGTTTGTGAGAAGTTTGGTTTCTTGGACTGCTGTTATTGTTGGGTTTGCTAGGTGTGGGGATATGAGTGAGGCCAGGAAGCTTTTTGATGTTATGCCTGATAGAGATATTGCTGCTTCTAATGTTATGATTGATGGGTATGTGAAAATGGGGTGTATGGATTTGGCGAGGGATTTGTTTGATAAGATGAAGGATAAGAATGTTATTTCTTGGACTAGTATGGTTCATGGTTATTGTGAGGATGATGATGATGTGGCGGCTAGGTTTATGTTTGATTGTATGCCTGTCAAGAATGTGCTTAGTTGGAATGCGATGATTAGGGGATATTGTGAGAATAGACGACCGCACGATGCGTTGAAGTTGTTTTGGGAAATGAGGGGACGTTTGGATGTGGAAATGAATAAAGTGACGGTTGTGAGTGTTCTTCCTGCTGTTGTTGATTTGAGTTATTTGGATTTGGGTGGTTGGATTCATGGGTTTGTGCAAAGGAACCGACTTGATGAAGATGTTCATGTGTATGCTTTGGTTGATATGTATGTAAAATGTGGGGAAATTGGAAAAGCTAAATTGCTTTTTAAGGAGATGAATGAAAAAGATACATCGTCGTGGAATGCTTTGATAAATGGTTATGGTGTCAATGGTTGTGCGAAGGAAGTGTTAGAAGTATTCACAGCAATGTTACGTGAAGGATTTGAACCGAATGAGAGTTGGAATGCTTTGATAAATGGTTATGGTGTCAATGGTTGTGCGAAGGAAGCGTTAGAAGTATTCGCAGCAATGTTACGGGAAGGATTTGAACCGAATGAGATAACAATGACTAGTGTGTTATCTGTTTGCAACCATTGTGGTTTGGTAGAGGAAGGAAGAAGATGCTTCAAAGAAATGGAGAGATTTGGAATTGTGCCTCAGATTGAGCATTGTGGTTGTATGATTGACCTTCTAGGAAGGGTTGGATACTTGGATGAGGCTGAAAATTTGATCTTCTGTGTTGTCGCTCTGTCTGTTGCTTCTTCTGTTTGATTGCTAATCTCTCTAGTGATTTGCTTTGTTGCTTCTCTCTTTGTTTAGTTTGGTTTGATATGATTTAGTTTTGTTTGGTTCTATTTGGTTTGGTTTGTTTGGATTTGGTTTCGTGGTGCTACTTCTTTGGTTGTTCCTATCTGTTGATTTTGATATGGTTGTTGCTCCTTGGTTTGTTTGGATTTGGTTTCGTGGTGCTACTTCTTTGGTTGTTCCTATCTGTTGATTTTGATATGGTTGTTTCGTGGTGCTACTTCTTTGGTTGTTCCTATCTGTTGATTTTGATATGGTTGTTGCTCATTGGTTTGTTTGGATTTGGTTTCGTGGTGCTACTTCTTTGGTTGTTCCTATCTGTTGATTTTGATATAGTTGTTGCTCCTTTTTTTTATCGCTCCTTTTTCGGTTTGATTTTTTGTTGGCTTGGTTCTTCTCTTTGATTGTTGCTTCTTCTTTGGTGACATCCCTCTTGTCCCCCCGGCTGTCAAACCACCTCCTGCGATTGTTGATCCTCCTCGTTACCCCTCTCGTCATCATCTTCAGCATAAAATCATTACTCTATCGTTTGTCTCTTCTTCTTTACAGATTGCTGATTTGTTCACAAAGATGCATTCCATTAAACGTTTTCGTTTTTTTTAGTTGACAAACTCTCGATGCTCCATGTTAATGCATCGTGAGTTTGAGGGGAGATGTTAGATAATATTATTATATATTAGTAGTAAGGGTATTTTAGACAATTCTAGATAATTCTATTCTTTTATATATATACTCATTGTAACCCTATTAACTTTGGTTTTGGTTCATTCTATGTTATGAAACCCTAGAGTGGTTGTTTCTCTTCTTCCTCTTGCTTTCTCTTTTCTTTGTTAACAAATGTAACGATTTTCGACAAACTCTTCTCCACCTCCATAAACCAAGATTTTATATTTACTTTATCTCAAGTAATTCAGGATGCTCTTATAATAATCCAATGATCTTGACGACTACGATATCATACTTATACCTATGTGTCGTGCTTAACACATTGATCTAATTGGTCTTGTACATCACATAAATGACAAGTGATCTAGTTGAAAAAGCATATGGTATCTTACTCATGTGCAATAAAAAAATAGTCACCATCTAGCGAGAATTGTTGTCGTTGGGAGGTAAAACATAGTAGAAAAAATTCAAAAAATATATAGTCTACGTCTAGTGAAGTTTCCTTCTGCTCCATGTGATACAAGAAAATAGCCATATTTTCTTTAAAATATGGTATTCGTCTAACAACACATAGAGCTCTCTAGGAGACATACTAGTAAAATGTATTAAAAAAAAACATAAATGTTAAACACTAAACCATGAATTACTTTATCAAAAATGCTTGTTTAACATTATTAGCTCGAAGTCTGATTCTCCTCGTCAAAGTGGATAGTCATAGTTAGTAAGAATATCAATTTTCTTTTTCCTCTTTGTAGAAAGAAATCTCATGTACTTAACGTAGGGAATCAATTGCTCTTATGCCAAAACTTTTACTCTTGCTCACCTATTCTTCCATATTAGCTTTCTTTTTGCCTCGTTATGCAGCTTGTCTTGTTTTCTCTTTTCCAAAGTGGCATCAAATGTGTCATCGACAATTCAACATTTTTCATCCTCCTTCATTTTCTTTCAACGAGTTGAATGCTTTTGTATTTACATGTTCATCCCTTAGCTTCTTCTACATGGGTAGAGACATGATATTTATATTGACTTCCAAATCACATAGTACCTTCCCCATAGTCATTTTTTGAAGTGTGAGTGGTTAAGTCTTATATCGACTAAGAATGAGCTAAGTCTTAAATATATAAGAGAGATGATCCATATACCTGAAATGCCTCGTTTAATTAAAAATAATAATAATAATAATAATAATAATAATAATAATAATAATAATAATAATAATAATAATAATAATAATAATAATAATAATAATAATAATAGTAATAAATAAATAAAAATAAACCAACTCCACTCCACTTCATTTTTCCACCTCACTTTTGCCCTCATTCTTCTTCTCCATCTCAGCTACACCAACATCAACCTCTCCCATTTTTTTTCTCTTCTTTTTCTCCTTGCTTCTTACTACACAATACAAATTACACACATAAACCCTCAATCCTTAAAATGAATTTAATATTTCCAAAAGCATAACTTCTCATACTCCTACAAATGCTCTTGGCTAGGATTTTGGGTTAGGATTTATGCTCTAAGGAAGGAGAAGGGTACCCATTTCTTGAAAGTTGTTTATTGAGACTCTTTGAGGTAAATACACAACTCTAATACTAGTTATGAATCTCTAAAAAAAATGTAGTTTTGTTAAAAACAATCTTATTTGTCTTTAAAGTAGATTTAAAGGATTTTTATGGTTTTCTAGAGTTAGCTAAACTTTAGAATAATTTTTCGAAAGTCTTGAGAATATTTTTATGCTCAGATATGTTAGTTGAGGTCTTGTCTACTTCTTTGGGAGTTGTTGGAGAACAACCTTATGCGATTATCCATAGTTGTGAGTAGACGACAATCATTGTCACATACTTTTATTTTGCTATAATTATTATTTTACTCGTTTTCTATGTTAAAATATTTATTTAAAAAATTAGGGAAACACAACCTTTGAAATTATCTCAATTTCATCCTTTAATTATTTTCATGGTTTTTGTTATATAACATTTATAATTTGATTTATTTATGAGTTATAAAACATTTAAGTATCAAATTGATGTACAGTTGAATATGTTTTTCATGAGTTATGATGAAATCAGAGATGATTTTTAAAAATATGTATTTTGAAAATCGTTGTTATAATTATGAAATCGTTAACGACAATAGGTGCACCTAATTACATCGTTTTGATTGGGGAGAGTTACTCGTAAGATGTAGCTACCCCTATATGAGATATGTCATCCTTAGGAGGCGATGACTATCAACGAGATGTAAGCTCCCTAATTGACGTGTAATAATGTGTTGCGGGATTGAGAGGAGATGGTTATCCGTTAGATGGAGCCACCCCTAAGGAAAATGTCACCCTTAGAAGGAGAGTTCTATCAATAAAATGAAGCTGCCTCTTGGTTCCCAAAAATTTGTGTATTTACTTGATTGATTTTTTGTGATATTTTAATGTTGCTCTTTTTAATTTCACTTATGTATGAATTGCATTTTAAATATTTCTACCTAAACGATGAAATTGTAATTTTAATGATTTTTTCATGTGTATACTTTATTTGAGAAGTATCTATATTTCAGATAGTATTATTTAACATAATTGCTACAAGACTGTAAAATAATTATCCGTGTCTTTATGTATTTCTCTTATAGTTGGTGGTGATTGTTGTCTCCTCACTAAGTCTTTGTGACTTACTCCTTCATGTTTTCATTTTTTTTTCTTCAGATTCACAGACAGCTGAGTAGGAAGATGTTAGTAGACTCAAATCTCAATCATTTGTTTTTTTAGACTTCTTTGATCAATGACCCTTTTGTAAAGTCTGTTGAGTCGTGATGCATTTTGCAGCTATTTTGAGTCTAGGAAGTCTTTTAAGAAATGTATTAAATATTTAGATTTTGCTCTTCGAGTTATGACTTAATTAAAAGTTTAAAACATGATTTTATAAATTTGGAAACATTGAAGTTACACAGGATACTCTTTCGAAATCTAAAAAAAAAAAAATTATATTAATTTTTTGAAATGATTATTTAGAATTATTTAATTGCTTAATTATTAAGTTAGTTTATAGGCTTGTCAGACTATGAGTATAGCTTGTGCGCCGGTCACGGCGTTTAGTTTTCGGATCATAATAATACATATTGCCTTAAGGCTTTGGATAGAGATGTGGAGTTAAAGTCTCTTGCATTCTTAGAGCATTAAGTTTGTTGTTGGTCATGCGTCCCAGACTCCCCAAAAATTCTTAAGCCATCAAGATCCTTCAACTTGGATGAGAGCTTTCTTTGCAAAATTGTACTACATTCTTCTATCAAGGCAATTGGTTCATTTTTCCTTTGTTAAAATTTTCTTCGTGAACTTTACATAAACAATAATTTTCTCCAGAGATTTTGCAAAAGGCATATTAATTTTAAAACTTCTTGAAGACATAAAGAAATCTTCCTCTTTGAGATTTTTCTTCCTTCTTATTGATCAAGTATGGCAAAGGCTGTTCGAGATAAGGTGGAATGACTTAATTTTCCTATAATTTGTTTATTTGTTATAGAATCTATCAACTCAACAATTTGTTTACCACATGTTTCTTTTCTTTAGTCTCTTTTCTTTTTTATTTTCTTCAAACGCTAAATTTAATAGTCTTTATAACTACCTGTTGCACTATACAATAGTTGCAAATGGTCTAAACACAAATAAATCTAACTCCACATGCCTAGAATATCACTTCATTGAAAAGGGGTTGTTTAAGAACAAAAATAGAATTTCAACCAACATATATGCAAGTATTTAAACCACATATTCAAAATACTTATTGTTACGAATTTGAGTTCTTCATCTCCACACATACACATTACTACTTAATTTCCACCTACTTTAATTTAAGTATAACATATCAAGGAGGTTATGTACTCTCCAAAACATAATTTCAATAATACACATCAAATCAATATCACTTAACCAACATGTGCAAGTGCTTTAGCCCCTACATTTTAATCAATACAAATACAAAATTGATGAGGAAGTGGGGTCTCTTTCTTCTCTCCATTGTGACACTTAAATCAAATTTCTTCCTTCAATTCAATTTGCATTTTTGTTTCATAAATATCAAAATGACTGAAAACTCATTGTAATAAATGGTATATTGGAATCAAACGGGGTTGAGTTTAGTAGAACGGACTAAATTCTTATAACACAGTAAATTGAATTTAAATTTCCGCCAGAAGAAGTGTTCATATTTAGTGTATGTCGCGCCTCAAACAAAACTACATCTGATACAAAGAATATATATATAATAAGCGACACCATTCTTTATTTACTAAAGTTTGGGAAAATGCAACATAAGGAGGAAGAAATGTTGATGGAAAAATATAAAATATATTTCTATTTGTTTTTTCAAAGCACACAAAATGAATGTGAGAGAGTGATCAAGGAAAATACAATTGGAGAAAAAAAAAATTGCAATGATTGTATTGACAAAAGATTTGGTTAAATTATACAACACTAATGATATTTGTACACTTCTAATTTTTCTACACTCATTCGATATTTTTTTTTATATATATAACTCTCTTCTCTTCACACCACCAATATATCACATCGCTTTTTCTATTTAATTGTTGAAACAATTTTAAAATGAGTAGTCAAATTACTAAATGTATTCACACAAAAATATTTATCAATTAGTTATTTCAAAAATACATATAATTTTATTCTTGAATTTAATTTGTATACATTGACAATGTAAATATTACATTGTTAATGCATAATAATTAAATTCTTTATTTTTATATCTTTATTCATTTGTGTGAATATACCTAAATACTATTTTTTTTTATGCATGCATGTAATCAAACAAATTTTTATCCTTTCATATCTGCTCTCTGTATTTTCATACCAACCAATGCCAAATTTTATATATTCGTTAGGACAAAAAAAGAAACAAATATACTAGACCATTGAACACTATCGAACCTTTTGATGCATTTTTCACCAAATAGAACCGTTTCTTCTTTCACCAAACTCAATCCTATAATTAATCACTATTATTTGAGTTGAATTAGTTATCTGTCACTCATTTATGCGCATACTATCCGTGCATGTTAAATACCAATACTCATCAATACGTACCAACAAAAAACGTGAAATGAATAATACCCAATAAATTTGCTCACTGTGCACTCCCTCCATCCATTAATTTAAGGTGTTTTTACACATCAAGAAAAATGATGAATAAATGGATGAGAATAATAATTTTTTGAAATTATCTTTACTAATTAATTATTAAATATTGGCAGGAGTGAAAGTATAATTATGAAATTATCTTTATTAATTAAACCGACGATAGACAATATTTGTCAAAAATTTAAGTTATCGGCTCTTCCTAATTGCAATAATAATTTGATTAGTGTCGATTCAACTTAAGTTTTAAGAAACACACTTGATTTCTCTAATTTTTGTCAATTGGACATCAATTGATCCATTGTCTCGATCATAAAGACTATTAATTTACGCTTTTAAATATTATTGTTGTCCGTCATGAAAATATAAATAACTTTAATATCGACCTACAATAGACTATGAAAGTGCTCCACTATGGTATTAGTCTTGTTTAGATTGATTACTATTTCATTGTTAATAAACTAAAAAGTACGCATTTATGTTAAAATAATTAAAATTGAGTAAGTTTTACAATATACCATTTTTATAAAAGATCTGTCGTAGATTAGTATTAAAAATCATAAAAACTTCTAAAGACGGTCGATACTCTTTGAAAATAATAATTTACAATTTTTTTTGTGTTTATAAATAAAATGATGAGTTGATATATATTAATTCAATATAACATACATATTTCTTTTCTCTTAGTGCTATTGAATTAAAATCATTTGAATTAATGTCTCACCCATAAAAATAAAGGTATCATCTATTTTTTTTAAATGACTAACTTTTGTCGATAAATTCTGATTTCTTGCCACGTATGCAGCATGCCTTTCACGATAATTATTATTCTTATTGTGGGTTTAATCAATGGGTCCATTTAACTTTGACCAATTGATCTTTTAGTTCAGACCATTGAAAATTCCCACTATCGTTGGTTGTTCCAGTTTTATCCATAATTATATACCCTGTCCAATATAATATAGAAAGTATAATAACCTCCATTAGTTTCTGTTTTTTACGAAAATTCCATTAGTTATCAAAATTATAATATATTTACAACGGAAAAAAATTGACTCACAATGACTTTATTAATAACCAGAATATTTTATAAATAAAACAACCAAATTATTATTATTTTTTGACAGAAACTAGAATGTATTCATTAATAAATCTGGTGGTAAGTACAAAAATAAAAATAAAAATGTTAATATATTCTTTATTTTTTATTACGACAATAGTATTCTTTCTATTTTAATTTTTTCACCATTTTCCTTTTCTTTTCCTTCTAACTTGTTCATTACAAAGATGTTAATCCAACCCCAGAAAAGCTATAATTCTTTATTGATATTGAACAACAAATAGTTATAAACATTCAAAAAGAAAGAAACAAAAAATGG
Organism: Cicer arietinum; assembly: GCF_000331145.2. Classification (NCBI taxonomy): domain Eukaryota; kingdom Viridiplantae; phylum Streptophyta; class Magnoliopsida; order Fabales; family Fabaceae; genus Cicer; species Cicer arietinum. The sequence goes on along the minus strand of NC_021163.2, from coordinate 25,962,199 downwards.
GTCATAGAGAAACAAGCAAATCTTTAAATTCAAACACAAAATAATGTTGCCGGATATGAATCTTAACACACCAATGCAAGAGGATCTAACAATGGAGTCGACATCATGCAAGAATTTGGAGTTTTTTGGGTTATATGTGTTGGAACAGATTGTATAATTAAGAGAAATTGAAATTGAGAAGAAAATAGAAGAAAACAAAAAGTTCAAAAAACGGAGATTGATTATCAATCTGGAGAACAATTAACAGTTTGGAATTCAGTCAGAAATTTTTTTTTATGTCCTTCGTTCTTATGGTTTTTATAGAAGCAATTTCTTACGATACAAGTTGTAACAACCTCAACTAACTTCTAACCATATTCTAACTAACTTCTAACCGTATTCTAACTAACTAATTACAAATCAATTTGAATTACATCCAACATACCCCCTAATTCAAAGTGATTCAATTGACATTAATACAAGATTGTTCCTTATCTATATGAACTTCACCATCTTCAAGTTTTTAGTTAGGATGTCAGTCTTTTGATCATTGATAGTGCAGCACTCTAGTTTCATCATTCCTTAAATCCCTTGATCTCTTAAGAAGTGAAAACTTGTTTCTATATGTTAGAGCATCTCCAACGGCAGCCAAAATGAGTTCGTCTGTCAGCGTGTAATTACTTAACTTCTAGTTTTTTGTGGGTTCACCATTGGAGTTGTGCCAAGGTGTCATCACGGTAGTGTCAGAAAGGAACATTGCTTCACAATTTAATAATAATAAAATTATAACTGCTACTTTTTATTAATTTATTAATAATAATAAATTTATCATTTTTTATTAATTTATAGGCGTTAACTTCTTTTTAATTTATTAAATAATAATAATTTTGTAACCATTAGCTTTTTCTTAGTTAATATACCACCGTTAGCCTTTTTTTTCCTTTAATTACGATCGTTAGCTCATTAATAGGAACAATTTGTTACTCATACTTTTTCTTCACAATTTTATTTTAATTTTAAATTAAAATAATGTATAATAATATTAATTAGAATATTTAAATTAATATTTTAAGTTATAATAAAATTAAATATAAATTAAATATTAATGTATAAATTAAAGTAATAGAATATAATATGATTTTTTAAAAGTTAAACCGTAAAAAATGAATGAGTTGATTTAGGATGATGTGACATAGTAGAAATTGAATCATGTTGAGTTCACCGTTGGAGTAGAAAATGAGTGAATTGCTTCAAGATGACATGACACAATGGACCCATCTAAAGAACCCATATTGAGTTCACCATTGGAGATGCTCTTAGATCTTTCCATGAACACTTGGATGTTTTGCGCATTCTCGAGCAAAATGTCCTACTTCACCACATCGATATCACAATTTCATGCGCTTTACTGATATGTTCAAACAGTCATTGATTTTCTTAGACTTCATCTTTATCTCCATTCTTTAATTCAACAATCTCTCACAAGCTACATTTTTTCACCGAAATCACGCCTTCTTCAGTGGCACTCATGGTTAACCAATTGCAGTCCTCAATGCTTCAAATTTCATCTTTGTCACCAATTTCATGTCCTCTTTCGACAATCCATCCAGCTGCTGCAAATCAGTCTTGTTGCAAACCGAATGGCCATCAACTCGTGCCCTACTGCTAGAAGCTACAACATGAGTTTTAGTCGCATCAATTAGCTTCCTTTGGACCTCACTCTTATCATCATCATTGTCGTCATCCAGCCCAATCAATTCCTTCTTTATGTGAGTAGAAATTGCATGGATCCTTTTCCTGCTACTTGGCACAACAACAAGAGTGGTTGGAACATTAGCATATTTGTTCTTTTGCTCAACATCTCCTACAATAACTCGTATTCTTGCTCCACGATTGATTGTTTTCCTTTGAGCTGTAGTCCTACAAGCCATACGAGATTGAAAAGTTGGGGTACCAACATTACCTTCCCTTGAGTTCAAAATCTCATTCAATCCTTCAACCTCCGTAATTCTTGAAGATCCTATTGACAATGCTGTTTTGAAGGGTTTGCTTCTGAACAATGGTGCATTCAATACAAATTAATTTGCACTATCAAACATCTTTATTTCACCATGCTTCATCTTCATTGAATATCCCTTTTCAAGAAGTTGTCCAAGACTTAGCAGATTATTCTTCATTTTTGGCACATACAACCCATCACATATGAAATATTGTTTGTCATCTCTCCTTTGAATCAACACATTTCCTATTTCTTCTACAATTACTTTGCTATTATCTACAATTTTATCTCTCTTTTTACCTTCTCATTAATGCTTACAAACCAATCTTTGTGGTCAATCATGTGATTTAAACAACCAGTATCAAGAAACCAAAACTAGGACGAAGAACGTTCTTCATTTTTAACACTTTTTCCAGAATGTTATTGGTTTGTAGTTGTCATCAACAAGACTATTTCAGAAAATGGAGAACGTTCTTCATTTGTGGTGGCCATTAATAACACATCATCTAAATTTGAATCCTCAACTGCCATTTAAGCTTCATCATCCTCTCTTTGGACTTTCTTATATTTGTATTCATTTGCAAAATGCCCCCATTTTTGACAACTGTAACATTGAATTTCTTTCCTGTTGAATTTCTTCATGCCATCTGAATTCTTGTTGTTGTTATCACTTTTATTCTGATTTCTTGAACGTCCAGCGTCTTCATCAGAATCATCAGTCTCTTCATCAGAATAATATTTTTTGTACCACTTGAATTTACCTTTGCCTTTCTTGTGCTTCACATCACCTTAGTTGGTCTTCTTGCTAACTTGGGCCTGCACTTGAGATATTGAGGTTTCTAGACACCTTTCTCTTACTCTCAGTTCATGAGTTTCAAGAGAGCCTTGCATATCCTCCACCTTCATCTTATCAAGATTCTTTGATTCTTCAATTGCCACCACCATGTGATTGTACCTTTGTGTTAATGCTCTAAGGATCTTTTCAATAACCATCAGTTCAGCTACTGATTCACCATTTGTTCTCATCAAATTAACAACAACATGCACACGATTGAAGTAATCTGCCACAACTTCATCTTCTTCGATCTGCAATAGTTCATATTGTCTTCTTAGCATTTGGAGCTTCACTTTCTTGGCCTTTTCTCCACCTGTATAGTACTTGGCCAAGATCTCCCATGCCTCCTTTGATGTAGATTCCTTCGAGATCCTCTCAAAGTTGTTTGAATCCACACTTTTCTAGATGTAAATCATTGTCTTGCAATCTCTTTTCTTGCAATCTTTGAAAGTTGTTTGTTGTCTTTTTATAAGATTCGCTCCAAGTTGTTCATAGCCATCTTGAACAGTCTCAAACACTTCTTGAGCTCCCAACAACGATCTCATTGATGCAGACCACCTCTCCCAATTCTTCCCGTCAAGGATTGGCAAATTCGATGGAAATCCTTCTCCATTCATGTCTTATTTCTTTTCTTTCACTCACACTTGTGTTTCCCAATTTTTGATTCCCCCTCACCCTTGCACTCGTGTTTCTCAAGAATTATAACCCAAGCTCTTGATGCCAATTATTGGAACAGGTTGTATAATTGAGAGGAATTGAAATTGAGAAGAAAGGAGAAGAAAACAGAAAGTTCAGAAAATGAAGATTGATTATCAATTTGGAGAGTGTAATCTAGAGAATGATTAAGAGTTTGGAATTCAATCAGAAAAATTATGTTTATGTCCTTGGTTCTTATGGTTTTTATAGAAGCAGTTTTTTACTCTACAAGTTGTAACAACCTCAACTAACTTCTAACCATATTTTAACTAACTTATAACCATATTCTAACTAACTAATTACAAATCAATTTGAATTACATGCAATAATATGTTATTAGTATTGTACCAAAAAGAAAGAAAAGAATGAATGTTTAGGATCATATGAATGCAAGAACTATATGAAGAAAAAAAAACGAAAAAATTTGCAATTAGACTAACTACGACTTGGGAATCCTAATTCTGACGATTTGACGACATAATATCACCTAATTATACTAACTATGACTCATGAATCTTAATATTGACGATCCAACATTACATTATCACCTAATTATACTAACTATAGTTTAAGAATCTTAATTTCTACGATCCAACAACATATTATCACCTAATTACACTAACTACGACTTATGAATCTTAATATGAAGATCCAACCATACATTATCACCTTATTACACTAACTAAGGCTTAGGAATCTTAATCTCGGCGATCCAACGATACAATATCACTTAATTAGACTAACTACGACTTATGAATCATAATCCCGATAATCCAACCTTACACTATCACCTACTTAGACTAACTACAACTTAAGAATCTTAATCTCGATGATGCAACCGTACATTATCATCTGATTAGACTAACTATGGCTTAAGAATCCTAATTTCGACCTTTAATCGGTTCAACCTAATCTAAATAGACTAGTTATGATTTAGGAATCCAAATTTCGACTTTCTAATCGTCAATGCTAACCTAAATGGACCAACTATGGCCTACAGATCTTATTTTCGAAGTCTCAATAGTTCAATCTAACCTAATTAGACTAACTACGACTAAGGTATCATAATTTCAATTATTCAACAATTCAATCAAATCTAAATAGACTAACTATGACTTATAAAGCCTAAATTTGATTATTTGACCCCCAATTATATCCTTAATACTGTTAGAATTGAATAAGTTGTATACTAAGTAACTCACACAATACAAGCAAGTTAAGAGTAAATGAACACTTTGAATTATGGAATGACTGAATTGATTTGAGATGATCAGTTCTTCTTTATTTATACTCAATGATTCAATCAATACCATACTGCATTATGAGCATCTAAGGTGGTTACAATTAGTTTCACATGTAACTAACTCCTAATAACCTTCTGACTACTTAACTAATTTGGGTTATCTACAATAAATATAATAATTACAACTTATGAATTTTAATTTCGCAATCCAACTGTACTTTCTCACCTAAATAGACTAAATGCGACTTACGAATCTTAATTACGAAGATTCAATAGTAACCTAAATAGACTAACCACAACTTAGGAATCTTAATTTCGACAATCCAACTGTTCAATCTAACCTAAATAGATTAACTATGACTAACAAATCCTAATTTTGATGATTCGATCATCAATTCTAACCTAAATAGATCAACTATGATTTAGGAATCTTAATATCGAAAATTTATTTGTTCAATCTAACTTAAATAGACTAACTATGACTTAAGAATCCTAATTTCAATGATCTGACATACATTCTAACTTAAATAGACTCACTAAAATTTACGAATCCTAATTTCGACGATCCAACAATTTATTTTTCTGATTGTCCCTTCAATTATTATTGTGTACACTACTTTTAAAGTATTGATTTTACTTTACATAATAAAAAAAAACACAAATAATTAATAAGAATAATTTGATAAAATAATTTTTTAATAATTATTGCATTTTTTTATTAGGTGTACCAAAACTTTAAACGACATTCATTTTAAAACATAGAAAATATTTTTTTGGTTCAACAAAAAACCAATGTTTAAATACAATTTGACTAACTAAACAAAAAATTGTTGAAATGCATAATAAAAAAATAAAAAAACCCAGTCATTTTTGGGCCTTCAACCTTCTATATTTGAGAAATGTACTGTGCACCCCCCCTCTTTTACCTCCCACCCCCGAACCATAAGGAAAAGACCATACTGCCCCTTATTTCATCTATAAAACCCTAAAAAAAAAAAACATTTTCCTTTTTTCACTCATTTCTTCAAAACTCTGAAATATTTGATCCTCCCATCCTACCAAAAATTCGAATCTTTCAAACATTCGAAGTGAAAAAGTAAGGCAATTTTCGAAACTTTCGTTGAATATGAAAGTTTCGAAACATATTTTTTCTAGAAAATATCAAACTTTCGAATCTTTCGTTAAACTTGAAAGTTTCGAAGTACAAAACTTTCGAAAGTTTTGTTAAACTTGAAAGTTTCGAAGTACAAACTTTCGAAAGTTTCAAGCAATACAAAAGTTTCGAAACGTAAAATCTTCGAACATTTTGAAAATTAAGAAAAAACAAGTTTTGAAACTTTGAGATGCATGCAAAGTTTCGAAACTTTTCAAAAGTTTCATATCCAGTGAAAGTTTCAAAACTTTTCGAAAGCTTCATATCCATTGATACTTTCGAAATGATTTTTTGGGTTTTTTTAAATATTTTTCCATTTGTTTTTAATATTGATATATTGTAGTGCCTAGAATGAGAGGTGCGTTTGGCCAAATTATTCACAACTTGATAGGTGACAGAGGTGATGGTGTCGAGAGAATTCCACCAACAGCATCAAACAGAAGACGCAACGAAGCAAATTATCCAATTAGGCAGCGCCGTCGAAGACAAGAGGAGGTCATGGATGATAATGTTGAGTCTACTGAGAATGCAAATATGGAGGAGGATGTCCCTCAACCTCCACAGATGGAGCAGGCCGCTGATGATATTCATGATACTTCTGCGCATGATGATGATGCTGATGAGTCTGATGATGCTGATGATGTTGATAATGCTGCTGATATTGATGATCAGGATCAGCAAACCGGATTTCCCGGAGGACCGACGGTGACACATGTTTGACACAATATGAGCATCATATGGCTCATAGGCTATGAAAAGAAGAGGTATATGTTAATTTATTTATATATTTAATTATTTGTTTATTTATGTTTAAGTTTATTTAATTAACTGTATATTTATATAAATGTTTAATTATATTTATGTTTAAGTTTAAGTTTATTTAATTATTTGTATATTAATATAAATGTTTAATTATATTTATTTTTAAGTTTATTTAATTAATTGTATATTTATATATATGTTTAATTATATTTATGTTTAAGTTTATTTAATTAATCGTATATTAATATAAATATTTAATTATATTTATGTTTCAGTTTATTTAATTAATTGTATATTTATATATATGTTTAATTATACTTATGTTTAAGTTTAAGTTTATTTAATTAATTGTATATTTATATAAATGTTTAATTATATTTATGTTTAAGTTTAAGTTTATTTAATTAATTGTATATTTATATAAATGTTTAATTATATTTATGTTTAAGTTTATTTAATTAATTGTATATTTATATAAATGTTTAATTATATTTATGTTTAAGTTTAAGTTTATTTAATTAATTGTATATTAATATAAATGTTTAATTATATTTATGTTTAAGTTTATTTAATTAATCAATGGTTCTGTAATTACTCGCAGGATCGTGGATCATTAAAAGTTATTACTCACGGATTGAAACTGAAGAAGTTTGCCGAAGTTCCTATGCCAGCTCCTGTAGAGCATGGGATTCAGGAAACTAGGCTGATGCATCTATCTTCAGGCTACCTCACTATGGCTGATGCTGGTCTGATATCCGTATTTGTTGAAAGATGGCACAGAGAGACCAACTCATTTCATCTGCCATTTGGAGAGATGACTATCACTTTAGACGACGTCGCGACTCTCCTTCACATCTCACCACATGGTAAATTTTTTTATGCACCTTTGAATATGAACACTAATAATGTTGCAAGAGCTGCACATGAGTACTTAGGTGCAACATGGGAGGAAGCATGTGCTGAGATTAGTTATAACAAATGTGCCCAATATAGATTGCAATGGTTGCATGATTTATATAGTCGTCTCATTCAAACTAACCAGTTTGAGTGTGCGGCTAGAACGTATCTGTTGCATTTAGTTGGCTGCATTATTTTCGCCGATAAAACACATACGCGTGTTGAGACGAAATACATTACTCTGTTTATTGATTTACATCGTTGTCGGGACTACTCGTGGGCTTCCGCATCATTGGTTTTCCTTTATGACAATCTAGGAGATGAAGCTGTCCACGACACTCGACAGGTGGGAGGTTACATGACCCTACTACAGGTATATCATTTATATTAAGTTGTGTCATTTATTTATTTAATTATTAATTTAATTATTACGTTGTGTTATTTTATTATGTTAATTATGTTACAGTGTTGGATTCACGAACACTTCCCTAGGATCTGTAAGCGGGGGTGATAGAGGAGTGATTCCTGCACATCTTCCAAGAGCATGTAGGTGGAATGCAAAACATGTTGTTGAAGGTGGATTGATGGCCTATCGTCGGAGACTTGATGCGTTGTTGCTCGAGGATGTAGTGTTTACACCATATGATGATGATCGAGCTAATCATCTGTTTGTATCGATTTCGATGTTTTCTCGATATCTTTGATGTGGTGAAGTCTCAATCCCATATTTGCCAAAGTGATGTCTTCAATAATTTGGTCGTATTCAGTGCATTTCGCGTGACGTTCCTCTGATGTCGAACAATATAGATTGGATCTAGCAGAGTACTATGAGATTAGTTGTAAAGACCTTTTGGAGACTATATCCTGTTGCGACTTTTCCTGGAGAGGTCACTGCAGACTACTATGCATGGTACATTAGTGTTTCACATCCTCTGATTCTCCCTCCATCCACTGCTGCACCTTCGAGTCCATATACTATTGTTGCTGCACATGCTGGTCCATCATCTTCTGCACATGCTGGTAGAGACCATAGAGACCGTAGAGCAACTGAGCTTGCCCATAGGGCCTTAGATATGGTAACACCATTTAGTGAGATTCATGACATATTAAGTGAATTATGCCACTTGTATGACGATTAGTTATTGTGTTATGTATGCCCGAATATTTAATCGATAATTTTACATTGAGATATTTTGAGATTATCGAATGTGTTATGTATGCCCGAATATTTAATCGATAATGAAACGTAAATGATAAAACATAATGAAATACAATATATTAAATTGTAATATTTATTTCATGAAATACAAGATATATTCTATTCTTCATTTAATGAAATACAAGATGATTTGCTAAATGACGGATCAATGTGTTCCCAGTGCTTCATACGTGCTGCACAAGCTATTTCCCATGTCTTTGCACATTCACTACAATAGTCTTTTCATTTTTGTGAGGTAGGTGGCAAAGGACAATTAGACTTCAATTTGATCTGAACAATAAAATATTAAACATTAATTTAATAAACAATACTAATATCATAACAAATTAATTTAATAAACACTAATAAATTTTACCTGAACCCAATGATTTTCATTGACGGATCCAATTGCTAGTAAACATTCTTTTGACGGTGCTTTGTTTAGCGGAAAGAATGTCATATTCAGATTACAAGACAACGACACCAATATGACATTATATAGTGTTGCTATCACGTAACCCAAGTCTGGTAAACACATCCACTTATCTTGTCCTTGAGCACCCAATCCTGATATTTTCAATGAGTTTCACACTAATTCAACACTGTCATCGAGCACATTGGCATAAATGTGTTGATGGAGACGAATCTCTTTATCCAATTGTGTTCAAACTAAAGGCCAAAATTCTTCAGTCCAACCTAACAATGCTGCAATTGCGCGAAACCCACAACATCCATTATCTCCTCAATATACGGATGTATAAGAGTAGAAAAATGTGTGTAAAATGGTTGTTTTGCAGAATACTGTGATGGTTGTTTTGTAGAATATTGTGATGAATGAGATGGTTGCCTTGCAGAACGTTGAGATGGTTGCTTTGCAGATTCTTGAGAGGCATCATCATACTCCCAATATGAAGGATCACGAGGAGTATCAAATTCTTTTTTTCTTTTTACTTGCTCCCTTGGTTCTCACCTTCTCTGGTGGTGCAAGTATTGATGTTGTATATGGAAATACAACTTCACACACCTTATCCCTGAATATCCTTTGACTTACAATATCGTGTTTCTTCATGTACGCTTTCATTGCTTCTAAGTCTTCTAAAAAGTCATAATCTGATAAAGATTCTTCATCCTCCAATTCATTCTCAAGGCTTAACTTTCTCCAAAAAACATGAATGCTATCTAAAGGGATAACATTACCAGATATCTGCAACTTTGTCAACTTACAAGCACATGGTAATCCATGAGTTGTTCTGATTGAGCAACCACATATTTTTTGTCAGTACCTACAATCTTCACTATCTGCAACTGTTTGTCAATTTTTTAAAAACATTTCCTTGATACACAATGATGCAGACTTTGAAAGAATGATGAATTATACTCGTGCTCAACATCCTTGACGGTTTTCTAGAAATAAGATTGAATGATACATATTTGGTTCTTCAACATCATATTCATAGCATCCCAACTTTTACACAAATCACCAAAACTAGTTTGCAGCATGTTTTTCAATCTCCAATGAGCAGACTCAACTCTACAAATAAATTAAATAATACAAATTAAAATAAATCACATAAACTAGTAAATCATATTTTCTAAAATAAACAAATCAAATTTAAAAATACCTGTTAGATGTTGTGTTCCCCAAATGCATCACTCTATTGGTCCAAACATTGACAAACCTTTCTTTGTAAGGTGTTAACCACGAATCTTTCACATAATCAACAAAAAGAATAATATCGGCACACACTAGCTCAAAATGTTGCAGGTGATGATCATACTCCTCTACACTACTTGAATATACAATTTTTTTTCCATAAATCCATTACTTCTTCTTGCCTATCTTTTTTCACATATTGTTTGCATCTTGCCCCAACATTTTTTTCAATATGAAAACGACATAGCAAATGTATTGAAGTAGGAAACACAACACTAATCGCATTCATCATGGCAAGATCTCTATCAGTCACAATAACTTTAGAAATTAAAGTCTCAGATTTGAACAACTGTCGTACCTTTTCAAATGCCCAGATGAAGTTATCTTGTCGCTCTTGTTCCAAATAAGCAAACCCAACAGAAAATGTCAAACTAGTAGATGTGACACCGACAATTTCAAGTAATGGTAACCGATATCTGTTTGTTTTGTATGTGCTATCACATATCAAAACAAAATGAAACGTGTTTAACAACTTTATACAATCAGTATGCATCCAAAATATATCTCTCAAAACATCATAATTCTCCCGTCTTCTTGTCCAATACACATAATTTTCTTGTTGTATTAACTTCAACAAATGCTGCATTTCTATGTACGAACCTCTCAATGATGATCGATAAGTACTCCTTGCTTTATATATTTGACTTGGAATTGTCAGATTAGCTTTATTTCTCTCTTTCAAAGAATTTAGAACGAATCTGGGTGCAAGCTTATACTTTGTCATGTCATTGACAAATTTCCTCTCTTCTTCATTTAAACGCCCCAAATAAGAATGACCAGTTACAGTATTAAGTAGATCATGATTGTGTGTTCCACAACGAACACTAATTTTTCATCCTTCAACGACACTTAACGGTAAACATCTGAGAGTAAACAGACAATTTTCCTTATGAGAACAAGTTACTGTTGATTTTGATTTTGATTTATATCTTCCACCTCTTTCGCATCCCAAAATCAATTTGTCTTTTCTTCCCCTCTTTCTGGTTGCTTTATCTGAACGAATGGTAACAATTAAAATTCCATTTTCTCTTCCAATGGTTTTTGCCCATTCAAATACAGCTTCTCGAGAAGGAAATACCTACAAAATATGTTTCAAATAAAACATCAAATATATAGTTATAATAAAAAATTTATGCGTGATGGATTATCAGTAATATTAATACCTGATCGGTGATAAATTTGTCTGTAGAATCTATTCTATTTTTTGAGGAAGGAACCTCAACTATACTCATACCTAATTTCAAAAATAGTAATAAATATAAATAATAATAAATTTAAAAAAAAAATTGAAAATTTCCAAAGTTTCAAAATTCTCGAAACTTTCGAAACTGTCTTACTTCGGAAGTTTCATATTGATGAAAACCTTCGAAAGTTCTGGAAACTTACGTTTCAGATTTGTGTTTCGGAAGTTTCGAATTTAACGAAACTTTTGAAAGCTTCTACAAACTAAAGCTTCGAAACTTTAATTTTCAACTAAAGTTTCGAAAGTTTTTTTTTTTTGGAAAAATTTTATTTCCATCAATCATTTCCTATTCTCTCATGCGACCTCTAAAGCATGTAACCTGTTTGCATCTCCATTGTCCCGTTATTTTACTATTAAATTGACTGCTGCACCAAGAATAGTCCAAAATTGACCAATCTTTTTCTAGGTTCATATTATACGGAACCTTGATCAATTAGACAAGCTTTTGGGACACGAAAAGTTTTAAGGGTGAAAATAAGTTGTATCGAATTAGTCTTTGTTAAGTCTATATTTAACATGTTAAAAAATTAAAAATTTAAGTATGGCATGTGACTTGTCATAGTCTTATTTTTTTAGCATGAGTCTGGTCTTGATAGAAGTCTAATATAGCATATTGACCTGCTTAAAAGTCTATTTTATTTTAATATTTTTGAATAAATAATCAAATATATCTTTTATTAGATTAACGGGTTAATATGTCAATGAAACTAAGCTATATTTTGATATTTAACATGACAATTTGAAGAATAGGACTTTACACATCCTACTTCAATTCTATTTTATAATAATACATTTAAATATGTTAATAAATAAATAAGGTTAATATGTATAAATTACTAAAAGTTGAATATCTAACAAAAAGATCAAAATTTAGTATAATAATTGTAGTAGTAAAAAAATTATTATTTTTATTTATTTAAATAGGTCAAACTAATAGGCCTAAAAGACATATTATGTGGCTTGCAGTATGACCTTTTTAAATAAATAGGTTTTTTTTTAAAGTCACAGTCTTGTCTGTTTAAAAGAAAAGTTTGGTTTGGCTTATGTTTGACGTAGACTAAGTCATAGGCCTTTGTCGGTCGAACTGACCTACCCTCACCTCTAATGAGAATCAATCAACCTTAGCAAGAGCGCGAAAAAAATGAATGTTTATTGTGGTAATCTTTTTGTTACTCCATTTGTCTCATAATAAGTGTTATTTTAGTAAAAATATTTATCTCTAAATAAATATCATTAACAAATTTTAATGTAACTTTATTTTTTTTCTTCTTATAATACTCTTCAATGGTTACTATATATACAACTTTCAAAGTATTATTATACTTTGCATCAGTGGTGGATCTTGCACAAATTATTAGGGGGTAGCGACAACTATTAACTAAAATATTATGATTGAAATTCATAAAAGTCGTATAGTTTTATCAAAGATTCAACATAACATTAATACAAAATAAAAATTATAATATGCGAAAAGAGACATTTACACCGAATTACAGTTGTATCATTTGTTCTCCTAAAGCCTTTCAACTATTTCTTTTTCAATATAAAGCATCATATTATCAGCAAGAAATCTATTCTCCATCTTGTTACGTAGTCTTGTCTTGATAATCTTTATTGCTGAAAATGATTTTACTGTAGTAGTCGTTGAAACTGGAAGAGTTAAGATAAGACAGATTAGGCGATCAATCAAATAATATGTATCTACATTCTTTGTTTTTTTAGAGCTTCATACAATTTGGACATAGTCGACAAGTTATTCAAATCTGGACAACCAACAACATCAAGAATAAAGTGTTTCAATTGCAATCTTAAATTAGTTTTCTCTTGATAAATAAAATCTAGAGGATAAAATTTATTTACAAGAGCACATATATTGTCCATATCAAATGTTTTGTAAATATCTTTAGGAACCAACCTATTGCTTAGACTCAAAAGCTCCAATGTTTACGCACAAAATATGTGATTCAATTCCTGCAACTTTTGATCAACTGTAACACAAAAGAGATTCACTTTATATTATTGACCCATTGTGATGAGATCATGTTAATGACGAGCGCGCCTTTCGTGTTATATATAAATAGCATTACAATCGGAAGAATCGATATCATGATGCTCGCAAACTTGAAATGCACAAGCTTTCTGGATCTATAGAGCTATTGAGACGAAGTCAATTTTTGCTAAGTAGATTGGCACTCTGCACATTAAAGTCGTTTATGATGTACATAGATTGATTGAAAAAGGTACTGACATGTTTTCATTGCATTATTGTAAAACGAACAATAACTCACTCCAATATCTTTAACAATAGCACAACTCTTTCCACCATTAGCCTTTCTCCATGCTTTAAATCATTTTATAGTGAAGACGTCAACGGTAGGGTCCCACTTGATTTTGTACTGAACAAGTAACAAAACAAACAATAAATAACATCATTAGCCAGAGAGTACTCTAGCCATGAAGGGAACATTTTGAACCAAGATGCTTGAAATTATCTTGGATGCTTGTCTCCATTTAGGGGATATTTTCAACTACGCATTGATAAGGACTCCAATTAAGATAAGCTCTTCGAACTTTATCTCTTTGATTCACCCGATACTTCCAAATTTGGAGACGCTTTCTGGAGTCACGTTCTGAACAATTGACATCAAATTTATCCATGATGATTTTTTTAATCTTACAAGGTTTTTCATCTGATTAAACTCTTTGATCACTGGAAGCATTTTTTCAAGTGTTGAAGCTTTTCAATTTTCATATTTATAAGAAAATTTCTTCTTGAAAAATGAATCAATTTTTTTATGTTTAAACATAATATCACTTCTAAAAAATACACAAATTAATTAAAATAGTTCAGAAATTAACTAAAACAATTCACAATTAACAAACAATATCACACCATATCATATATCAACTGTTAACATGTAAAAGTTTATTATAGTTTGTTAATAAGTAGTTGGATTGCTAATTAGAGTGTTAGAGTTTTTTGTGTGATATTAATTAGTTTATCTGTATATAGAGTTCATTGTATTAATTTGATTATATTTTATCAGTATAATTACTTAAGGAAAATAGTAAGAACATGAAAAATATAAAAAGCAAGTTGAGATAGTATGAGGATCAAGACCAAGAGGCGGCGCTGATGGTTGGTCATTGATTGAGATGGAGAGTACAAAAGAAGATAGGGAGAATAATTTGAGCATAAAATTGAGAGAATGAAGGGAGAGATGCACATAGATTGGTAATGTCAGTTTCTCAAAATCTTAAAAATTTGAAGATATTTTAGTAATTTATCATTATTATTTTAATAATTGTCATGACCCATGCAGGCCCCTAAGAAGGTTCCGTACTGCTTTTTTGCAATGATCATAGTCAATTCCTTCAATAGTAAATTGATTTCTCTCTTAATATGTTTACGAAAAATTGAAATGACACTTATTATAAAACAGATTGGATAGTTTATTTCTTTTTCAAGTAGTTGGTATAATTAATTTATCGTAGAATATTGTTGTGAATGATGCCTAATTAGCAATGTATTTAGGAAGGATATATGATGATGAGTTTGGATCTTCTCAATTCAAAATTTTCTTAATCTCTATTAATTATTTTTATTATTTTATTCACTTCATAAAGATTAATAGTATTCTGTTTAATAGTGTTCAATAAACAGAGATTCAAACTCAAAAGTTGATATTAGCTATTTCATTTATTATAATTAAAACTTTCTTAGTTTTTGATTTTGAAAAGCTAAAATAATATATATTTACAAACTATTCATAATATAAGGCATTCTAAGAATAGACCAAACATCCATCAGATAAGATCACGGTAAAGAACACCATCATCTAAGAGATCTAAAGCAACAAATCTAATGAAGCCATAGTCCAAACAAAAACATACTCCAAAAATATAATCCTCAAAAATCTCTGAAGTAACCAAAACTTACAAATATTTTCACCCTTACAAACATCTAAACACAATATTTTTGTAGTCTAAAAGATTAACATTATTATTTCTCAATTTCTAAATAGACTAAAGAAATGTCGACCAATTAGAATTAAAAGTCTCCCCAAATTACCCTACCACGCACACTCAATCAACAAAATTGTTGAGCACAGCTACAAGAATATTGTTAACAAAGTATTATGGATGTATTTAGGAATTAGGGACGAATTTAAAAATCAATC
This sequence comes from Cicer arietinum, assembly GCF_000331145.2. Lineage (NCBI taxonomy): Eukaryota > Viridiplantae > Streptophyta > Magnoliopsida > Fabales > Fabaceae > Cicer > Cicer arietinum. The sequence goes on along the minus strand of NC_021163.2, from coordinate 25,946,299 downwards.
GAACAGGTATCGTATTTTTATTTATTTAAAAAGATTATATAAAATTATTATTATGATATTTAAATAATAGTATAATAATGTTTAAATGATATGATTTGATTAGACATATAAAAAATCTATTTTATACTAATAATACACACATATTAAGTTATATTTATAATATTACCATATTAAAAAACAAACATATTAGCAAATTTGTACAGAGAGAATTATAACAGTCCGACTCTTACCGTTATCGACAATATTAATCACGATCTTCTTGCTCTCCTCTCCACCTGTACCTAAGGGATAAGTCCCACAATCCATTCATTTCCACTATCAATTGAGCTACAACTCGATTCGTAGTGAGAATGAAAGGACCGTGGTACTTATCCGCTACGTACCGAATTTAATTTTCACGGAAGACAAAAACTCGCTATTTCTACGAGGTGGAAGGAGGTCGGACTCTTACAGAAAGGGCAACAACTACAGGTGAAAATAGACTAGAGCGAATTAGACTTTCCAAAGTTGAGTCTGACCTACATTGAAAATATTAGACATGACCTATTACCTGTCAAAGGCTCATTGTTAAGGTCTGATCTAGGTCTTAGCCCAGCCTTTCTAACTAAATACGATTAACTTGTGCATAAAAAAAGTCTGACTTAGCTTGGATTTGTCATAGACTAGACTATAGACAGATGCAATTGAAGCAGGCCAGAGTTGATGGAAGATGATGCTTGCAGGTGTGAAAGGAAGGAGAAATAGAGTAGAGTGAAGAAAGAAGAAACAATTTTAAGACAATATAACTTTTATATATCTTTTTAATTAATTTTTTATTACACGATGTCGTCCAAGTGATACTTAACAGACCACATCATCCATGTTTTACAATGTTAGAAATTAGTGTTGATGGAAGAATGTACTAAGTAACGTTTGTAAAACAAACAACTGTGAGATATTGATAGTCTCAAGGACTAAATTGAGAGCGTTTTATAGTCTTAAGGACTAACTATAATATATTCCCGTCTTGCAACATTAGTATTTATCGTTTCTATGAATTGGGGGAAGACCACACCTCCCACTAGAAGAGGCTTCACGGGACTACTACTATGCTCTTTCACCTCTTTCTCTAAAATCTGAATCCTACTCTTCCTATTAGATGGTGGCCAACAAAGAAGGATAAGCAATGAGCTGGTGCGCGAAAGAGCAAGGGACAGGCCAAAAATAAGGGAGAAAACACCAAAATGAAAAGGGAAATCCATTATCATCAATAACAAACAAATGAGAGAAAAGAATTGCAAACAACACAAGAGCAGAAACTAAATAGTACCAAACAAAAAGGCCTTTAATCAACAATAAGACTAAACTGCATGTCTGCAGCTCAAACAAAAAATATCTAACTTTGTAATTTGTAACCCAAGGACCCAAAATCCATATAATGAGGGACCAATGTTCAAACAAATACCCCAATCAAATTATTTCCTATTCTTTTACTATGTCGTCAGTCTCAAAGAAGCATATGTAATTACGGGTTTGCAGATGTCAGAATGAGCGCTATTGGAAATAGGAATATTTATGGGTACGGATAAACCCACAAACCCGATCACTCAATCTAATTCAACCCGCATTTTGACCTAACCTATTCAAGTTCGGATCTAATCTAATTATGTTCAATTTTGAAGTCCAATTATGTTCAATTTTGGGTAGCAAGATTAACTTTTAAGTGATTTGTTGTGTTGGTGTATGTATTTTAAATATTAAATGATATATTACGACATAGTTTTATTATTTTTTTAGATATTCCAAATATTTAAATTTAATTACATTTTTTTTAAATGATTTTTTTTTATTACCTGTTAACCAACCAGCTTATTTGGGTTTGATGTAAAAATCATGGGTTGAAAGCTCAACTCAATCCAAATAAAATTGATCAGTTCAGGTATCAAATTTGGCTAAGAACAAACCAACTCAGCCCGTGTACACCTCTAATTGGAACGGTTCAAAAGAGTGATCATACTTAACTAAAACCCAACATCAAAATCAAGTTCTGTAATCAAATTCTAATAGTGTTGTGGACCAATTGGTGTTGCAGATGACTCTGCCATTTTCTGCAGAAACAGAAAACAGCACAATAAACCAAAAAGAGAGAAACAGAGTAAAAAGGAACGGGAAAACAAAGAAAACAGCGAGAGAAGGCCTTGCCCGCATTGCAAATAGATAGGGAATAAATCATCTTCATCTACATCTTGCACATAAATGAGATAAATTTAAATTCAATTTTCACAACCGTAAGCAATACTATTTGTTAACAACAACCATCAACATTTTGGTTTTTAGAACTCAACAATATCAAGTGACATCATAATTTTTGTAGTTACACGTAAAAGTAAGTAGCTCTTTTCCTACCACAAAGTCCATTCAACTGGTGTCAAAAGAAGTTATCAAAATACAGAAACCCTAACAGCAACAAAATAAAATCACAGAATATAATCACTCCATACCGCACGAATTCAACAAAGCAACCAAATAAACAAGAAATCCTATGACAACAGAAATCAAATCACAGAACATAATCCAAAAATATAATATCATTACCTATACCATAAAAATTAAAAAGAATAAGGAAAGTAAACTAGACAAATTCCATAACAACAACTTAAATAGTTTAAATATCCAAAACTCAAACGAAATTTCTTCCAAACTTATAACAAAATTCAAAGTACTCTAAAATAAAGCATTCCAAAATCCAAAAAAAATAAACCCTTAATCTCAAAATTAAAGATTAAAACCTCCTTCCACCAGCAGCACCACCGCGAGCAAACGGAATCTGCTGAACAGGAACAGGATCAACCTGAACAACACCAGGAATCTCCGCCATACCAAGAGCAGCAAGCATATCTAAAGTTTCCCTATCAACTTCAATATGATCAGTCCTGATAGCAGAAACTTCAGGAACGAAATCCATACGACGTTCACGCTCT
>NC_021163.2:25901716-25943040 GCF_000331145.2 Cicer arietinum | reverse complement strand
CTCTTCCTCTTGAAGCTTCAATGAGATTCCACGAACAGGTCCTTTCTGAATACGCTTCATGAGATGAGTTGAGAATCCAGCGATTTTGTTCCTGAGTCTCTTCGATGGAATGAGTGCAACTTCTTCGAGGATTTTCTTGTTTGTGTGGAAATCTAGGGTCATTCGAGAGTAGTATCTCTCAATAACTTGACGTGAGGATTTCTTCACGGTTTTTGTGCGGACACGACCCATTTTTCACCGGTGAGTGTGTGATGTCGACGGTGAGTGTGTGCGCGGTGAGTGTGTTGAAAACGCAGAGAGATTAGGGTTTGGTGGAGTGGGAAACAGAAAATGAGGTTAAGGAAAGATAAATCTCATGTGAATTTACTTATTGGGCCTTGTAACTAGGCTAAGCCCATTTTCTATAACTAGCGATTAGAAAATTTTAGCTCGTACTCCAAAAATTATAAACCTGCCCACGACACTTTAAAATAAAATTTAAATATATTGTGGTCTTTAAAAAATATTGTTTGTTTAAATTTTTATTTTAGTTTTTATAAAATTAATTTTTTGTCCTTTAGAATATATATAATATTTAATTTTAGTCCTTTAAATATTACCGATATAAGAAATTGTATGAACTAAAAACTAAAATATAATATTTGCTTATAAAAATTAAAGTAAAATAAAATTTACATAATTAAAATAAAAGATAAACGCATTTTTAGAAACAACACAATAATATATTTAAGTCTAAAATAAAAATATTATTTTAACACTTTTTTTTTTTTAAACTTCCAACAAACTTGTAGGTTTTGGAATTTTAACTTTTTTTTTAACTATCAACAAATTTAATTTAAGTTTTTTAAAATCAAATGGATTTCGAATAATTTAATTTGAGTTATCTATAGCATAAAGATATTTTGAAAGAATTTAAGCTTCTACTTTTTTTTTTTTGGTCTTTAGATAAAATCATAAATATCACTAGAAATTTTTAAACATAATTGTGAGATTCTAAGTTTGAAATCGAAATATAATGTCCAACCTAACAATATTGGTATTTGCGAATTGAACTAGGATTAAAGACTAAAGTTTGAGTTTTAATAATACTTTTGTTAAAATGTGGTGGCAATGCAAAAGACCGTTATGAGTTTTTTTTTTATTTTTTATCATTACTTCGGTATGCTATCTTTTATATTTTTTGTTTAATTATGTGCCTGGTCTTTGCAGGTTGGAATAGGTTGGAACAAGTTAGACTTTGCTATAGACCTGAGTCTAATCTGTCAGAAAAATTAAAGTCTAAGTCTGGCATGTTGTCGTAAACTTATTTTTTAGGTTTGAGTTTGACTTTGATAGAAGTCTAATATGAATAAGTAATCAAACATATCTTTAAATAGATTATCGAGTTAATATGTCAATAAAATTAAGTGCTATTTATATATTTAACATGATATTTTGAAGAATATCACTTTATATACATCATACTTTAATAATATTTTATAATAATACATTTAAATATGTCAAAAACTAAATAAGGTTAATAAGCGTAAATTATTAAAAGTTGAATACATAACAAAAAGATCAAAAATTAATATAATAATTATAGTAGTAAAAAATATGATTTATATTTATTTAAATAGGTTTTTTTTATTAGCCTTGGTCTTATTTGTTTTTAAAAAAATCTTGTCTGGCACGGGATTGACGTAGTCTAGGTTGTAGGCTCATGTCGGTCGGTCTGACCTATTCTCATCTTTATTTGCAAATAGGGATAGAAATAGGTTAGACCGTCCGTTAGGAGCCTATGGTCCAGCTTGATCTATTTAATAAAAAAGGTAGACTCATACTTTTTTTATTAGTCTAGTAATAGTAACACCCCAATTCTAGTGTTCAAGAAAGGAGCGTTGAAGTAGTTAAAATATCACTAGAAGGGGGGTTGAATAGTGGTTTTCCTTTTGTATGTTTCCTTTCTTTTTAAATTAGTATCTTCTAGGTGAGGATAATAGATAAGTTTTAGGGGATAAATGTTTAGAATTGAAATGAGAATAACAAAAAATAAAAAGAATAGAGTTCTAAGAATGACACACACAAATTTATACTTGTTTACCCAAAAATGAGTTACGTCTAATCATCATTTACTTGTGAGTTTTTTCATTATGGCTCAAAACGGCTTATTCTTTAAAGGTATCATTTTCACTATGTATTCTCTTAGCCTCATCATACTTACATAAACAATTTTTGTTCTTGTCTTACAGATCTTGCAAAACTTTCAACAAGTTAATATTAACTTGAGGATATACAGATTTTTGATAGATTTGTTAAGAATTGATCTAGCATTATGGTATACTTTCTAAAAGGACAAAGAATATATTTAAGATTAGTAGGATATATGCTAAGGATGAGATTGTTTTTCACAACTTTGATCTTTTGCTTGTGTATGTTTTCTTTTCTCTTCGAGGACTGGATCATATGAATTTATAGAAATCATAAAGCTTAAAATATAAGGAGAAGTTCAATATATTCGTTGGAGACTTAGATGATTGACAATGGACCTTGTTTAGAATTGCAAATATACCCTCCAAAATTGTCCTTGTTATAAGAAGGCTGAGAGCATAGTAGTTCATCCTCAAATCTGATTATAGGAGGATGAAGTTTTCATTAATTCTGATGTGACTTGCTCTTTTTTGGATTCTCTTTCTCCCAACAAATTGAAGTGGTTTTCCTTACAAGTCAAAGACATCATTTTTTGTACTTTTGTACTTTCACTTATATTTTCATGTGCGAGGATGAATAGAAAACATAATTAATCATCACTTATGTGTTGTTTATCCTATGACACTTGTACAAATCTTCTTTTATCATATTTTTCACATATGACTTTTCTTTTCGTTATTCAAATTATTTTGTATGTTTCAGCTAAAAGTAACATCATCCTCTCTTAAGATGACATATTAATATCTGTGAAATCTTCATCTGATCAAGAATGTAAATGACATATTTTCTAAAAATTGATACACTCAAGAGCACAAGTTAGTGTTGGGTGGAATCACTCCCTAAGTGGAACCCACCAATTTATTATTATTATTATTATTATTATTATTATTATTATTATTATTATTATTATTATTATTATTATTATTATTATTATATTATTATTATTATTATTATTATTATTATTATTATTATTATTATTATTACTATTATTATTATTATTATTATTATTAAAGAAATAAAAAAAGGGTCAAAGTGTTTTATTGGGCTTGATCCATGTGAAAGAAAAATAAAAGAAATTTAGAAATCCCTAAGGAAAAGCAAGTAAACAGTATCAAACTTTCTCCGTTTGATCCACAATTTTGATGTGACGGCAACCAGATAAGGAAATTAACTTCTGGTGGTGTAACAGGTGTGTAGCAAATTTGCTCCATTTGATCCACAATTTTGATAGGTTAATTCTACACTGAGTTTATTATTTTAATATATAGTTTAAGTAATTTTACATTCTCTGAGAGTTACTTTGGAATACCCACTTTAGTGGAAGGTATAAGGTTGTTGTTATTGTTAATTAATGTTTCCTAATGTTATTAGGAAGACTTTGGTTTACCCATTAATTATTATATTAGAAGTTTTTTACTGAACTATGTCTCGTGGTTTATATTATCTCAATTTGAGAAAAAGTTTTCTACGTTAAAAATTATGTTTGTCTCATATTTAATTTCTATCAATTATTATTTCTCTGTGAATTGTATTTTCTGTTTTTCTATTTATCTGCACAGGTGGGAGAAAAATATTTCACATTATTGAGACAATTATTTAGATAATTATCTCTAGTTTTTCTCAACAAAGTGGTATCTAGAGATTGGTTGATTTGATTTGTGCATTTAAATGGAGGAGAAAAATAAAGGTCCGAATATGATTAAACTCAACTCTTTTAATTACACACTTTGGAAGACTCTCATAGAAGACTCTCATGGAAGACATGTTATACAGTAAAGATTTGTATGATCATATTGGGGGGTGACACTGCTAAACCCACATATAAATCTAACGCTGATTGGAATAAGATGTATAGAAAGGCAGTGACATTGATCAAGCAATGGTTGGATCTGCGTATATATCCACGTGTTGAAATTGAAATAGATGCTAACAAGATGTGGGAAAAATTAAAAGAGCTGTATGGATGAAAGAATGTGCAAAATAAAGCATTCTTGATTCGGAAGCTGGTGAATATGAAATACAAAGATGGAGGTTCAATGGTAGAGCATATCAGTATTTTTCAAAATACAGTGAATCAGTTAATGACCATGGAAATTAAATTAGACGATGAGTTGCAAGCGTTATTATTGTTGAGTTTATTGCATGATAATTGGGAAGTCCTTGTTATGACATTGACCAATTCAACTCTATGTGGAAAGTTGAAAATGTCAATAGTTAATTCGAGCATGTTGAATGAAGAAGCTCGAAGAAAGGAACATGTTTGATTGGTTCTTCCTCAAAATCAGAAGAACTAGTTACAGTGTCACGGGGGAGAAGTCAATCTAGAAACTTCCAAAAACGCAACAACTCTGAAAGTCCTAGCAAGTCAAGAAGCAAGTCGAGGACTAGAAAAGAAGTGATATGTTATCATTGCCGCAAAACAGGTCACATACAAAGAAATTGCATATTCTTTAAGAGATATCAATCAAGGGAACAAAATGAAGACAAAGAGAAGAAAAATGATAAAGATACAACAACAATTATATTTGTTAGTAATGCCTACATTTGTTTGTGATGATAATTCCATAAATCTTGCATGTCATGATTCAACTTGGTTTATTGATTCGGGTGTCTCATATCATGTTACTCATAGACGTGATTTCTTATCATCTTACAATATTGGTGATTTTGGTATGGTAAAAATGGGAGATAAATGAGTATGTAAAATTATTAGTATGGGAGATGTTTGGGTTGAAACTTGGATTGGTTGCAAGCTTCTATTGAAGAATGTTAAACATGTTCCTGATATTCGTCTCAATTTGATTTCGGTGAAAACCTTGCATATTGAGGGTTATCACACTTACTTTGGTGGTAGTGGTATATGTAAAATCACCAAAGGGTCCCAAGTGGTTACGAATTAGCAAAATTCCACTTCTCTCTATAGGATAGTGAATATAGAGGTCCGTTTGAAGAGTATTGTAGAAAACATGGAATTAGACTTGAGAAAACAGTTCCAAAGACACCTCAGTATAATGGTGTTGCAGAGAGAATCAATCGTAAGATTAATGACAGAAACATATGTATGTCTCTCATGCAAAATTATCAAAATTATTTTTGGGTGAAGCAATGAAAACTACAGTGGATTTGATCAATTTTTCTCATTCTATTCCACTTGATGGTGATGTTCCAAATAGAGAGTGGACAGAAAAAATGTCTTTTACCGTCATTTGAGAGTTTTTGACTGCAGATGTTTTGTTCACGTTCCAAGATATGAGAGGTCCAAGCTTGATAGTAAATCCAAACAATGTATATTCGTTGGTTATGGTGATGAAGAATTTTGTTATAGGTTATGGGATCCGGTTGACAAGAAAATTATCATAAGCCGAGATGTGATATTTCTTGTAGACCAGACTATTGAAGATTTTGATAAAGTTGAGAAACAAAAACCAAATTCCAGAAGTTACATTGGTGTTGCACCTAATCCCCTTGTAGATACTTTTGTTGATGGGGGAGATATACATATAGATTATGAGAATGTAATTGATGATCATGTACCACACCATGATGAACAGGTTTCAGCTGAGCCACCAATTGAGTTTGAGTTGAGAAGATCTACTAGAGAACGTCAACATTCTCAAAGATATCCTCCACATGAGTATGTGATGATCACTGATAGTGAAGAGCCAGAGTACTACCAAGAAGCTATTACAAATGTTGATAAAGAAAAATGGTTGAAGGCCATGCAAGAAGAGATGAATTACTTGCATGAGAATCACACATTCGATTTGATAACGTTGCCTAAGGGTAGAAAAATACTCAAGAACAAATGGGTATACACGATAAAGGCATAAGAGAATAGTTCTTAACCATGATACAAATAAAGATTGGTTGTCAAAGGTTTCAATCAAAGAAAAGATATTGACTTTCATGAATTTTTTTCACTTACATGAAGATGTCCTCTATCCAAGTTGTGCTTGGGTTAATAGCTAGTTTGAGCCTAGAAGTTGAACAACTTGATGTGAAAATTGAATTCCTACAAGGCAATTTGGAGGAAGAGATCTATATGGAGTAACTAGAGGGTTTCAAAGTCAAATGTAAAGAGCAGCATGTGTGTAAATTGAAGAAAAGCTTGTATGGGATCAAGCAAACACCTCGACAATGGTACAATAAATTTGATTCTTTCATAGAGAAACACGAGTATGGTAAAACTACCTCTGACCATTATGTGTTTGTCAACAAATTCTCTTATGGTGATTATATTATTTTCTTGTTATATGTGGATGACATGCTCATTGTTGGTCATGACACTAAGAAGATTCAATCTCTAAAGAAAGATTTGAACAAGTCTTTTGCAACGAAAGATTTGGGTCCTACAAAGCAAATTTTGGGCATGAGAATTACTCTTGACAGAAAGAATAATAAATTGTGGTTGTCTCAACACAATTACATTGATAAAGTTTTAGAGAGATTCAACATGAGCAATTACAAACCTGTTAGTACTCCACTTGCTACTCATTGTAAATTGAATTTTGATCAATGTCCTACAAGTGATAAAGACAAAGAAAAGATGAAGAAGGTTCCTTATGCATCCGTAGTTGGTAGTTTGATGTATGTTATGGTATCCATACGGCCAAATATTGCTTATGCAATTGGAGTTGTTGGTCGGTTTCTCTCTAATCTTGGTAAAGATCATTGGCAAATAGTGAAGTGGATTATCAGATACCTTAGAGGTACTTCCAAAGTGTGTTTATGTTATGCAGGTAGTGAACTTGTGTTGAATGGCTACACAGATGCAAATATGACAAGTGGTCTTGATTCTAGAAAATCTACTTCTGGTTATATGATGACGTTTGCATGGGGAGTTGTGTCTTGGCAATTAAGGTTATAAAAGTGTGTACTTTTATCCACAACTGAAGTTGAGTACATTGAAGCAATTGAATCTTCCAAAGAACTCTTATGGATGAAGAAATTCCTACATGAGTTAGGCCTCAAGCAAGACAAGTTTGGGTTATTCTGCGATAGTGAGAGTGCGATCCATCTTAGCAAGAACTTTTCATGCAAAATCAAATCATATTGAGGTGCAGTATAATTGGATACAAGACGAACTGGAAATGAAGTCATTTTCAATTGAGAAGATTCATACTGATGAGAATGGTTCATATATGATGACGAAAGTCTTGCCTCTTTCGAAGATGATATGTTGTAGAAAGATGACTGTCATGGTTGAGTAGTGTCTTCCCACTTGAGTCATGAGGGGGAAATTTGTTGGGTGGAATCACTCCCCAAGTGGAACCCACTAATTTTATTATTATTATTATTATTATTATTATTATTATTATTATTATTATTATTATTATTATTATTATTATTATTATTATTATTATTATTATTATTACTACTATTATTATTACTACTATTATTACTATTATTATTATTATTATTAAAGAAAAAAAAGGGATTACAGGGTTTTATTGGACTTGACCAATGTGAAGGAAAAATAAAAGGGATTTAGAAATCCCTAAGGAAAAGCAAGCAAACAGTATCACATTAAGGGAAAAGAAAAAAAAAAATGTGACGACAGCCCGATAAGGAAATTGACTTCTAGTGGTGTAACAGGTGTGTAACAAACTTGCTCCGTTTGATCTACAATTTTGATAGGTTATTTCTACCACTGAGTTTGTTATTTTAATATACAGTTTGAGTAGTTTTACCTTTTCTGAAAGTTACTTTGGAATACCTACTTTAATGGAAGGTTATAAGGTTGTTGTTATTGTTGATTTATGTTCCCTATTGTTATTAGGAAGACTCTGGTGCACCTATTACTTATTATAGTGGAAGTTTTTACTAGACTAGGTCTCGTGGTTTTTATTCTTTCAATTTGAGGGAAGTTTTTCATGTTAAAAATTGTGTTTCTTTCATATTTAATTTCTATTAATTATTATTGCTATTTGGAATTGTATTTTCTGTTCAGCCATTTATCTGCACATGTGGGAGAAAAATATTCCGTATTATTGAGACAACTATTCAGATAATTATCTATGATTTTTCCCAATAGTTAGATGGCACATATAATCACAATCTTTTATCTTTAAAATAATTTTGTTATCATTAAAATATTTGAGATAGATTTTGCGGTGAAAATTATGTCATGATCAGGAGATGGAGTTTTTTCAAGATCAATCGAAGGTTGATTTGTGGTAGAAGGAAAACAGACATCCTTAGATGGATGACGAGTGACAAATGGGACGGTTTCCTTCATTTTTTTCAAAAACTAAGGAGTATCTTCTTTTAGTTGGAATTTTTGAAGATTAGGATTTGATGGTAGCCGTTTTGTTTGAAGGTTTATCACCATGATTGAGTCTCATTTGATTGATATTTCTAGAGAAGACATTATTCATATAAATAGATTGCTCTTCATTCAAATAAACTTTAAAGAGTTTGAATATTTTGGTGAGAAGCATTTCATATGGAGCTGATCGGACATATCGTGCAACATTCATCATGAGAACAAGCGTTGCGTAAACAAAATAGAATTATTTCAACAGTTTTTTAGAGGATCTCAATGTTATTAATACATGTATATGACATTATCATCTTATGTGAAATTTTGGTATCAAATTTATGAATATTTATTTTCTTTAAAAAAAATGTTATAGTTTAGAAGTAGATATAACATAACATTCCACTTGTTAGTGGTATCTCGTTAGTGGTATAGCAAGTGGCTTATAAGTATGATAGTCACTAGAGTAAATATGTTACAATGATGCAAATAGTCAAGATCTAATCAAAACAACAAAAAGAGATATGATATGATAAAAAAACACACTACATCTCTTGAGGTCAACTACCTTCTATATGAATATAGAAATGAGAGTTTAAGAGTATCTATTTACAATCTAAATAGCTAAGTACTCTTAAACTTCAATCCTCCTACACATGTGATCAAAATCTTAAGATGATCATTAGAGTCTCCCTAATGAACTCTCCATCATCAAGTAACAAGTTTGGGTCTTCTAAGTTCCTCCTCTAATGTCATATCCCATAACTCCACTTATAACCACTCTTGGATTATCAACTACTTGTGCTTCAACATGCGGTATGACATGGTCTTGAGGTATTTCAACCTCCACAAACTAGTTTCCTTCCAAGTGCCCTAAAGGGTAACAACTCTTACACACATCTTAAGTGTAGTGCTATTAACGTATCCTCCAAAGGTAGAACTAAATTCAGTCTCATTTTATATATTAGTATGAATGATCAAGACTTCTCTAAGTCCCGAATAAGCTAGATTACCTCCTGAATCAGCGGTAGAAAATGTTCGAACTTACACAAGGAACAATAAGAAACACATACAAAAATAAGGTGAATTTTAAATACATAAGTTTTCTACTTGATTCAACATAACAAAAATAAAATACTATATATACAAAGATCATGCTATATTAATTACTTAGCTATTTTGAGTTAATTAATTTTTGTTAAATTGAATTTAGTTAAAAAAAATTCTATGGTACATTAGTTAATTCGACATATATCGTTATATTTAGTCTTTAAATTAATAATTAAATGAATTTTTTGTTTTGGAAAAAATTATTTCCTCTCATGTTATATAATTATAATAACTAAATATTATTTACAAAAAATATTAAGAAAATAATTTTTTTTTATAATTTTAATTATCCACAATAGTGAATATTGAATATTTTTACGATAAAAAATGTCAACAAAATATTTTTTTCTTATGAAATTATCTTTTCTAAAATATAAGTCATCAATTGTTTTATGATTCATTAAAATGATCGTTAATTTATTGGTTTATAGAATAAATATATCAAAATCATTCAATTTGTAAATGTAGTATAGATGTTCCATTTTGTTAAAAATGAGTTGAATGCACTGATATTATATTTTAATATGTTTAGATACAAGTGGGTTAAACAATAAATTGAGGGAAAATATTACATTTTGAGTAAAAAATTATAAATCTCAGTTTCAAGTTAGAATTAATTATAGAGGTAGAATCAATTCCAATCTACATCACCCACGTGTCAAAAATCAATTTTGTGTATAGGATTCGCTTTTGGTTTTTCCTACCATGATACCAAACTCAATTCAAGAAAGTAATAGCTCTCTTTTGGTTTTGATGGTAGTTATTTTATATTGCTTGCTTAGGACAATTTTGAATTTGTTTTTAAGTTTCTTGAATGGTGCAGACAGAGAAAATAGGGCTGGACTAATGAATATCAAAATTTCAAAAAGTTAAAACAAAATAAGAAATTGGTAAAGAAATTGAAAAAGAAGCATCATGCCTTTTTTATCTTCAAAAGTTGTCACCAAGTAGATTCCTTGGCTTTTGGATTCTGGTTTCAACGAGGCTGGCACGTATTTGATTTCAGGTGTTTTGGATGTTAAACATTTTGTAAATGTCTTGAATATTTGGTGATTTGCTTATGTTTTGATTATTTTATGTTTTGCATTACTATATTTTAATATATTCGGCTACAAATGTTTTGTTTTTCTTTTATATCTTTGAAAGAATTTCCCTAAGAAGTTTCTTTCAAATTTCATTAAAAGAACCGACAAAATATGAGTATTCCACTAATAACATTGAGTAAGATAAAATCACTGCTTTGTATGTTTGTTAACTTCTATTTTATGACAGTTATCTTGACTTTTATGCATTATTGTATAATAAGCAATAGGATATAACTTCTATTAATTATAATCAAGATTAAGAAGTAAAATCAAGAAACAATAATCTTTGACATTAGATGACTGTAACATCACTGTACAAATCAATAAAGGTTGCGGTGCAGTGTATGCTCTTTTAGTTTGCATTTTTATTGAAGTTGTTGTCTCAAATGGTTGTATATAATGTATTGAAAACAAAGCATTTGTAATTTGGCATGATGCTTATTTTGCTTATTTCTCGTAGTCACTTAATTTGGCATGATAATAGGTATACTTTTAATACATATACCAATATAAAGACTCTACAATTCAACTTATAAACAATTAATATATAGTTATATATTGTATATAGAAATAATAAGTATAGGTTGAAATAAATAAAAGACAAAAAACTGTTAACAATAAAAAAAGGAAGAAAGAGGAAGAAGAGAAACAACCACTCTAGGGTTTCATAACATAGAATGAACCAAACTAAAGTTAATAGGGTTACCATGAGTATATATATAGGAAAATAGAAAATAACTAATATATAATATTATCTAATATCTCCCCTCAAACTCACGATGCATTAACATGGAACATCGAGAGTTTGTCAACTAAAAAATGAAAACGTTTAATGGAATGCATCTTTGTGAACAAATCAGCAATCTGTAAATAAGAAGAGACAAATGGTAGAGTAATAGTTTCATGCTGAAGATGATGACGAGTAAGATGACAATCAATCTCAATGTGTTTGGTGCGTTCATGAAAGACCGAGTTGTGAGCAATTTGAATAGCACGCTTGTTCTCGCAGTGCATCAGAGTTGGCTCAGAAAGAGAGATACCCATATCAGACAAAAGCCAACGCAACGAAATTATTTCAGCGGTAGTGGGTGCCATAGCATGATACTCAGCTTCTGTAGAAGAGCGAGAGACAATGGCTTGTTTCTTACTCTTCTAAGAAATAAGAGAGTCTCCAAGAAAGATACAAAACCCTGTGGTGGATTTACGATCAGTGGTATCACCAGTCTAATCAGCATCAGAATTAGCTCGTAACTCCAATGAGGATGGCGATGGAAATAGAAGACTTTGAAATTGAGTTCCTCGAAGATAACGAAGAATCCGAAGAACTGCTGCCCAATGTACTGTAGTGGGAGAGACAACAAACTGCTAACAACATGAACATCATAAGCAATGTCAGGTCTGGTAATCGTAAGATACACTAAGCTGAATTCTAAAATTCAGGGGGAGATTTTAAATAATAGTTATTATTATAAAGTTATAAACTCAAGGTTAAATTGTATGTTTGTCATTTAATCAAAAAACGGCAAATTGTAAGACATATGCCTCCTTGATCATGATTTTGATATAATTTCCAAACATACAATGTGTATGCATTATTTGATTGATCTAATGATTTGAATTGAGAAACATTTCAGGCAAATAAACCAACACTACACACTTGGACAAAACTTGGAACTCAAGCAATCAATCAAAGATGGATGATGTTCTACAAGGCTTGAAGACTGGTGTACAAGAGTGTCTAGTGTTAATAGGGTCAATTAAGTAGACTTAATCATAATGAGTTCTCATATAGTATTTGCAAATGAAATCATAAAATAAGTTTTAATCAATAAAGTAATAAATCAATTGATACATCAATTGAGCAATCGATTGTCTGACTCACAGAATAAAGGTTTCACTAAGGTAATCGATTGGGAAATCGATTAGTTAAAGGTTTTTATCAAAACCTGGGTTCTGTGTTTAAACAAATCAATTGGACAATCGATTTGCACATCAATTGAGTAATCGATTTTGTGATTCACAGAACCAAGTTCGTACTGAGTCAATCGATTGGCAAATCGATTATGAAAATACTTTTTCATCAGACATGTGTTCTGTGATCAACGAAATCGATTGGACAATCAATTGAAATAAGTTTCTTAAGTTGCAAGCTTTGCACTAATCGATTAGATAATCGATTAATAGATGTTTCTTGAGTTGCAAGCTTTGCATTAATCGATTAGGTAATCGATTGAAAGAGTGAACTGGTTAATCACTTATCAGAAACATATTGTACCAAATAGCTGAGGTCCTGTAACAAGCCAAATCGATTGGCAAATAGATTGGGGTAAATGTCTGAGTCACTGTGACCAGCACAATCGATTGGCAAATCGATTGAAGTAAATATCTGAGTCACTGTGACCAGCACAATCAGTTGACGAATAGATTGAAGTAAAATGTTTGAGTTACAGGGAGAATTCAGCCCATTGCCAAATCGATTATGTCAATGAATATGCGTCGACTGAGTAATCGATTGTTTTGATCTCGTTGTTTGAACAAAACAAGTATAATCGATTAGTCAATCGATTCTGATACAAACTGAGTATCAGTCTCTGATAAGTGCATTAAAGGAATCGATTAGGAAATCGATTAGTTCTTATATTTTCAAGATTCGAGAAAAACAAGACACGCGATAATCGATTAAGCGGGTATCAAACTTTAATAAAATCGACTACGAAATCGATTTATATGTTGTTTTTCTGAAAATATATAAATTGAATCAATCACAATTTTTTTCATAACAATCAATAACACTTTTTCATAAACACAGAAAATTGAAAAACACCTTGAGAGAAAATTTTTTACAACACACAAATACTTATTGGCTAATACTTTTGTGTGAGATCTTACATTGTGATTGAGTCAATTCTTCTTAGTCTTCTTTAATTCTTTGTGAAAGAACAATTTCTGTAATTGAAGTTTTGGAAATCCAGTAGTGTACACTGGTGGTTATCTTTTAGGATACTTGTGTTCATCTAAAAGAAACATCAGCTTGATCTCGCTAGAGTTTGACGAGTAACTCTTAGGGATAGGTTGGTATTGTGATAGAAGTGGTTGTGAGTTGGATGGATAGGCTGTGACGCTGGAAAGTCTGTAAAAATATTTCTCAAATCATTCTAGTTAAAGGCTGAAATCTATTATAGATTTCAGGACTGGATGTAGGTTATCAAAGTGATAGCCGAACCAGTATAAAAATCTCCTGGTGCACTATTTCCTCTCTCTCTTTATTTTTTATATTGATCTTGCATGTGATTGTGAAATTCCGCTTTGAATAAACTGTTTGAATCTTTTGCTGTTAAAATAGGAATTAATATTAAACAAGTTGATTTTGATATCATCACTTAGGAAAGAATTAGATAATCTTGTTGATAATATTGTATAAAATTTCCTAAGGATAGAAGTCATAAAACCAACAGTAAAGGAACACCATTCGAGGGAGCATATTTTACATTCAACTCAAGAGGAGTATCTGCTGCTCTAGTATCAGAAAGACGAGCCTGATCAAGAATGTTAGCAATGTACTTGGATTGAGAAAGAAGGTAGCCTCCAGGAGAGTAGGCAACTTCAATCCCCAAAAAATAGCGAAGAGTTCCCAAGTCCTTTATCTCAAACTGTTTGGCTAACTGCAATTTCAACTCATTGATTCCACTAACATCATCACCTGTAATAATCATATCATCAACATATAGAGAAATTATAATGCGACCATGAGTGGTGGACCTTATAAACAATTGAGAATCATGTTCACTAGAGCGAAAACCAAGAGAAGTGATCACAGTAGAGAATTTCTCAAACCAAGCTCGAGAAGCTTGTTTAAGACCATATAAAGTCTTTTTTAACTTACATACTTCCCCTGGATTATGAGAAACTCCTTGTGGAGGGACCATATAGACTTCTTAATGAATCTCACCATTTAAAAAGGCATTTTTGACATCCATTTGGGAAATATGTCATTGACGAATAGATGCAACTGCAATAAGAGTACGAATAATGGTCATCTTGGCTACAGGAGCAAAAGTTTCTTCATAATCCATACCATATTGTTGAGAGAAACCCTTAGCAACAAGACGTGCTTTATAGCGCTCAACTGACCTATCAGACTTAGTTTTGATCTTGTATACCTAACGAGACCCAATAGCATGTTTTCCAGAAGGAAGAGATACTAATTCCCAAGTGTTGGTTTTGTGCAATGCAGATAGTTCTTCTGGCATAGCCTGCTGCCAAAGAGGATCAAGAACAACCTCTTTATAGGAAGAGGGCTCAGACAAACTATGAATA
The DNA here is from genome assembly GCF_000331145.2 of Cicer arietinum. Lineage (NCBI taxonomy): Eukaryota > Viridiplantae > Streptophyta > Magnoliopsida > Fabales > Fabaceae > Cicer > Cicer arietinum. The sequence goes on along the minus strand of NC_021163.2, from coordinate 25,928,079 downwards.
GAGGTTAAGAAAGAAGCAAACGAAGCTGAGTAAGTTGAATAGACAAAATCAGGTAACTGAGTAGACTTACGTTGACGAGAAAGATAACGAGGAGGATCAACAATCGCAGGAGGTGGTTGGACAGTCGGGGGGACAAGAGGGATGTCATCATGTGGAGTAGTAGTATTTGTCATGCAATTCTCAACATTACAATCACTAGAAGCGCTATCATTAGGTCCAAACGAATCAATATGAGTTTGTTCAGAACTCTTAGTAATATGAGAATCAGAGGAAATAGAGTAAAAATGGATGTGCTCAAGAAAAACAACATTACGAGATACATAAAGTTTTCTTGCATGAGGATCATAACAACGATAATCCTTTTGACCATCTCCACAACCAAGAAAAACACACATGGTTGAACGAGAAGACAACTTACTGCGCTCTACTTGAGGGCGAAGAACAAAACAAGTTGAACCAAAAACTTTCAAAGAATAGTAATCAGGGGTAGAAGCAGACAATTTTTCAAAGGGAGACAAACCTGATATGATAGAGAATGGAATTCTATTAATAGCATGAACAGCAGTAAGAACTGCTTCTTCCCAAAACTCACTAGGAACTGAAGCGGACAACAAAATGGAACGAGCAGTCTCTATAATGTGACGGTGTTTCCTTTTAGCAACTCCATTTTATTGAGGAGTATCAGTACAAGATGTTTGGTGGCGGGTGCCATCATAAGCAAGTAATTCAGAAAATTTATTAGAGGTATATTCACCACCTAAATCACAACGAAAACACTTTATAACAGAATTATGTTGAGTTTTGACCATTGCACGAAATATATGATAAATGTAAAAAAACTCAGACCGATTTTTCATAAGATAAACCCAACAATAACGAGTGTAATCATCAATAAACAAAACATAATATCTAGATCCACCTTTGGTGAGAACCGATGATGGACCCCAAACATCAGAGTGAACTAAATCAAAAGGCGCATATGAAACGAAAACACTTTTACTAAACGATAAAGCTTGAAATTTAGCAAGTTTACAACCACAACAATCTGAGATATCACAAGGTTGTAACTTTCCTAAGGCTCCAGTAGAAGCCAAATATTTTAATCTAGAAGCAGAAACATGTCCAAGGCGAGAATGCCATAAATAAAAACTAGAAGATAAGGAATTCAAGCGAAAACTAGATAATAAGTCAGCAGTAGTTGTTGAGGCTGCAGTATCTAGGAGTCCTAGGTCATCCAAAACGTAAAGTCCCCCCTGTCTATGGTCTGTCCCAATCAGCCTCTCGGAATATGGATCCTACACATAACAAGAAGTGGAAGAAAACATAACCGAATAACCAAAATCACATATTTGACTAACAGAAGCAAGACTCAAAGTAAGATTAAGAATATAATAAACATTAGAAAGAGACAAGTTGTGTGTGGAGACAGAACAAATGCCTGCTTGTGGCATAGGAGTGCCATCAACAGTCATAACCGACACAGACGAGCCAGGTTTCACCGACACAAAAGATTTATCATCGTATGTCATATGATGAGATGCTCTAGAATCAAGAATCCATATGGAAGGAGATATACCTGACATATCATAGGAGTTCAAACCTTTAGAAGAGGTGGCAGACATGGCATGTGATTGAGTGGCAAGAAGTCTTTGAAGCTGTTCTGCAATATCAGATATTTGGGAAGCAGTCTCAGATGAGTATACAAAACCAGAACTAGAGCCAATGGTAGGAGGAGCAGAAGCAACAACATTGGACGATGGCCCTCTAAAATTCTTCTTAGGTGCTCTCCCCAATTTCGGACAACGTGTTTTCCAATGAACTTTTTCTTTGCAGAATGTACATTCATCATTACCAAGCCCAACTATCCATTGAGATGTTTTTTTTTTTTTTTTTAACAGGAGCAACAAAAACAGATGGAGGAGTTGAGAGAATTTCCTTATCTAACACACTAGAATGAGTCTTAAGTCTGATTTCTTCTGCCAACAATTCACTAACTACTAATTCAACACTAGGAATGGTAGAACGGTGCAAAATACCCCCACGAAGGCCCTCAAAATTATCACGAAGAGCCATTAGAAACCAAACCAGACGTTGCTCATCTCTTTGATCAATGTATGCTTTGATAGCTTTCAACTCAGGTGATTCCATAAGAGCTAATTGATCCTACAGATTAGTCATTGCCGAATAGAATTCCTGAATGGTCATACTGCTCTGCTTAAGGGATCTAATATCATTTTCCAATTGATAACGTTTTGCAAAGTTAGACTGAACATACAAACGTTTCAAGTGATCCCAAATCTCTTTAGCAGTATCATATTTTGCTATTTGTACTCCTATAGACAACTCAACAAAATTATTAATCCAAGTAATAATTTTTGAATTGCTAACATTCCATGTTTTCAGATCTTTTGCATATTGAGTTTCATCCTTTTTATCTGTAGGCTTAACAGAAGTTTCATCAACAAAACCCCACATATCTTTTCCAATCAAAATTTTTTTTTATCACATAACTCCAATAAGAGTAATTTTGTCCATTGAGGTGAACACTAACAGCTTGAAGAGAATTATCCTTAACACCAGCCATAACAAATAATGACAGGAAAATACGACAAACACAATCACTAAGACAAAATAAATTAGGGATAACCTGGTGTTGTGCGAGCACGATTTCTCCCTCTCCATACGTCATTTCGCTGATCCGACCGTTGAAGACGAAGATCTAAATGTTGTGAACCTGCTGTCCAAAAATTAGCCCGATCCAACGGTTATCGAATGCGCAATCGACATTTTTCTGAGGCTGATTTAACAAAATCGGGAATATGATTACTCTTCTCTTTTCTCTTTTGGTGGTTGTCTTTCCTATCAAAATAGTCTCTCTCTTCTCTACGGTAGATCCCAAAATCAACCAAAGCTCTGATACCATGTTAACAATGAAAAGAGGAAGAAAGAGGAAGAAGAGTAACAACCACTCTAAGGTTTCATAACATAGAATGAACCAAACTAAAGTTAATAGGGTTACAATGAATATATATATAAAAATAGAAAAAATCTAAAATACCCTTACTATTAATATATAATATTATCTAATAAAAACAGCCTTCTCGATGACAATTATTTTGTTTTGTTTTGCATTCAAGTCCGGTAGAAACCACAAACTCACGACTAAAACAATGTTTCATAACTCCTTTGATGGAGTAAAGATTAAAACAAAATCAAGTTTTTATGCCATTACAATTTTTAGTTTAAGAACTAATAACAAAAGTGAAATGGTGAATTTTCAAAACAATACGATTTTGGTTAAAGAATTAATGCATCAAAAGTGATGAAATATTCCTATTTATAAATAGAAAACCCTAGTTAAGAGAGATGGATTAGAAAGAGGAACAATAATAACTATTTAATTTTCTTAATGTTTAATTACAATTCTAAAAATATAAATCGGTTCTTTATTTATTATTATTTTTTTTTGTGGTTGATTGAAAATTTAAAATTGTGGCTCCATGATTGCATGCAATTAAGACTTATGAGATACAAACAATGATTCAATCAAAGAAAACTTAAACGACGAAAAAGTAATTGAAGGCGAGAGTATTGAGGAGGAACGAATAAATGAGAACGACAATATGAAAGAACAAAATTTATCCGATGTGACATTTATTATTAACGTAAATATTGTAATTATTATTAAACTACACATGTAATTATGTGACATTTATTAAATTTGGCCGATGTTTGTTTTATTCTCTTGTATAGAATATTGATCCTTAATATATATCACTAATCAAAGTTTTGCTTATTATGTCTCTAATTGAATATGCTTAGTGGAAAATTGAGGGCCAGGAGAGAAATTGAAAAGCTAGTTCAAACTATTTAGATGAGAGACATGAAACGGTGTGTCTAGATTCATCCAATTTGTTTTATCTGTTTAATAAAGTTATTTTAATTTTCATAAATTTTTAATTAAAAAATGAAATTTTAGAAAAAGCATCCTAAAAAAGTATGAAAATATTACACATCATTTAAATAATCGACACATCTTAAAATTGAAACTAAAATTAAAAAAATAGATGAAAGTCGATAATTTTAAAAAATAATTTTAAAAATAAAGAGTGATAAAATAGGTAAAGCAAAACTGAAAAATCATATTTAAAATTTTTAATTAAGTAAATTTTTAAAAAGTTTTAATATGTCTATTTAAAAAATAAATAAATAAATCAAAGCTACCTGTGGATTGGGGCCGTGGTAGAGCGAAGGTAGAAAATTTGTTACGGAAGGAGCTGGAGTATCGTTGTGTGATATGAGTAATTAATTAATCAATTTAATAAATTATTAAATTAAAAAATGGTGGTGTGGTCGTACCCGCCGACGGCAAGACAAATGGCGGTAACCGGCGGGGTCTTTGTGGTCGGTGCTTTGTTATTTGGCGCCGGAGCTTATCTCTCCTTCATTAACGTTGCTCCTCAGCAGGCTCGCGCCAAAGAACGTGGTCAAGCAATTAGAAATTATCTCAGGAAGCGCCTCGGTGATGATTAATGCATCGGTAACATTTTCTCTCACAGTTTTTTACTTTCTCACTGCATCTTGGCTTTCCAATTCACTTGACAGATTCTTTCATGTCAAATAAATTGTCTTGCAATTATTATTATGATTAGGGTTTAATGACCACGCTCTTGCCGGTCGATTGAGTGGTTATTTAATGATGACAGTTATAATTATGTAGTGAGATGATAAAATTAATGGTTCCTAGTGTAAATTTTACACTGACAGGGCAAGATCCTTTTTCTAATTATATCACACTTTGCCAATAAGTTTGTATTGAAAATTCATGTGGGAGGAAAGTTCCAACAATTTAGTACAATAGACTGTTTCGATTGGTGGTATGTAATGGAATGAAGTGAGATAGAATAGAATGGAGGATAGGTCAATATAACAAAATTTGGATAGAAATGATAATGTTGAGAGATTGCGCAAATTATTGATGGCAATATTATTTTCCGCGAACTTTCTTTGTAGTTTTATAGGTAGTTCACAATGTTGTCAAATAGGTGCTTTGCAGTGCTACAACGCTGTAACATAGCAGAATTTGAACTAATCAATATTGTTCTGCAATACGCTTACACTATTTGGTATAAATTGTTTTCAAATAGTGGCTATAGTGGTGCTAGAACACTGTTGCAAAGTTGAACCTGAACAAACCGTTATTTTTTCGCGATCCGTGATTGACAACACTGGTAGTTCATCATATTTTATGTGGCCTTTAGTTAAAAAATGTCCTTTAAACTCAAATGGAGCCACTCAAATGCCAGATTAAATAATGTGGCAACTAGTAGAGTGATACTGTTTTGTTATTATTTGTGTAAATTTTAGTTCCACAGACATTGTTTCATGGAATGAAGTGAATTTTAATGAATTTGGTTCAATTAATGCAGGTCCAGAGTGAAGTAGATTGAAGTGGATCTCGGGTGCTTATGCAATGTAACCACTTACCAGTAGGTTATGGTTTAATATCCCTAGGACAAGTATTTATTAGTTTAGTCTTTAAAAAATTAGAGAAAACTTGCTTGTTGGCACATGCATAGTTTTTGTTGATGCTATAAAGCATGTTTTTAGTCTTTAAAATTAAGTTTAGTTTAATGTTATGCTTTAGAAGTTATTTACTATATCGGTGTTTTTATTTGCATGTGTATGTCTGATAAGAATTTTGCCTTTTAGATAAGATCATTACAATTCTCTAACTCATTATTTTTTAACCTTGAAACAATTTGTTCATGGGAAAAAAAATCTATATATTCTTAATATAAGCAACTAGTGCTGCATGTGATATGAAAAAAAATAAAAGGAGTGAAGTTACAATCTACATATCATGTTTTTAGCTATCTGGTTTGCTTGGGTTTCATACTTTCTCTGTCCTGAGTTTAGCAGATATCAAAGAGCAAGTATATGCATGGCAAGGAAAGCATTGAGTCGAAAGATAAGTGCATTATGTTCTTTTAACTTGGACTTCCTTATATTCTAACCTTGAGTTTATACCATTGCTTATATATCTATATGGAGGATTTTGGCCTTCTGCCATCCATCGTCGACAACGCTGCTTTATTTGTTCCCTTATTACAGATTTTACAACATACATGTCATAGAGACGAACCTGATTATTGAGCCTAATACCGATACCACCTCCGAGGATGAAGAACATATTGTGTATTGTGATTCACCATTTTAGTCCCACTTCATTTGTTGCCTTTGACGTTGCTCCTTAGGAAATTAATTATGCTCTACATAATGGTATTTGTTGAAGTATGATGTTAATTATGCTCCATGTGACTTGTTGTAATCACATCATGCAGTTCTTATTCATAAAATTAGCTGATGTTAACCCAAGGTTTGAGTTTAACATTGATGGATTGTTTGCCAAATAGATAAGGGCAATGCACATATCACAACTTTTAGCCTATAGATATCTATCCTCCTCAACTTGGGAAGGGGAAGGTGGTTTCCAAAAACATTACAAAGTGACCTTTGAGCAAGGGAGAAACATAGTGGATTTTCAAAACAACAAATTTACAACTTGTCAAATTACATTTCATCCTTAAGCTGGTATCCTTAATTCAAAAAGTTGAAGCAAAACATATTGGAATTTCAAAGATGATGGAGTATAGACATTAGAGTTCCAAATCTATTGACAAGTCGGTCCTTTATGGTCAAATTCGAAAAAGGATCTGTTAATTCTCCACTCATAAATACATTCAGTTGTCTTTCATTGATTTATAATAGCGTTGCATTTGGTGGCATATAGAATAAAGGGAAATTAAGTAGTTGAGGGTTGTCGGATTAGTTAGTTAGGTTAGGTTTTTTTTGTTTCTATTATAGGGTAGTTGGTATTAATCATTTTCCCTATCCTTGTGTATAGGAAGTTCTTTGTAAAACATCTATCGCAAAATTAGAAATTGAGTGGTGTAAATCATTGTAGGAACGTATCCGTTCTTGTGTATCATTTTCTTTAGAGATATTTTATCTTATTATTTCTTATCTTTTTTCTAAATATTAGTATTTTTCTTCTAAATATCTGGGATTCAAATTCTTGGGTTCCTAAAAATTTACCTCTGTAAATGTGTAAATACATACATAGATGTAGAAGGTTAACATTTTTCTTGAGGCATAATATAACACCCAATTGTTTTAAGTGTTAGCGCACTGGTTTAATAGACTAATACCAATTATCACCAAAATAACTATCATCTAACTATGCATCCAAAATTACAACATAATAATAATCATTCTCTTCACTCTCTTTGTCATCAATGACTTCTACTTCCTCATTTTGCTTGTCTTCCACTTTACTTTCCTCTCTATCTACAATTGGAGTGTCAATAAGTTGTTGCACGCAAACTACAGTGACTTTATACCCTCTCACATCTTTAGTAAATTTTAAAACAGCAATCTCCCAAATTCAGTGGTATCAGTCCACGAGCTAGTACTTCATGCATTTGAAGCCTCTGTACTCGACTTTTGTAACCAAATTTGCTATATGTATATGGAACACCTCGTCCATATTTCATTTCCAATTAAATGATAAGAGAGTTATAGTTGATAAATCAATTATATGAGTATATTATTTAGTAAAATAATAATTAAAACATTCAATAAATTGTAGAAAAAACTTATATATAAAGACACAAATTTTCTTAAAAAAGACTTATAATTAAAATTGGAGGAAATAATAAACAATAAAAAGCTCAATAAAGCAACACCAAAGAGCATTGTGTATGGTTTTGATTTATCACAAATTGTGTTTTTGTTTAATGTTTTTAATTAATAGAATTTTTTTCATTTGGTTATTTTAAGTTAGAAAATGATGACATGTCTTCTCATTAAACATATTTAGAAGCCAAATTTACGATTGGACAAAATATCAAAGAAAAATGTAGAGTTCAAAATTGTAAAATTAGAACAATAAATTTTATGGGTCAATATTAAAATTATTTGAAACACTATTGACATTCAAAGATGTTCATTTGAAGTAGAAATGTACCAATTTTGAGTTGATGTTAATTCGACAAAATAAAAATAAAAACATAAAAAATTGAGTTTTGCACATACATTCAATTTTTTTTTTTAAATAGACACCAATAAAATCATCTCTCATACGAAAAAGATTAGAAAATTCTATGTGCCATTCTTAGAGTTTAAAGTATTTGCTAGATCAGGTTGAGGGTGGTCCACAGTTGAATTTTCCTTAATCAATGATTGATAACTGATTCTAATTGTTTTTCTGGTCTCCTCTATACTCTTCCTCTCAAATCGCACTAGTTTCCTCTATCATTGCAAATATTGAACCCAAAACCAAAAGTTGGGTTTCTTACCGTGCACCCTTCTCATTTTACCTCCCACCCCTTCAAATATTTTTAAAGATTATTTTGCTCTTGTTTAATTTGTATAAAATAATAAAAAAAATTACCATTTCAGTTTTCCACCCCTCACTTTCGAAAATTTATAAATAAAAAAATTGATTTTCAAAAATTTCAAACTTTCGAAATGTAATTATACAGAAAAAATTACTAATTTCGAAACATTAGAAAAATACCAAACTTTTGAAATGAAATATTTCAGAAATTTTTGAAACTTTGGATGGATATGAAATTTTCGAAATGTATTTTTCCTTTCGAAAGTTTGGATGAATTTGAAACTTCCGAAGCAAATATACTTCAAAAATTTCAAACCTTCGAATTAATTACATTTCGAAAGTTTCAGAAGTTTCGAAACTTTTAATTTTTTTAAAAAAATTACTGAAGCTTCTGAAATTAGATATCAAATTTATTACTATTAATTTATTACTATAAATGTATTACTATTAATTTATTACTATTAATTTTTTAAAAGGATAAAATGGTACTTTTATTTGAGATGAGGGGTTGGAAAGTTAAAGTGGGGGATGCATAGTACATTTCTTCCAAAAGTTTGGGGCAAAGAGCAACAAGTTATCAAGCCCATAGAAATTGTTAGAGGGCCTTCCAAAAATGGCTCACCAAAAATGTGAGCGTAATGTTCGAATCTTTTATGAACACTCAGAAACTAATCAATTGTGTACATTGATTTTTGACTGATAATTGTGTACATTTTTGCTCCCTTAAAATAAAAAATAAATATAAATATTTTTAATAGAATTGATACAAAATAATATAAATTCAAAATTATTAAAATTAAAATGATAAATATGAGAAGAAACTCACAACATTCAAGTTATTAATATTAAATAAAATAATAAATGACTGTAAATGTGACAATTAAAATGTCTAGAATACTCATTTTTTATATGTTGAAGATGTCAAAGTCATTAATTGAATTTGTAATAAATATCAAAACTAATATGATAATTTGAACAAGAGGAACACTACAATAAGACTAGAGATAAAATAAAAACTTAACACCAAAAGAATAAACTACACAATCCACTTATATGTAGGGATGTACGTGGGTTGGGTTGAGCCGGTTTTGGCAAAACCGAATACCAACCCAATCGATTATATTTGGATTGGGTTAAGTTCTAAACCCGTATTTTTTATTTAACCCGAACCAACCCGATCCAATCAAGAACATGTTGGGTTGGGTTGACAGATTATACATAAATAATAACCTGTTTTTTATTTTACGCGAAAATATATTGAATGAAAATATATTTAATACTTGAATGTCTCAAAAACTATAAAAGTTCAATCACATTATTCAATTAGTTAAAAAATCAATAAAAGAAGAAGTTATTAATATACAAATCAGTTATTAAACGCATGAATACCTTGCATCAGAATTCATATAAAAATTAGTTATTAATAATATATGATTATAACTAATTTGTATAAAAATCATAACAGTTGTGAGCACATGCGTAACAAAAGAAGAAGGTGGACGGCGGCGCGGTTTCAAGAAGCTGAAAATCTAAAGAAGAAGAGTAATAAAACTCTATTGAATTGTTGAGACTGCCAAACAAAATCTAAATATATATATATATAATTATACCTAGTTTGTATAAAAATCATAAGAGTTGTGAGCACACACGTAACAAAAGAAGAATGTGGACGGCGGTGCAGCTTCAAGAAGCTGAAAATTTAAAGAAGAAGAACAAAAAAACTCTATTGAACTGTTGGGACTATCAAACAAAATTTAAAAAAAAATATATATATATAACTAGTTATCGGGTCGAGTCTACGGGTCGACGAGTTTAATTTGTTAAACCCATTACCCAAATCAAATATAAGCGGATTTCAATGGGTTAAATTGGGTCGGACCCGAAAATAACTGGGTACGAGTAAAAATCGGGTTGAGTTGGGTTGGATTGAGTGATCGGGTTGGCAAGTAGGCCCACACTTGTACACCTCACCCCTACTTATATGATGAAATCACTGACAAAATATGGAGGAAAAATTAAATCTACGTAGAAACAATTTATTTTGATAAAAGGAGAGAAAAGACTATTTAGAAAGATGGTTTTGGCATAAAAAAATAATAAACCCATTACTCTCTAATGAATGAAGATGATAAGATATATATGGATGCAACTAGATATTTAACTAACTTTTTTATGTACACTTTGCTTTTATCTTCATATATATTCTTTGCTATCTTGAATATAATAAAAAATCAAATGTATTTTATAGTCAAATACATTTAATTTTTATCTATATTTAAAGACAGAAGAAAATATATTTTTTAAAATTTGATTGTTTATATTTTCATCAACTGTTATTTATATTTTATTATAGTAAGAATATTTTTATAGACTTTTTATCTATGACATTAATAAAAGAATCAGACAAAATACTCATAAATAGGTTGAGTATATTTAAATTTTTCAACATTATTTAATATTTTATTTTTTTCTATCACTTCTTATCGTATTATTAATATATTATATTTATCACACTACTTCTATTTATCTCTCTTAAGAAATAGATTGAGTGATTGGACGTTCAAATATCATTTTTGATAAAATCAAATATATAAATTGAGTTGTTTTTTCACTGTATTATTGTTTTTTAGATTTTTTAAACCTATTTTCAAAGAGTTTATTTGAAATTTTGAACTGAATGAACTTTTTTATTTGTATTTACAGAAAATTTTTGAAATTGACTCTACCACAACGTACGCCCAATTTGACTAAATCTTCAAAATTGTCGTACGAAAAATAAGAGAAGTAAAAATCAAATTTGTTGACTCATTAGAAGAAAAAAATGTACACAATATAGAGATATTTTTTTTTATAACTAAAATATAATACACAACTTAACCTTAACTAAAAAGTATCCAATTTTTTAAACGAGACATAACACACTAAAACTGACTACAACAAGTTCGTTGTCGCTCTCCTATCCCAAATGTCCACCTCCATCTTTATATATACCATTAGTTTGTGTAATCCCTATAGGTAGAACTTCTATATATTTTTATATATTTTTTTTAATTCAGATAACACTATATCTAAATTTCAACGCTTAATGTAAACGTTCCACCGTTCCAATATGACCCGTAATCTATTTATAGAATATGAAAACAAAGAGTTGTTGAACGCTAAAAGAAATTCAAAAGCTACAAAAAGGTTATTTTGTGGTGTCATGGTGAGTTTTGTAGTCAAATAATTAAACTCTACAGGGTTTTCATTGATGTCGTTTTGCGAGTGATTAGAGGCCAAGACATGTGTCACTTAAAGAGACATCTTTTATTTTTTATTTACTTTTTATAGGCAGACATCTTTGATTGATCTTATCTAACAAGCAATACAAAAATATATAACCTGCCATGAAAAATCATGCCAATCTTTCTTTAAATTTTTGCATATTTTCTTTTAGAATTAAATCATCAATTTGAATTTCACTCAAATCATCAATATAAAAATATAAATTGCCATCGACAAATCAAACATATCACTTCATTAAATTTTTATATATCCTTTTTTATGATCAATTTGCATCTCAATCAAATCAATAATTCGAACATTCTCTCCATCCGTTGCATGCCTCACTTTTCTTTTCCTCTTCCTCTTTCTCTTCCGTCATCTCAATATTTTCTCTCTTGGTCACAGCACCTTTTCTCTTTTTTTCAATAAATTTCAATATTGTTTTTCTTATATTTTATATAAAGTTCAATTTTTTTAATTATTTTAATAACATTTATAATTTATTGTTGTGCATGATTAGTATAAACTCTCATTTGAATTTATAATATAATAAATTGATACTGTTAGTTTTAATTGATTAAAATCTTAAATTATTTAACAATTTTGACTGACGGATTGCAACTAGTTTGATTTTTTTTTTTTAGAGAAAAAAGATCATAGGCAATTAAAAATAGGAAGTTTGGTTTAATTTATTTATGCAACATTTTCTCATTACATCCATTCCAAACTATTTAGATCACTGTTGGTTTTGTTTAGATCACTGTGAATGACATTTTTTTAAATTTATTTTATTATATCTAAAAGAAAATTATTATTTTTTTCTTCCACATAATATATTACCTTCAAATTTTTATCGATAAGGGTCTACGGAAAGAGCCATACATACGTTTTCTTTAAATTTTTACATGTTTCATTTTGAGATTAAAATGGTTAATTGGCATCTTATATAAATAATTAGTTCTAATTTTTTTTTTTCATATCGTTTTTCTTTTTCTCTTCCATAATCTCTATTAAAAGAGAAATATTTATTTCATTAATGACGTACTCCTTGAATGTATTATATATATAAATTTTAAAAAAAATATTTAGTTAAAAAAATATGTTTCATTAATAATATGTCTTAAATATCTTCTAAATTAATAAAAATATGAAGAAAAAAATTATAATAATTTAATTATAAAAATTTACTATAAAATTAAATAACTTTTCAATTTTTCTTTTGAGGAAAAGTTTCTCACCAGCTTAATAATAATATTTCTAAACTACCTCTTATTTAATAACTTTTCACCTATTTTTTGAAAATTGTTTATGTATGCAAATATAACTATCTACCGCATGCGTTGCACGGAATACTCACTAGTTCTTACTCCCTTCGGTCTTAATTATAAAAAAAAAAAATTAAAATAAAAATATTAATACTAATGGACTTATTTATTACTATTATTTTTTTGAATATTATATACCTTTTATAGAAAGTGCGAGTCGTTAAAATACTTACTAATATTTAAAAGATAAATATTAAATTATAATAAAATAGTATTTAAACAATAAATAAAATTTTAATAGTTAAAGTTTTTTCTAACATATAAGACAAATTTTTTTTTCAATATTTTTATTTTTATAATTGAAACCGGAGATAGTAATATTTTTAAGATAATGTGTAAAACTTTTTCATCGTATATGTATCAATGTAACATCTGATTAATATATTCCTTAAAATGATACATTTAATGAATATATATTAGTAAAAAAACATAACTACGAAAGTTCAATGATTTGATCTAATGGTAGAAAGGTAAATATTAGATTAAGCAGATTGCATGCAGGACAAACTCAAAAAATTTAGATAGTGGAAGTATATTTCTTTCAACTATTGTTATATGTTTAGTACTAAAAAAAAAGTAAATAGTAATTTTTTTTTCTTTTAAAATGTGTGATGTGTTGACTATAAAATCTAAATTTAATAAAATTACAAATATATCCTCAAATTTATTTTTTATTAGTAATTTCATAAATCAAATTAATAAATTAAAAACATATTTAAAAACTAAAATAATTAATAAAAGACAATTTAAATTTGTTTTTATAATTTTAATATATCTAAAGATTATTATATCAATAGGTCGCACATTTAAAAAATATCAAAACATAGTGTATACACATTTATAACATAAATATGTCGTTATTCTTTTTATTTATAGTATCATATCATTTACTTTTTTAGTATATTAAGTTGTAAAATTTTAATTTTTTTTCAAAACTAAGTAGAGACCATTGTCTATACAATCCAATACATGAGTCCGTCTCTGGTTACCCCTGTATTAATTAATAAATAACTACATTTGTTGCTCCTTCAAAAATATAAAATGACTGTATCCATCGTCTGAAAGAAAAAAAAGGCATAGAGTTACAAGAGCATAATCGATCCAGTGATTTTTATGTGTCAACATCGATCCAGTATCCAACCAATTGATTTAATTCATCCATAATTGATTATGACATATCGTTCGTGATGTTGTTAAGACTGCATAAGTAATGAATTAAAGAGAGACAATAATAGTTGCCATTATTCTTATAAGGGTAATATTTGCTGCCGTTATTCACCATTAGACACAATGATGGTAAATTATATCCACCACATAGATATGGGTAAATAACTTTTTTGTTTTTATCTTAATCGGTAAATAATTTTCCTAAGTTATATTCACAATAACATACACACATTATTTTCTCCATAGAGATAAAATTTATTTTTATTAAATTATCCTTCTTGTTTATTAATATATTTCTCATGCAATATAATAGATTGAGAGTAATCGATGTATATATATAGTATTAATTAGATGATACAGTTTAAAAAAAGTAATTAATGTTGCATTAAAAATAGAATGAGTCATTCATTATAAAATAATTTATTTTTATAAATGAATTGTATTATGAATGGAGTAGTTAACAATACTATCAGAAATAGATAATTTATTTATTTAAAAGTTAAAGAGTTTAATGATTTTCTTGTTATGTGTAAAGAGTACTAGGAATATTCTTTGTTCAGCATTTATGTTATTTTGAGTGAAAATAATATAGGTTTCACACTTTGAAAATAAGTCTTACATAAAATGGTGTCATCCACTTATATTTCAATCAATAAATATTGTTTTTATCACTCTTCATATCGTTTAAATAAGAATTAAAATCAAACAAGTGTATTAACAAAACAAAAAAGAGAAAACCAATAAAAAGGACGGTATATGAAGATAAAATACTCTCTAGTTTTAAATAGAACCAAAGGTCGAAATGTATTTAGTTTCAAACAAGGTCGAAATACTCTCTAGTTTTGCCACATATATAAGGCAGGACATACAATAGTTTTAAATTAAATATTCTTATATAAATTAGGATTACTCATACAATTAACCTTTAGTTCTCAATCAAATTCAAATGATTGTAGAAATAATTAAATCATTTGAATGCATTTTTAATGATTTAAGGGTTGAAAATCTTCCTAATCATAGTCATGGACTCATTTAGACCATCCATTTTTTTTCTGTTTAAGCAAACATAATACATACAACTCCAATCAATCATTTCAAGTTGTTTTTTTTAATATTTTTTGTACAAAAATTATTTTCAACATTTTTTTATAGAAACTTTGCATGCATCTAGTTAGCTACGTACGTCTCATTTACTCTATAGAGAAAGGTAAATAACTACCTATGAAGTAAATGACATTTATCTCTCTTTGCAGATGATGTAATGTTGGTGTCCGTCCTATTTTGTTTTTGTTTTGGTAAATAGATCCCATTGTTGTCCTATAAAGTGCGCATGCAATATTGATGTTTTTAGTTTACCAATTTACACAAGTTATTACACCTTAAAGATAGAATTTTAATATAGATTTTTATCGATTAAAATACATAGTTTTGAGAAAATATGAACTCGCGTGAATGCGATGATTTTCGAGGCGAGGCATATCGAGAAAAAATGTGTCATACATCATGGACGGTTAGGGCTTAGTGGACCATACTATTGGGCCTTTATTTGAAAGTCTCGTAGATGGAAATGGTCCCATATCTAAAGAGTCTAGATCCACACCTATATCCTACCCTACACAATGAAAAAGACAGAGTCCTCACGTGTGCCACGTGCCACTTACCCAATCCCATCACCATTATTATCTGCAACTCTTTTGTTACAGATTAAATTGGAATTGAGAAAGAGAGGCATGCTATTGCTAACGACACAACAGTACATAGAATAAAGATGAGTTGACAAATTGGAGGGTAAAATAGTACCTGTTCGGGCTTCTGATCTGCTGGGCCCCAAACCCAAATATTTATATTCATTTATTTTGTGGGCCCCCTTTAAGGTAGCCCCACCACTCCGCATGCCTTCTATTTCGTTTTGTCATCGCTCATCAAATTAATTCAGCAAAAACCATTTCATACGATTATTATTCACGTGATTTTATTTTCTAAAAAAAAATAACAGGAATTCATTTATTTTGTGGGCCCCCTTTAAGGTAGCCCCACCACTCCGCATGCCTTCTATTTCGTTTTGTCATCGCTCATCAAATTAATTCAGCAAAAACCATTTCATACGATTATTATTCACGTGATTTTATTTTCTAAAAAAAAATAACAGGAGTTTATCATATTTAATAAATTAATTTATTAATTGTATATATTAAATATTTAATTATATATTATTAGAATTTATTTAATGTTTGTGAAAACAATATTTATTTTATATAAAGTTTTATTAATTTTAGTTTTAAAAATGGTAAAATATGTAGGATTCATGGACACATCAATATGATTATTAAATAGAAATTTTATTTGTTTTTTAGGACTAAAACAGTTATTAAATAGATCGGCTCTGTATACAGTCAAATTAAATAATTTTTCATTAATCATTGAACACATTTAATTTTAATTTTCATCTTTTTTTAAATCACACATATTACTAATTGTAATTTATTGATATTGTAATTTTTTTTTAAAAATAATTATTTAAAGCATTATTAATATAATAAAGTAGATATAGTTTTTTTTATAGAATAGTATATATATTTTTTGGAAAATGATAATTGTTACAAGAAATATTTACAACAAAGAAACAAAATAATCTAACCCTTATAAATTATAGCCATTCACTTTCCTTTATATGTTTAACTAATTATTAATCGATCAAAACTCTTATTTTTGTTCATTATTCTATTTCTTATACAAATTATATATTTGTATCAAATAGCAGTATTCATATTTTATTCCTTTATGTAATAAATAAAAATGTTAAATATAGAAGTCAAAAAAAGACGTTTGACTATTTTAATCTATTATTTTAGAATATGATTAATTTTTTCAACTTAAATTTTAAATTTTGTAATTTTCTTGAAAATGTCTTTTATATTGAGTATATATATATATATATACCACCGTTGTTTAATAAAAACACTCTTTACCATTCTACTTTACTTATTTAGGGTCAGGCGGCTAGAGATAAATGAAAGTAGAGCACATGCAGATGGTCTCTTTTATTCTATATACTGTTTATGTCCCCTCATTATTTGTTTTTCACTGCTTGTTTAGATGATTAAATTACTTTTTATTTTTCAAGTGAATAACAGTGGCATGATTTCTCATACTAACAAGATCACTTTTTAATTTTTCCCGACATAAGACATTTTAATAGTGAAAACCCTATTGAAGATCTATGTGACCCAACAGTTCAAATGCTGGCATGTATTAATATAATAAGACATAACTTGTGATTTGTTTTTCTGTGTCACAATTTGTTATACGAATATATGTGACACTTAATATAGTATATTATATTATAGAGTTTTTCTATGAATTGATGAGAGCTTCTTCTAAACTTTGAGAGGTTGCAGCATCTAGCTAGTTGCCGCTAATCATACACTTAATATTCTTTGGGGTGGGGGAGTTGTTATTCGGTTGTCCTTTTGTTATTATGTTTTAAAAATTTGGTTTCTTGCTATAGTTATATATTATATAGCCTCTTTTGTTGGTTGCCCTAGGTCTTTAAACTAGTGATTCCAACACACCAGATATTCCTTTCATTCTTTATTTGGATTCTCAAGAATAAATTTCTTAATACAAGGTTACTATGGATTTTTTTTTCTTCTAAAAATGGATGTTGTTTTAAAATATGAAGAATTGATTTTGGTGGAAATTAAGAGAGTATTGATGTTGATGACATATAATTTGGATTTATAGTTAGAGAAGAATGGAGTTTCATTATAAATTTGGATTTATAAATGTATAGTAAAATTTGTCCGTCACATTTATGCTCTTATATATATATATATATATATATATATACACGCGCGCGCACATACATGTGTTTAATTATTTATTGTTTGAATTATAAATAGAATTTTCAATAAACAAGAAGGATTTTTTGAAAAAATAACATCAATATATGATAGTGTTTATACAAAATTGACATCTAGAAAAATAACATAAATATATAACAATACTTTTTTAATTGAATACTTTTGTTGCGTGGTTAACATATGACATCACTTTTTTCTTTAAAATAGCACACACGACAACACTTTTCAGAGAGAAATTTTTATTTTTTTTTAAAATACAACATACGACAACACTTTTCTATAAAAAAACGCTATTAAATAACAACTTTAACAATATTTTTTGGAAAAAAAATGTTATAAATGCGCTATTAAATCCTATCTACGACTATGTTTTTTATATTTTAAAAATATTGTCGTATTTTTTAACAACACTACATTCCAGAGCACTTAAATATGCTGTAAAATGCATAAAAAAAATGTTGTTAAAGTTGATGGTGCAAACACGAGAAGACGGTTGAATTGTATTTGACTAAGTTGATAACTTTTTCATTATTTCATTAAACTAGTTCAGACTTGATGATTTACTTGGAGTGTAAATAATAGCAAAACTAAGGAGTGCAAAAATAAAGTGACACAAGTAATTTATGTTGGTTCACCACTAACTTGACTACATTCAGTCTCTTCACTGAGAATGATTTAATCCACTAATTCAACAATTTGAATTACAAAACATTTGACCCTCATAGCCGGTCTTCTTAAATAGTCTGCCAATCTCACAATTTTAAGGAACACACACACCTTGACTTTACCAGCCAAGTCGTCTCCACTCAATCTGACAATCACAGGTTCTTGAAGGTCCACTAACACCACTATCGAGTTTGAATACAAAGGTTTGAAACTTGAGTAGTTGCTTATAACAAGTTGAATATAATAATGATTATCACACTCTAAGAAAAATCCTTAGAAAATATTTCTTATTCGAACAAGTGTTTCTTTCTTTGAATTCTAAGATGAATTTGGATATTTGAGTTTGAGTTCTTATACTCTTTTATAATTTTTCGATGATCTTCTTCTTCTTCTTCAATCTTAAGTATCTATTTATAGATAAAATTACGACTTCAATTTAGTCCTTGTTTAATTCTGAATTGTATATTCATTCATAGTTTGGTCAAAAATGATCTTATTCAAAAATAATTTCCAACAAGATGCTTTTTTATAATATATTATTTAGCTAATTCTTTATTTATTTCTGAACCCAGTCTGAGGAGTTCTTCTAAATTGATTTTGTTAAGATTGAGTTTGTAAATTCTTCAAATTGATTATGTTCGTATTTTGTTCAAATTGAGTTGGTAAATTCTTCAAATTGATATTGTTCATATTTTGTTTAGATTGAGTTTATATATTCTTCAAATTGATACTGTTAATATCTTCCTGTGATAAATATTGATCAAATCTTCTAGTGTTAAATCTTGATCAAATATTCTTGTAAATAATTTATATTTTATAGATAAATTTTGATCAAATCTTTTTGTAAATAATTCATATCTTATTGTTGATAAGATGTTGATCACATCTTCTTCAAATTTTGACTATATCTTCTTTTCAACTTGGTCAAAGATTTTATTCAATTATAAATCTGAATCAAATCTTATTTTAGAAGATATTGTAAGTAGTTGTATAATCTTGACCATATCTGCTACTAACAATATTTTCAAAGAAAAAAAAAAAAAACAAGAAAAACATTAAATAAGAAATTGTTCAAATTTATCTAATTGTTGAGCAAGAAAATTTGAAACGGTTATCTTATAAACATCTTGTAGTGAGAGAGATAATTCAGCAAACACAAACACTTATTCTTTTGTAACGAAACCCAATAGTGGCTATTTGTTTCCTCAATGGCTTGATGATACTAAGCTAAAAGCTGAGAAGACATTGTTAAGACTTGTAATTCAGTCCAATAGTGGCTTCCCTTTCCTTAACAACTTGACGGTACAAAGTTGAAGCTGAGAAAATTGAACATAATCATTATGACTAACCACTGTTCAAATGTTTCAGTGTATTTAGTGGATTAAATCATTCAGAGGAAGGGATTGGACGTAGCTACTAAGTTAGTAGTGAATCAAGATAAAATTACCGAGTCTTGCATTCTACTTTATCTTATGTTTTCAATTTATTTACTTTAGTTTTTAAGCCATTTGAAACAATTTTAAAAATAGAAAACACAATTCACACCCCCTTTTCTTGTGTTTCTTGACCAACATATATTATTATTGCTGGGTGTCCCCTTAGTATTTTTTTCTCGTTTTTGTGCAGAGAAGATGGCTCCCAAAATATCTCAAAAATAATTGGCAGCAATTGTTGCTAATTTAAAGAATCGAAGTGTGGTGCCCATCACAAAGTTTGATTTGCATGTGTTAAACTACCCTATCGCTATGTGTTCTCGCTCTTGTCCTAGTCAAACAAATAGGAAGAAAAATGTTGAAGGTGAACAACCAAGAAATATTGTGTCAGTGCCTTTGTCTTCTACTGAATCACAAATGGTGGTGAATGTGGATGATGACATTCTAGAGGCTAGTCGACCAAACGATTCTCTAGCCCTTGAGCTATGGCATTAATAAGTTGTTGAATTCACTTATGTGGGTTAAGGAGCATCTCGAACCCTATGGAGTGCGACCAATAGTCACAATGATTAAATGGTACATTGGATTCAGTAAAAAGACGAGGTGATGATGAATATCAAGGGGGAAGTTGTTCTTTGTGATGCTATAATTTCTTACAGTCTCCAAGTTGCAATGGGAGTGCATAAGCAACAAGAAGATGGTTTAAAGACTAAGCATTGAGCTAATATGTTTGCATACGAGGCTAACAACTTGAGGGATAAGTTTTTGGTGTTTAAGAATGATCAAGAGAAAATAAAAAGTTTGTATGATGAGGTGGAAAAATTGTGAGTTAAAAATAAGGTATTGATGAATTCAAAGTCCTTTCTTAAGTTGCAATTGATGCTTTGGAGAAGTCGTTGACAAACTCTTCAATTGAGTGGGAAAAGAAATTTGAGGATTCCACTAGAAAACATGTCAAGATAGCAAAGAAGTTACCTTTCGAGGTGAAGACATTAAAGGTTGATTTGGAGACACCCAAGGGAAAGATTGTCATCAACTATTAAATTTTGCATTGTTATAAAAATGTTGGATGATTTGCGTGAAGAATGTTGAACTATTCAATGATGCTTTGTTATAGAAATGAATGTAGCATTGTTTGATCGACCAAAAAAAATATTTGGTATGATTTATTAGGATATATTCCATTAGTTCCACAATAATAGACCCATTTGATTATTTCACACAAATTAAAAAAAAAAAAAAAAGAATAAAGTAAGAGAGAGAATAGTACTTTTACTTAACTAGCCTTATGATAGCGTTTCAGCAAGTGTACTGAATCGTTGCAAGTAATAATAAAACGGTAGTATCGAGTGTCGAACTCAAGGATTGCGTTTTACTATTGAATTATATTTAGTTACTAAAATTGAACAAAAGGTTCCCAAGTTGATTGAAATAATATTTAAAATTGACAGCAGTAGTAAAATTGATCTTTTATAAATTGAGAAAAATGTCAGGGATGAGTTTCACTTCGAATCCAACCTTGGTGTCTAATTTGATCCTAGTTATTGAAATCCTTTATTGAATTATTACCGAATTCTCTTTATTATTCTTGCCCTAATGTCTTAGTGACAGAATCTTTAATTCCAAAGTAACCCCTAATTCCTTAGTAGATTTAAGATTAGAATTAAGCATTACCGTATAGAAATTTTGTTGTAAATTATTGCTTTGCAACTAATTTAATTGGTTTCATGACCTGCACCTATGTCTAGAATACAAATTCATGAATTTCTCATCTCAAGCATTCGTAAAGTCCACTTCCGTTTCAAAATACAAATCGTAGAACATTTTAATGTTGATCAAGCAATAAAAAGCATTAAGCACAGAGATGAGAAAAACAATTCAATAAACTCATTCATATAACTAGAAATCAAATCAGAAAAATAAGGGTTTCATCTGGTTACACTCATCCCTAACAAATAGGGTTTAGTTACTCATGACAGAGATACAAAAGATAAGGGTTAAAGAAGAATTACAAGAATGATTCATGGATGATTCTTGATAAATCTGCTTCAATCGCGTTAGAAACGGCCGTCTTTGAGTTTCTATGCTAGGGCACAAGTCTCCCAAGTTCCCAAGAGTCAAAAAGATCATAAAACAGTAAAAATCTGTGTTTTTATGGTTGTCGGTGCGGGTATCGCGCCCCAGGCGCGCTTGGATGCGCTTGGGCGCGTTTGGATGCGCTTGGGCGCGTTTCGACAGTGGCGAATGCTGGGAAAAAGCGCTTGGCTTGCGCTTGGGCGCGCTCCAGCGCTCAGCATCTGCTGTCCGGCGTATATTGCATTTTGCTCCTCTTTTGAGTCTGAATTTGGTTCCGGTGTCTTCATGAAAGTTGTAGCTATGGATCCTAGCTTTCATTTGCATTTGGTTGGACTCCAATTGGACATCTACAACGCCAGATATGGCTGAAATACTCTACATGTGTCATTTTGATTTTTCACCAAAATTCAGCACTGCACCAAAACACAACGCAATATAAAATTACGAAAAATTCCTACTTAATCACTAAAATAAAACATAAAGCATTTAATTTAACTCAAGGAACAAAAATCAACAAAATATATCAAATAAATACTTAATTTAACTAGTAGTTGAGGATAAATAAGACTAAAATAGTGGGAAAATATGCATATGATGAAGAGTCATCATCTTACCAAGTATAGGTCTATTTATTATCATCATCAATGTAAATGGTACAATAATAAGAAAAAAAAAGTAGGTAATGTTACATTGAAAATTGAAATGATCATTCATTTTGGGTCAAATAATTTTTATAAGTGGGTCAACTTTTGTGGGACGGAGGGAGTACTTGTTTTAGACATGGTGAACACTATCAAGCGTTGCAGTGTTAACTCCTCGGTTAATTCTTGCTCTTGATGGTCGATGGGCTTAGTAGATTTGGATCACAATATATGTAATTTATGGAATTAATCAAGAGTAAACTAGATTAGATAGAATTGTAAATTTTGGGAGAATAATGGGTGTGAAAATAGAGTTTTGAAATGTGCTTCCTTATATTGCTTAGTGTGGTGATACATAAGTGTTCTTGTATGAAAAGACATGTATATGTCACTTTTTGTTATGGGTCAGATGTTCTCTAATTCGAGGACAATCTATTGGGAGTCGTGTAAAATATACATTTCTCTCTATGCCCTTTATTCTTTTATAATATCCCCTTTTTTAGGGTCATGTCTCTTTTTTACACAACTCTAAACCTAATTTAAAGCGTGTGATGTCCACCAAATATTTATCATGATTAGTAATGATATGGAACGTACGAGTAAGAGGTGTGTGTTATGTCTCATAAT
This sequence comes from Cicer arietinum, assembly GCF_000331145.2. Taxonomy (NCBI): domain Eukaryota; kingdom Viridiplantae; phylum Streptophyta; class Magnoliopsida; order Fabales; family Fabaceae; genus Cicer; species Cicer arietinum. The sequence goes on along the minus strand of NC_021163.2, from coordinate 25,904,616 downwards.
AGGTGTTTGTCGCTTGTGATGATTGAACGAGTTCTCCTTCCAACTGTTCATGGGTATACATAGTTATATGTTCCTATTGGTCCATATCCTGGGTTGTAGTAGTTTATCGATTGATATCCAACTTTAATGTCAAGGAAGTAGCTTGTTTTATGAAGTTATTTATCTCGAAGGTGACACCACAAACTCTAAAAAAATTATAATTGATAATTATTCAAAAGTTAGTTAATTTCGTAGTGGATGCAAAATATGAGTTTTACAAAACATATCACATTGATTTATGATACCCTTTATACACATAACAAGAGTCATATAAATAAAGCTTATATCGCTTTTAGACATTATAAAATATAAGTTCATTGCTTTAATCAAAATAGCTTTACAAGATATATCAAGTTTTCAAGAACAGGTAATTATTATTATTAAAGACAACAAATTATATTATTATTATTATTATTATTATTATTATTATTATTATTAGCTTATTTAATAATCAAATTAAATAATAATCACCTTATTTAATGAACAAATTATTATTATTATTATTATTATTATTATTATTATTATTATTATTATTATTATTATTATTATTATTATTATTATTATTATTATTATTATTATTATTATTATTATTATTTCGTTGGTCCCTTAACTTAGTTTTTAAATTGAGATTGATCCTTTAACTCTAAAACTTGACATGAATGTGGCATTACGTCAATATGAGGACACATTCAAGTTCTTCGTATGCTTGTTCAACATCAAAACTCATTGGGTCACTATTTGGTGCTTAGTCGGGGTACTAATATTTTTCATAGTAGCTTCCAACATTAGAGCCATCACCAAGCTAACAGGAGTTTCCCACCTGAATAGTCTTACTATCGTTAGATCATCACCTAAAAACCCAATACATATGTGTTTCTCCAACATCACTAAGTTACTAAGCCATCATAAGTATAACATACACCGTGTTGGAAATTAGACAATTTACATTGTTTTAGGGTCTTAACCCTCATTTATACATCTCTTTATTTATCGCCCTAAGTCATTCCTTACTCCTTGACGACTACCATCGATATATGTCAAGTATTGTCAACATTATATTTTATTAAATTTAATCACTCATTATGTATCACCATAAATTATCATTTAATTATAAGTCGTTATATACTCACATTGTATCTCATGCATCATTAATTATCATTTATTTATAATTCATTATATAATCACATCGTATCTCATGCATCATAAATCATCATACATTTCATAAATGCAATTTGATATCCCCAACTTTCCATTTGTGACACTAACTCCAAAAATACATTTTGTAAAAATAGAATGAGTAACAAGGACAAAAATGACAAATAAATAGTGAAATTGATTAAAAAAAACATGGGAGATGATAAATGTTTAATTATTAAATTGAAGCAACACAAATTAAGGAATCACAATTTACACCAAATAGATGTACACGCGAAATAAATCCTCATTAGAAAATAAGATTGATTTTAATTAATTGTACTATTTCGATGTCACTTATCATAGAAGAAATTCAAGATATTTCTTAAAACTTGATTCTTAAGCCCAACTTCCTCTAATTTGTTATCATCAACATTTCACTAATTTTTGCGGAACATTGCATCATCATAGCGACACGTATAAATAAACGTATAGTGATTATATCAATGTCACATTTATGGTATAAATGAAGCAAAATAAACACAATTAGATATACACATAATTAAATACCATAAAAATTAACAATATAAGGTGTCATATAGTAGCGACATTTGATACCGGAAGTCAAGTAATAATTATATTAAACATAGTAATCCAAGTAAAACAACACACATTAAATCATACTAAGTCATAGACAAACTAAAAATACTTTTGTCGCTGATATATGTGGTGTCAAACTACTCTAAAGTACTTGGCAGGAAGACACAATACTATGTCACCAGTAAGTGGTTGGAAAATCACATATATGGTCATGTCCTCATGGATTCACTTAACATATCACGAGCCTCATGTAAGTGGCTCCTTGGGTTTTAACGAGGGTTGCATAGTAGCTCCCGACCATAAATTTCTACCTCTACGCCACTTAAGAATTCTCCTAGAATACTCTAAAGGTCTAATCTCCCCCGCAAATAGATGTATACTATTAGACTCATTCAGTTATACTTGGCTAACAATTGACCAAAAACTCTCACATTGCAAAGTTATGTATGCAACATTTGGTACAAGACCTTCACAAAATCATAACCAACAAAAAAACAAACAACTTCACGACATATATCATAGCATTTATCATATAATCAATCAACACATTGTCATTCCAAAGCAATATTTGCAACATAATCAACAACACAATATCAACCTAAAAGTATTGCTAACCATTTTTATTTTAACATTTTAGGTAACATATTTTGTTCATTTAATTAATTAATAAGGCATGTGAATTGGCTAGCCCCAAACGATTGAGAAACATGACATTCCTATTCATTTTTTCCTATTAATATCCATGACTCGATCACATTAAACTCACCCTAACCTAGATAGTCCTAAATACTCGACATTAACAAGTATAGTTACGTTTCTATCTTGATTCGACCCAATGAATCAACTTGACAAAATATTAAGGGTGTGAAAAAAACAATTTTTTTCGATTGGAAGTTGGGTTAGTGTTACAAACAAAAAAAGGAAAGGTTGGATCTAAAAGGGTGCTTACTTGGGGAACATATAGAAGACTCAATGAATGACCAAACTATGAAAGTTGTCATTGACGTGACAGTGTGTAAAGTGGAAGTTGAGAATTCGTGTAGGCAGAAATGGTTGTAAAAGGAACCATATTTATATATTGAGAAAAATTATATTTTTTCTTTGAAAAATGATTCATTTGTAGGGAA
>NC_021163.2:25890502-25901706 GCF_000331145.2 Cicer arietinum | reverse complement strand
TAGGGAAAGTAGTGTTGGAGAGTGACTGTGGAGTCGGAGGAACTTTGGTATAAGGTGTTGGTAAATAAATATGGTGGGGTGTTGGAGATGTGATGACATGGCCAGATAGGGTGGAGTCTACATGGTGGAAGGACATCAAGTCGATTAAGGTTGATGGTGGTGTTTTTGCGGTTAAATGGTTTGATAATAAGGTAAGTAGGTTTATTAGGGATTGAAAAATTACGTTGTTTTGGAGAGATCATTGGTTTGAGGGTAAAATTTTAAGTAAAAAATTTGTTAGACTATATATTTTGTCTTTACGAAAAGAGGAAAAAGTAGATGTTATGCTGACATATATGGGAGGAGAAAATGGTGAGTGGTGGAGATGGAGAATGCATTTTTTTTGAGTGGGAGAAAGGTTTATTTGAGAGTTTGTTGGTTAATGTTCATTTGCAGGTTAATGTATATGATGAATGGATTTAAAATATTACCCGAGGGACATCTTACATGGGAAATAAGGCGTACTTGGCATTGTGTGAAGGTGTTGCTATTAATGTGGAGGAACCGTAATGTTAATCTTTTATTGGTAATCCTTTTGTACCTCCAAAGATTGCATTATGTGCTTAAAGGTTGTTTGAAAACAAGTTGCCGACAAAATATTATTTATTTTGTAAGCAAATTATACAAAATGAGTTTTATTGTTTGGTTTGTGATGAAATAGAATTGATTGGTCATTTATTTTATGATTGTGCTTGGGTTGAGATTGTATGGTTTGGTGTCTTCGATTGTTTAGCGATGTTGATGTTTTTTCAAATAATTTAATCGATCATGCTAATCTGTTTGTTGGTCTTTTGAGTTGTTGTCAGGTGTTGCGCGAAAAATTTAATTTGGAAAGCAAGAAATGAGGTTATCTTCCTTCAACATGTGTTTAACGTCAATCTCATGAAAGAAAATATCAAACTTTTATTTTGAGGTTGACTTAAGTCACATACTAGTGATTTTAATTATGTTTATTTCCAATACTATAATCATCCTTTAAAATGCTTAGAATTTGAGGACGAATAATTGTAATTTTTTAGGAATCTATATATGTATTAGAGTGTTGGTAGTGCGCTTAAGTTTTTGAAAATATGGTTTTGCGACTATAATTTTTCTTGACAATATGTAGTGCGTTTAAGTACATATAAGTATGGTTTTGGCATGTTCAATTTTTTTTTTTTTTTTGACATTTATTTGTCTAAATAACTTATAAAATGTAACTAATCTAGTAATCACCAATAATCCATGTGGAAACGATATTTAGGATTTTTGTTCCAAGACAAGGATGATTGAAGGAATACAATTTAAGTAACGTCTTGCTAAAATCTTGATAATGTTCCATTGTTAAAACTTGATTAATTTTACAAAAATAAGGGATTGACATCATGGACAAAACTCGTGAAAATAACTTATCTATCCAAGAAACAAAAACAAATAAATTTAAACATAAACACATGCCCATAGATAAACACGAGTAATATACATATAGCATGTCATGTGGTCCATGAAAGCACCTCATCTGCATAAAACCGAAAGTAAAACAAAACATAGTAAAAGTAGTTCGAAGGGGTAGTAAAAAAATAAGGGGTACTATACAAGTGTTATCATCTACCATCTCAACAATTAGTTCCAAGATGTATGAGGCGAAGGTCTACCACTCTTAAACCCTTTAAAGAAATCGATTCCATTTGCGCCTTTTAATTCTCCCTTAAAGTCCACTACGTCCACGTCATTATCGGTGTTATCCACACCCTCGTCCACGACAATTTATAAGGAAAGATGAGATGTGGTAGGTATCACAAATCATATGAAAAGACAAATGTTGAACAATCATCACTACTCATGTTCACCTAGAGTTCCCCAAACCTGGTCCACGATGGATATATGTCACCATGTTGTATAAGTTGTTTTGTTATGTTACATCCAACTCCTACCATTGTGAATAGGGATGAGAATAAGTTAGGCCATCCGTCAGGGGCCTATGGCCTGGCCTACTTATGGCCTGGCCTGACCTATTTAATAAAAAGGCTAGACTCAAGCCATTTTTAAAGCCTATTTATTTAAATAGGTCAGACTTATAAAAAAACCTATTAGGCCTGACAGGCCGACCTATATATATTTATTAATATTATTTATTATTATTATTATTATTATTATATTAATAATATTATTTCCTATTTTAAATTCTATCAATTAAGCAATTACTCAGTAAGCATTTCAGATCTGCAGAAGGGGGCCGGAGACAGGTGCATGCGTTCTCACACACGGATTTGGTGGAGGCGTGTGGGACCCAAACATAGAGAAGATAGACGCGCGTGACAACATGTGCAATGTTGGTTGGCGACGGGAAAAGCATCGTCGTGCTCGCTGGAGGGTTGAGCGGCGATGTTTGTTAGTTTTGGATGCGCACTAGAAAAGGGACGACTGGTGTTGGCACAATTGTAACAAAGTAAAAAAAGAACAAAACAGTGATAGCTGGTGTAAAGCACAGTTGTGTTTGAAAGAAAGAAAAAACAAGTCACGGGAAAAACACACAGTGAAGGCGGTGCTTTTGAGGCCAGTTGTAGCATTGTGGCTGGTTGCTAGAAAGGCAGCCGAAGTTGATGGTGACAGATGACTGTATGAAGCCAAAAAATTGAAAAATTGAAAAAAGGTGGTGTTGCTGGCAGTATTTTCCGCTGCCGATAGCAATAGTGAAGCACAAAGACGAGCCACAAAATCAGAACTTGCTCTGATACCATTAGGGATGGGAATAGGCTAGGTCGTCCGTCAGGGGCCTATGGTCTGACCTACTTATGGTCTGGTCTGGCCTATTTAATAAAAAGGTTAGGCTCAAGTTATTTTTAAAGCTTATTTATTTAAATAGGTCAGGCTCAGGCTTATAAAAAAGCCTATTAGGCCTGACATGCCGGCCTATATATATTTTATTTATTTATTATTATTATTATTATTATTATATTAATAATATTATTTCCTATTTTAAATTCTATCAATTAAGCAATTACTCAGTAAGCATTTCATATTCAGTAGTTGTTCCATATTCGGTAACATTCCATATTTGGTAGTCATTTCATATTTGGTAGCTGTTCAATTAGTCAATCACTCAATAGTATTCCATATTTGTTTAAGAGGTAATAATGGGTGTGCTTGTTTCAAAAAAAAAAATCTATTATTTGACACACAAAATTATTTTTTAGGGTTTAAAGGATGTTTGTTTCAAATTTTTTAAAAATTATTTTAAATAGGCTTTTAAAAAGTCTTCCAGGCCAGACTAGACTTTTAAAAAGGCCAGGCCAGGCCGAAAAAAAGCCTATGATAGGCGGTAGGCCAGGCTTAGGCCTAAAAAATAAATCGTATGCCAGACTCGGGCCTTTCAAAGCCTGGCCGGGCCTTTCATTTGTTTCTTTGAGTTGTCAATATTTAATACATCACATGCTTATGTGTCATGAGAGCTGACATTTTCCCATTCCAATTTGATATCCATATTGACAAGTACTAAAATGAGGATAACGAAAACATATGGATCTTTTATCATTCTTCCTCTTTTTCCCAATTCCCACCATCACAAAAATTTCACCCTTATTTTTTCATTCTTTTGTGTCACATAGATAAGAATTGAAATGGTTACAGAAGGAGAATTGTAGCCCTTTCACAAACAATCACCATTGTATTTCCATTGTTTTTATTCTCGCTAAAAATTGAAACTCAAAACCCTAATTCCACCATCCTACCACAATTGTGGCAGTCACATAATTCCTCTCCTAAAATTAAACTAATTAAAAGAGATCTTGTTATCTCTACTTCAAAAATCCTCAATTAAATAAAAATATTATTGGTGAAGAAAAAGAAGTCTTTGGTTCTAAGTTTAACAAAAAATATCATCAAATTCTTATTGGTGTCGTCCACTCCTTCAATGACTAATTTCCCCAACTTCCATTTACTTGATGGAATTCTCCCATTTTTCACTTTTCTCTTCATATTTTCTTCATTTATTTCTTTCTTTGCTTTAATATTTTTATTTTTCCTTTGTAAAATTTTCTATGGTTCAATATTTAGAATAGTTAGTCATAAAGCTAATTGCATTAAGTCATATCCTAGTATAATTTTTTGTATAATATTATGAAGATTGGTATGAGAATAAAATTGTGATGGTGAAAAAGAGATAAAGGGGGAAAATAGATGTATATATTTTTTTGAGGAAAAAGATAGTGTTTTGAATTAATTGTAATTTGAGAATATTTAGTATAACACAACAATGAAAAATAAGGACTAGGGTTCTTTATTTTTAAAGGATATTGGGAAGATGATTATGTTTTAATTAATTGTCACTTTGGTCCTTCTCAATGAGTATATCAAATTAGATTGAAGAAATGTCATCTCATTTGTCACATACGCGTGTTATATCTAAAAAACTTGACAACTCAACAAATCAAAATAATAATTGACGATAATGACTTAAATGACTAACAAAATACTAATTCATAGACTTTAAAATATTTTTGTTTCTTCTAAGGACTATTGTGATAGCGCTTGTTGTTTTAAAGGACAAAAATGAATATTTACTCGATAATCATTTTAAGGAAAAGGACCAAGATGATCCAACCCAAAATATCATTCAACTTTTGCAGGTCACAATAACCTCGTGATAACATTATCCATCCTCTGACAATGCTAATCATGATCATATAAACAATCAACCTTGGGCACCCATACACACGACAACAAACTTATCACAACACAATTTATACATCCCTCACTAAATCAAATCATTTATCCAATCATAATATCATATTCTCAATTTCAACATCCTCCACATAATCATTTCTCATCTTAATTCCATACTCTAATTATCTCATAATATGAGTTTCTTGGTGAATGTGTTACCCTCAATACACAAAAGACATTGTAATCATGAAATAACAATCAATATTCAAGAACATAAACGATATATCACATAAAAAATATAGGTATCACATATCAATCCTAAACATATTATTACAATCACAAACAACACACATACATAGTAATCAACAATCATCCTCAAATAAATATATCTTAACCTAATGGTGAGTGGTTATGTATAATCTAACCTTCAAATGTTTTTAAGCTGACGAGACACTAAATGAATTTTAAGTATTCAATAATTACCCATACCTCTAGTAGGAATTATGTCATACAATAAATAAAATATTTTTACTCTTATTGTCCCGATAAGTACTAAATATTTTCCCACACCTAAATCACGTCAAGATCAAAACTTCGAATGAGACACAAACTATAACCCCAAATGAGTTAAGTTATTTACAGTGCTCAATGACAATAGCACTACAAAAAGAAGGTAATAACAAGATACATATTGCAACAATCCATATTTTTCTTGGAACCCAGTTAATGATCATATTTAACTAAAGGTTAATGAACCACACCTTAAGGCATTAAGGTATTTGAATAGAGCATCAAAGAGATGGAATAATAATATTTTGAATTGAAATATTACCTACAACTATTTGATCGAAAAATAACTTGCCCCTAAATATCTTATTTTTCGTTACGAATTCAAAAAGATTGTTATAATATATAAAAGGTAACCCCTAGGTACCAAACCATCAAGATACATATAGATGAACATGGTTATTATCTTAACAACAAATAGTAGAAAAAAAATCCTTAGGTCATACATCATAACGTAGAAAGCACTAATAACCGAACATAGCCCTAGAACGATGTTTAAAAGAAGAAATAAATGGAGAATAATTCTATGAACTTCAAAATCATAAAGAAACATATATAATTCATATGTGGTCTCATTTTTCATGCATTTCATCATATGTTTTTAATCAATTATATATCACAACATATTCATTAGTATTCACCTCCAATGAGAATCTAACACATAATATTCAAGACATCCTTATTCATGAGTTATAGTTTTATAATTCAATATGTCACAATTAATCATATCATATATCCATAAGTCACATTATTCACATCCAATGAGGATCATCACAAAACCAATATATCATTAATAAATATAAATAATCACACATTAATGTTTATAAACTCATTTTTAAATTCCTAAAATTATGAATTCACGTTTATTTTATTAATTAAATTATTATAAAAGGATTGTAACCATAATAAGTCTCAAATATTATGAAAATTACAATTTATCTGTTTGTCATACATATATTATATCCATGATTCGATTCATTAAGACTTGCCCTTAACATAATTTGATAATCTAAGTACCATTTTCATGTGACTTAATAGGTAAAATTACATGAAAATTATAAAAACTAATCGAAATATTGCAAAACATCACTGTCTAATTAATAAACTAATATTGAAAAAAAAGGGTTTACCACTTGATGAAATTTTTTCCTTAAGAGTTCCTTTATGGAAGCACAACTCCATTAAGTTGAGATTTTTAAAATATGAAATTGTTGGTGCTTCATAGAAGTGAAGGAAAAATTGGTTACACAATGTGTTTGTTGGATATCACTCACTAGGGTTAATAAATGGTTAAAACTTAAAATAAAAGCTTGTTTTTGGTGATGTCTTTAATAATCAAAACCAAATATCAAAATGAATTAGTGTTTGTGAAATAGGTTTCACTCAAATGCTCAAATGTAGTTTCTTTCCAACTCTTTAAAAGAAGTGAATCTTGAAACAAAAATGGAAGAATGGAGGCTAAGCTCTCCAATTTTTTTTGTAGAGTTCTACGAGAGAATGAGAAGAAAATTTGATGAAACAAATATAGATAGTATTACCTCATTAAAAACTTTACTTGAAAAACTCAAAGTGATAAAACATAGGTGAAAGGAAAAAGAGCGCACCATAATAAAGCAAACATCACGATGAATAAGTATCAAGCCTGAAAGAGTAATAAAATGAAATGAAAAATGAAAAGACTATACCTATTGTGGTAAAATTCATTTCAAATACAACGTGGTGACAAGTCCCACCAAGTAAAACAACAAGTGCAAAAACCAATATTAGCAAACCTATTAGCACACATGAGAGATGTGAAACTGTATTTGTCTTGTAATGGATATGTAATTCAACCATCTAGTCTCCAACTTCTAAGGTACAAGATTTGAATTAGTGAAAGACTTGACAACTAACAAAGAGTCATACTCTATCTAGAGGTGAAACCAACTTTTAGAGTGGATTCAATAGTATACATAAGTAGAGAAAGTTCGTCATGAAACAACACTCAAATAGTATGAGAACCAACCAACAATAACACCACTTGAATCCCTAAAAATAGGACAAATAGTAGAAATGCAAGTTTACCTCTTAGAGCACCATCTGATAGCGAAATATTAAGAATATAAAATTCTTGCATTGATGAAGATACAACACCTTTAGAGAGTCTATTTGAGAGAGATACAATAAAAGAAACCTGGGGAATAACACACCGAATGGTAATCAACATGTTATTAAAAGCTAATTGATTACGGGCAAACCAAATAATCTTTATGATGTGAATAACAACAGACAGGATGATGTCCCTAACTCGAGAACTCCAATTTTTACTACAAATCTCAAGAATAAAAGAGATTGAAGAGAAGTCAATCCAAATAAACAAGACATATGACAACCAGTTCTATAGATGAGTATCAAAAATACATTCAAAGAAAAAGTGATTAGTAGTTTCATAAGCCAAAGAGTAGAGCCGACAACATGACTCCACCACACACTTCTTATTTCACACGTGATAATTTGTATGCATTTTATTAAGAAAAAAACGCACTTCTTATTTCACACGTGATAATTTGTATGCATTTTATTAAGAAAAAAACGCTAAATAAAAAAGTTTCGGAAGGATAAATTACACCATTCCACATATTTTTTGCCCAATTAAGCTTAGTGGTTGTAGGATGAATAGTTTGGCAAGCATCCTTAAAACATAAAATTCCAGAATATGTGAGACTTGAAATCAATTGTTGGTCACAATCCATTGAAAGAGCAATAATCTGATGCATAGGAATATCTCAAGAGTGATAAGTCAAAAAATCTCCATCAGTAAATTGTAAAGAAAACACAAGGCCAAAAGATAAACCAAGTCTATCGATAAGAGATTTACCTAACCAATTATCAGACTGAAATTAATTGAAATATGATTATCAATTCTAGTAGTTGTTGTCCAACATCAAATGACGAAACTAATAAATACTTGGCCAAATAAAGGACTTTGCAAAATATATCCTAATTGCACAAAGAAGACATAATACAATAAATAAAAAAAATCTAATATATTAGTGTTATTCTTCCGAAAAGAAAGCTGCAAGAATTCTCTCAGTTAATCGAACCAACCTGAACAATGAAAATCACATATAAGCAACATGTTATTTAACCTCAATTTCTAAAACAATCATCATATTTGCATCGCTATTAAAAAAAACAAATGAATCACACCTCCTTCTAAAAAACTTTCGCTCACACCTAATAATTGATATGAAAGTTGCTATGTGCACATGTTTGAATTTGAGTACGGAATTTTAATTATCTCTTAAAATTAATCTATTATTTTGAAAGAGACAAGTCCACAAAACTAATAAAATTCAAATAGATATGTTTTGTTACAATATTGGACTTGCTAGCCTACAATGGAATCATGTTACAAAACCATGATTAGTGGTCCATTCTATGAGTCAAATAATGGGCATGCATATGTCCAATCGAACATCCATTTCATGACAAGTGAAGTGATTAAAAGGAAATTGAGCCACTCATTATATCACAAACACATCCACCCTATATCTTAAATCATTAAACGAATTATGACATGCATTAGCCATTTACCATGCGTGCACTTTAATCTTTCATTCAAAATTCCTTAATTACCGAGAAAAAAATATTAGCAACATAACTTTTAATATATTATTTTATATTAATTAAATTTATGTGAATTTTAACAATTTTAAATAATACTCACACAATATAGTAAAATATATATAAATTTTAATCGATATAAAAGATTTATTAAAAAATATATATTAAAAAGTATATTATTAGTAAGTAACCGACCAATTATTAACTCTTTGAAAATCAAGTCAATCTATGCTATTACCTTGCCATTTGGCGTGTTCAAATGCATTCTAACGAAATTTAATATCTAAGAACATGGTATTGGTGAAATCACATAATATATAAACTTGGACTATATTTGATTTGTTGCTCCACTTAATGAAATTATGCCAATCTTGATGGCTAGTTAAACCTGACCATAATCATGTTGATAAGATTGTTGATTAATGTCCAAAAACAATGTAAAAGTCAGAAGTAGTTGAGTCCCTACCTATGATAAGAAAGTCTAATATATCGGCCACTTAGCATTTGTGTACACTATTATCAAAGTTAAATGGTCCATGAAGAAAGACAAGTATGCTTCAAGTATATATATAGACTTAAAAGTCTATGGTCCCCACTAATTGATTATATAATGAAGGAACACAAAATGAAATTTTTGAATGCAAAACTTTATTGAAAAATTTGGCACGAAGTTTCTGGTTTCTTATTTGGCATGTGTGTTGGGACTATACCTTTCAATCTGAATTATTGCTTTTGTTGGAGATTTAGAGTCATATACACGCATAGTATAATTAAATTTATGCATCTGGGATCCTTGTACTTTTTTTTACTTTAAAAGCGGCACATGCAAATATACACCACTATATTTACAATCACAATTATTAATAATTTCTAAGTGATATCGACTTCAAATGATTGGCCCACTTAAGCCTTGATTTTACTATTTTTTATTTTAGGAGATTACATTACTTAACCCCTTTAAATGGCCACAACGAATTAAATTCTCTAGGAAGGGAGCAACAAACTCCTCCAAAGATCCAATACATCATGATTAGCTTTTTAATCCAACACATTTTATATTTACATTGCAAGGATTTAATATACTATCATTCAATTATACTCCCACACTAAATTAAATAAGGACTCTCATACTATATTTTTAATAATTCGGAGATATACGAGAGCAACAATTAGTCTTTAATAAAAAAAATTTAGATATTGAATATATAGGTTGAGTGATATCTCTTGTATATACAACATTTTACTAATTCAAATTAAGATAGAATTAACCACTCACGCTTAAATTTAACGGCTAAATCATAATTAAATTTGATAAATTAATGAAAATTTATTTTTAATACATTATTATAGTAAAACTTTTTAGATTGCCAATATATATATAACGGATTTATATCGAGAAGGGGTATGACAACTTAGATAGGTATGTTGAAACTTTGATACCTCTCTACTCTATAACGAGTTGGTGAGCTGACAGTTTAACCCATCAATAATGAAAATAATTAAAACAAATTTAATATATTATTTTCTAAGGGTGCTGACTTGTTAAATGATTTAATGGTTCAATTTGTCTCACTTCTATCACCACACTATTTTTCTCAAGTTGTTAAACAAGAGTGAACCAAATTGAGTGATAGGATCCAAGACTCGACCACGCCCCACCTAAAATAACGGATTTAACATGTTAATTTGTTGGTCAAACTTAAATTATTATGTTATCCTAATTGTATTGTTGATATCATTTAATAAAACTTTGCTATAAAAGAAACCTACTAATTAATATCTATTGTTTAGTATGCATAAATATACAACTTTAAATCGACAACTAAAATGAAAGAGCTAGTATAATAATTTTTTTTTTGTAATTAGAACTTCTGGCTTGGTTTTCAGGTAAAGATACACATATTAATTGATTAATTGAATATAGCTATCGTTTGTTTATAAATTAATATGTGCTGTACGAATAAACTCAGGTGCAAGATGCGTATCAAGACAATAGATATCATACATCCTTCTTGGCCCTATGTTAACAAGTTGTTTTCGGAATATGTCACTTTTACAATGAATTGCACAAATTACAATCTAGAACAGTCTCCCTGATCTTATACAATGACAATATTTAGTAAAACCAATGCTAGCATCTTAATGACAAAACCATATATGCTCACTGCCTTTGGTCATCGTTGAGGATTAAAATAATGGACACAAATTCATGTCTTGCATACGTGAGTGTATTATATTATTTAGATGCTAGCTAGGTTCATGAAATATATATATCCTTGTGCAAACTAATTGATTGAATTTAATGAAATGTTCATAAAAACTCGGAATGCGAATTATGGTTGAAATAA
>NC_021163.2:25877677-25890002 GCF_000331145.2 Cicer arietinum | reverse complement strand
CAATGTTGATTAGTCACATATTAAGTTATAGTGCTACATCAAACTATTTAAAAACAAAAATTTATTAAAAAATTATTTTGATGTTTTAGTGTTTTAAAAATGTATTTACTAATTTGTAAAATTGAGAGACTAGCATGTGTCTTTCTTCACTTCAAGGATTACCGCACTAGGCCAAGCAACATCAATGTGAGAGTAATACAAAATTTCAGGTTTCGGAAATTACATGTAAGCAAGTTTCATCATTTGCAGAGCCTGTATAATTTTCAGGGTTTTATTCTGGAAATTAATTGCGCACCATGTGTTTTATGTATTTGATTTAATGCCAACGGTTGGATCAAAAAAGCTATGACATGATGAGGCATAAAATAAACAAGTATATACCTGGAGTAAGATGACATAAGAATTGTTGTTTGTATTAGGTGAAATGAAATAATTAAAAAAAAAGGCCAAAAAACCTATTATGGGTGTGACTCTAACATGTACTTAAACTAAAACAAAACAGTTCAACCTTTTGTAGAGTAGAAAAGGGTGTCTGAATCTACCTGGAAATTGAGGTGAATTTTGTCTTGATGTAAAAGACACGGTCTAACTAAAGAAAACAATAAATATAATTATGATTGAATATAAACTATATATTATAAATAAATAAAAAAGGATATGGGGTAGACAGAGAAGAGACCAGATAAGTAAACAAAGATAGAGAGAGAGAGAGTGTGTGTTTTTGAGATGCAAGTGTGAGGAGAGGATTCATACACGAGTGTCTAGAAAGGGTTTTGTGTCTTCTCTAATTGGACAAATCTTATCTCATCTATGTTTATTGGGAAAGGAAGGAATCTATGGATATATTTTATCATATTCACTACTATTTGTTTTTTTCTCCCTTCAAATTTATTTTTCCTTGGAATTTATTTTCTTTTGGTACTAGCTAGTACGTAGTTGTTTGCTTGATAAAAATTATAAATCGTATTCTATTATTTAAAATAATAGTCATTTCATTGGTAAGAAAATATAAAATTACTAAAAGAATATTTTAAATAAAAGATATCGAGTAAAAAGAATTTACACAAAAAATTGATATTTTTTCATATATACACACACGTTAGTTTATGTGTATAACAGTAAAAATAAATGTGTACCTTCATCTGGTGTGGGATTTAAATAAGTGGCAATTCTTATAAGGATTTTATCATTGTGGTATTTTGTTAATCTAGAATTTGAATCTTGTTAAATAAGTGGCAATTCTAATTAAAATATAAAAGAATCGTGTTATCGTATTTTTAAATATAATGTGCATACATTGTTTTCTAAAGATAGTATTCACTTTGAGACTTGTGTAATTCACAATTATATTTTTATTTAAAAGATGTTTATAGTACGGGACAAAAGACTCTATCAACCTCATATGTGGTGTAAGTCCTCCTTCTAGCAAGAAAGTTTTGATCTAAAAGTACATTTTATCAATTTTTCGATCTATTGACCATTTTGTGTTGATATAAGACCTTACACTATATTGTTCTCAATTAAAAGACATCTCAATGAATTGGAAGAACTAATGTTTAAAAACTATCTTAAACTATAATATGGCCCTTTAGAAGGTGATATATATATATATATATATATATATATATAATTTTTAATATAATAATTTTGCAAATTTTTAAAGTTATAAAAAGAATAAATGGAATAGAAGAAATTGTGGAATTGAATGAGTATTTTTACTCCTAAAAGAATATTTTATAAAAGTTTAATCATAAAAATTAAACAATTTTTTTAGGGATAAAAATTTATTATTAACCAAAGTAGAACTAATAACCATTTTATAACCATTTCGAGTTAGATTTGAACTATGTATACAATATCAAGTTTATACCATTTAGCTGACACCTCATGGTCCATGAATATAAAATATTAATTGTAATTTAAGTGATAAATTTTATAATTAATAATCATAGATTCTATTTTTATTATAGTATATAAGTCATGTAGGAATTATTAAAATTGTAATATTCTTTCCTACATATTTTAAAATGTTTTGAAATAATATTAGTCATGGTAAATATATACACTGACAAAAAGTAATAAATACTTGTCTATATTTATTATATATAGTTGAACTAAAAATCTAAAAGAATTAAGTAATTGAAAAAAATGTCAAAGTTCAATTAAAAAATCATTTTGTGGTTTAAAAACTTGAAAGTGTTCAATGGTTTTAAATAAATATTAGTTAAAAAAATCAAAAGATTTATATCTAAAAGTTAAAAAAACATCAAGAGTGAATATATTGAAAACAAATAAAAATTTAAGTTATTAAGTAACCAAAAAATACTTAAACTAAAAGAAACTAAGTTGTCATTGTCCATATTAGATTGAAATCAAAAGATATGTGTAAAAAGAGGAGGGAAAAAGAAAATGAATAAAATTAAGTGGAAAAAAAAATGACTTGAACATAAATTTTAACCCAATTCATAAATCAAAAAAATCTCACATTTTTAATTTATATTTGAGGGCGAAAATTGGAAAAACATGACGACATAAATATTTTTATATGAGTTAATTATAAGTCAATGAACAGACAACTTAAATAAAAATTATAATTTTGTAGATTTAATATTGTATAACCGATACAAATTTACATCTAATATATATTCTCTATAAAAATTTAAAAAAAAAAATTAAGAAGAATAATTTTAATAGATGATTCATAAAAATCAAGTATCGTACCAAAGGATGAATCCTTGACAACAAATAAATTTTAACAACAAATAATATTGAATATATATTTTAATAAATTATAAATAGATTTTGATTATCAAATAATATGAATATTTTTAGAGTATCGAAGCAAAAAGTTTAACTAGAAATGGTCCAACAGTAAAGATAAAGTGATACACGTGACATAAATACTATTCTTTCATCCTGAAGATAATACACTTTGGAGATAGTTAAATGAATTAGACCTATGAGTACATATGTCCATAAAATATAACATTACATTACAAAGTAGGGCATGGACCACACTCCCTTGGCTGAGTTAAATTTTCATAAAATCATCAACGACCACACCCCTAGCTCGATCTGAAGCATAAGAATAAAGTGATTGGAACATAAATTAAAAATAGTAAGTTTGTACCGTGTTACCTATTACATATGTACGGCATATCGTTTATCCTAACTAGAAAGGTTGAAATAATGAAATATATAAAAGTAAAATAAAGAAATAAAAAGAAACATAAAGTCAATGGTTGTTTGGTGATAATGAGGCAAAATGTAAAATGGAATTCGGTGTGTAAATAAATTGGTAAAAAGGTAACTAGGCCGGCTGTTGGATGTGATATAGAATGAAGTAAGTGAGTGAGCAGATTGATTATGATGATTACTTACTTTGTGTGAGTTTTGAGAGAAAACTTTCCAATCCATCACTTGACTTGATTTGTTTGCTATTTTAGTAACATGGGATGTCCTTAATTACACGAAATTACTCACCTGTAAAATCACTTTCTTTTCATGAATCATGGACATACATGTCCGCCCCAATTCAGTAATAATTCATTTTTTACTCCCTCACATTCACTTTTTTATAACCCTATTTTTAATTGAGTTTTAGTTTTAATCATTTGAAAATAAATATTACTTTTTATTTTCACATTTTAAGATCCTCGTTGTTGTCTATCTTATATATTTTTTTCTTCTCTTTCTCTATAATAAAATTGTTCTTTAAATTTTTTTATTTATCTTTATTATCAATTTACCCAAGAAACATAATCTCGTCTTCAAATAATTAATATATATTTTTTTTTTGTAATTTACCACTAATAAAATTTTCACGATACCTATTAATAACAAAAAGAGGAGTTAGTATACTAAAGAATATGGTGGAGTAATAATACTTTATTTACTTTTACTTTTTTCGACATAAACATATTTTTTAAATATAATTAAGGAGCTTGTGGAACATAAGAAGTAAAGAATTCAATCATCAATTAAAAAACAATCAGTGTCTACTTTGTAAAAGAGATTTGACTCGTATTTTTTTTGGTACATAAATTTGACTCTTATTAGTATAAATGATGAGAATTTTTTAGCAGCCGCTCGTGAATGTGAACAATATGTGAGGAAGAGATGGATTAATGCTAATCATGTGCATAATTTGGGAGAAGGAGGCACCTAATTAGAAGTGTTGTTTTTAGGTACTTATTAAAACTATTTGAACAATTAAATAAAGTTTGTTAATTTTGTTCCTGTCAAACGAAAAAGCTTGTTAATTTTGCTGATAAGTAAAAATAAAATAAAAAATAACTCCAATTTTTAGGATTCAGATTGCAATTTGACACTAACACTAGTTATTAAACTAAAAGATAATTACTCTACATAGATAACTATAACATTAACTTTCACAAGGGATACAGATTGTCTTACCTCTTCCCAATAATTAAATATTGGTGTGTAAAAATTGTAAGACAGTCACTATTTAATATGTTTTACATGTTTTTTTTAATATATTTTACATAGAACACATTTGATTGGTAAATTAGCAAGTTTACACGAAGGATGTCAATTTTTAAAAGTATTCTGTTCTAGTTTTAACAAAATATAAATTTTTAAAATGGATATTCATAAGTATAAAATAATTATAATAATTAAATAACCATGTAATAATGTTAACACAAAATTATTTTTTATTTATAAAAATATACATAGTTAAATTAAAGATTCAACTTCTAACAAAAAAAAAAATTAACTTTAAAATATTAGAAAGTAATTTTTCAATAAAAAAATACTAGAAGGCGTAAGATAAAATATAACATTGAAAATAAATATAACATATAATTTTTGGATAAAAAAATTGTAGGATTTGAACTATTTGTCTTATCTACTGTTTTTCTAATTATGAAAACCACATAATCAAAAGAAATACCAGTATTAAATGAGAATATATTTTTTATCTTTATGATATCATATTATATTAGTC
Source organism: Cicer arietinum (assembly GCF_000331145.2). Taxonomy (NCBI): domain Eukaryota; kingdom Viridiplantae; phylum Streptophyta; class Magnoliopsida; order Fabales; family Fabaceae; genus Cicer; species Cicer arietinum. Next base: position 25,885,033 of record NC_021163.2, on the reverse strand, counting down.
AAGAAAATATTAATATTATGAATATAAATAAATTTTATATTGACAACTAATTTAAATAATTGAATTTATATAATTATAATTTTGACTATAATTACTAAAAAAATTGAAATTTGTTTACATTCCATTAAATGTATTGTTTTATAATTGACGTGAATATTTCCATTTCTCTGCCTCTCTCTTTGTCATCATCATATCTTTAGCAAGCTCCCATCAAATATATAGTTCACCACCACAGTTTCCATTTCCACATCAAACTATAATCATCATCACACGCCTCTTCCACTTTCTTTTTTTCTGTCTCTCAAAAACAAAACAAAAAAATTCTCATCAAAATGGATCTTCAAGGAACAACACTATGGTGGACTCAAAATCAACCACAACAAACTATGCTATTAGTTGAACCAATCCACCATCCCCAACCACAATGGTTCAATTCTCAAACATATCCAAACACACCTCATTTCAACACCAACGAAGAAAACGAAGACAAAGATAACACCGCCATAAAGTTAATCGAAGACGAAAAAGAACCAATGTTCGAAAAACCGTTAACACCGAGCGACGTTGGGAAACTAAACCGCCTAGTGATCCCAAAACAACACGCGGAAAAATACTTCCCACTCGGCGGCGGTGACTCGGGCGAGTGCAAGGGACTATTACTGAGTTTCGAGGACGAGTCGGGGAAGTGTTGGCGATTCCGTTACTCGTATTGGAACAGTAGTCAAAGCTACGTGTTGACTAAAGGTTGGAGCCGTTATGTTAAAGATAAGCGTTTAGATGCTGGCGACGTCGTTTTGTTTGAACGACACCGTGTTGATAGTCAGAGGCTTTTTATTAACTGGAGGAGAAGGAAGTTGAATGGGAATGAAACGGCGCAGGTTAGTAGGGGTAAGGTAAGTGATGGGAATGGAAAAAATGAGGTTGCTGTTGGGTGGTCCAGAGGCTTCTATCCTGCGCACCCTTATCCTGCGCATCACCTCTTACCTTACCAACATGATCACTGTCTTCATGCAGGTTTGTTATCTCATTCTCATCAATACAATCTCATTTTTTTTTACATTCACGCCTCTTTTTACACCGTTAACTTTTATATATTATACACAAATTGTGTCATTGTTGTTGCTGGGAATTTCAAATCATGGTTTACATTTTAATCCAATATGGATGAATTAATTTTTTTTCAACTATCAATATTATTAATATTTTGTTGAAATTGATTATATCTACAATTGTTTTATTACTCAATTCTCTAACTCCTCTACTACTGAACTAATTTTATATATAGGAAACTAATATATTTTTTTTTATAACATGAACTAATTTTATATATAGGAAACTAATATATTTTTTGTTATAACATGAACTAATATTATATCAGTACTTTTACACTTTTTTTCACCTTATCCTTTGATGAGTGTGGATAATAACTCTTATAGATAAATATTGGAAGGTTACTTTGTTGAAGATTGAATAATATTAGTATCCTAATTTTAAAAATTTTAAATATAAGAGAAAGTTGAATCAGAGAATATTTAAATTAGTATATTAAATTTAAAATTTAAATTTTATACAAAAGTTTCTTACTTCAACAAAATCACAGCAATACTCATGTTTAATTGTCTTTTTTTTAAAAAAAAAAATATACAATAATTTTTTGAAGATAAAAAATAATTAAACAAATTGTGGATGGAAAATTAATTAATTGAATAAATGCAGTTTGGATGATAAAAAATTGAATAAACACTTAAGATGTTAAAATGCCATTTGAATATGCAATTTTTCACTTTTTTGTATTAAGTGGGTAAATTCAGCGTCAAACTATTTAGTTATAACATATCTCTAACTAACTACATAAATAGAATTAGTGAAATCCGTTTGCTTTTAAATTTTTATTTCACTTTTGCTTGCTAACTTTAAATATGGTTGATCTTCACGTTTATTAAGTAAAACTAGTACTAACATTTGCACTAGTTCTAAATTACATATTTATCTAAATAACATTTTTTTACTATTTTCTTGAGTAAAATAAGACAACATAAAATAATTACATTCTTGTGGAAGTGCGTGAAATCTACCTTCCAATTAATTGGGAGAAACGTGGTTTTCTGTTGGGATTTATGAGAAGGCAAATCCTTTGTTTTCATCTGTTTAGTTCAAACATCACGTGATGCATACGCGCCCATTTTCGTTCATTGAACATGATATTTTTTTTACCAAAAACGATATAAACATATTTTATTTTTAATAATAAAATCTTATAGGTACAGAAAACTAGGCGGTGGTGTTTGATTTGTTTCTTTCACATCATCCTAATCAGAATCGAATTTTGAATAGTTACATTTTTCTAATCTATCCCTTATCATTTATTTAAAGTGTATAGGAATTATTAGTCAGTGATCTAAATATAAAAGTAAAATATTAAAAATATTTATTTTTATATTTTAATTTAATTGATAAAATATTAAAATTTTGATGTTAAATATTATATTTTAAATTTGAATATAATATTTTGTAGTTATATTTCTGACCTTTTTGTAATATGTAAAATCTGGTATACAACAAAAAATATTGAAATTTTTTTTAAAATTTGTATATCTAAATTTTTTAAATTTAAATATCTATTTTTTATTTTCCAACTAGTATCTTAAAAATATTTGTCAAGCCAGTGTTACTAAGACACTTTTTTAATGTTTAAATGCAACACTTAACTAAAGTGTTAATAATCCATGCACGTGTTATAATATTGTAACAGGTAGAGGGTCCCCACAAGGTCAGAACCAAAGGACGAAACCGGTAGGAAACAACAGTTCAAGTTCTAGTTCAAGTCCAAGGGAACTTAGGTTATTTGGGGTCACTATGGTATGCCAACCTGAACATGATTCAACACCACAATGTTCCTCCTATGATAGTAACAATATGCCATCAACACAGGGTACAGATCATACCCAACATCTCTACCACTATCATCAACCTTCTTCTCATAATTCTAATTCCAATTCCCACTCTCACGTGGTACGTCACCAACCATATTATTACTAGATATATGTAATGTAACCCGTCGAGGTTTTATTCTCAAGTTACTTTTGCCATTTTTTTTTAATTAGGTGTAAGATATTTAACTATGTATCGACTTCAATTTTAATTGTGCCAATTAATTTATGCATTAATATTTTGATTAACATGAAAAGAAACTGTTGTTGGTCGACTATATATTATTATTATAGAGGATCTTAATTTCTTGTCTTATTCTTTGGAATGCATTCAAATTTACTAGTGATGTTCTTTATTATAAGGGCCTCTAATAAAATTTATGAAATATTAAAAAAATTACATTTTTCAACAATAAATTATTAGTGGAATATTTGTAAAGAAAAATAAACAATTTATATAAAAAATTTAAAAAAAAAATCTTAAATTAAAAAAAAAAATAAAGAAAAGAACGAAAGATGGTTTTATAATTAAGGACAAAGTAGTTTGTTTTCTCTATATACTACAATAAGTTATTCAATCAACCATTTCATACTCACCTGTAATCATGTAATGAAATATAAGCAAATAAATAATATGTATAATTAAAAAATAATTAATATTACATTGTAAACAAAAAGTTTTCATTTATTTTTCATTTATTTTTATTAATCATGTAATTAATATTTATTAATGTTCATTCATATCGATTAAAAATAGTCTTTAACATGTTCAAATAAATCATGTGTTGACAAATCATATTTAAAATTAAGAGGATGTTGAATTTGGTGATAGTCTCTATAAATTATTACACAAAATATTGTATTGACTAAATGAGTCATTTTCAGATACTTCAATAAACACATGAAGTACAAACTTGAAACAAATTAAAATACCACAACAAAACGGAAAGTCCAAATGCCACATTAAAACAGAGAACAAATCAATATCGCATTCGAACGACGAAATCACAAATAAAAGAAAAGAAAAAATTAAATTAAATATATGTAAAAACCACTTATTTAAATAAAAAGAGGAAAAAAATGAGTTAAATAAGGGTGATTTCAAACAAAAAAATCCTTAAATCAGTCATCTTCAATGAATTAACAACAAAAAAGGACTAACAAGACAAAAGTGGTGTTTGTTTCCCGTTAAGTCTCATAATATACTAAAAGTTAAACATTAGGAGAAACGAAAATTCTCTTTAAAAATTCATTTTATCACTAATCCTTTCAAGGTATCATATGATTTATCATAGATCAATACTTAAAAATGACTTAAAATTCTAACAATAATTGATGATAGAAGTAAAAGTTCAATGCACTACTCCTCTTCCTTGGGTTTGAGATAGTGAATTATTAATTAGTGTCACTTCGACAAGTTTAGTTTTAGAGTCCCATACTTATTTTATATATGTTTTTATCAAACTAACATAAATCAAGTCACTTCCTCAACTCTAAAAATGAGGATGACCATGAACTTCTACTCCTATGAAACAAATGTTTATTATCTTTAAAATTTTAAATGGTTTTCAAATATCAATTCACTGTAGACCAATAATTATACAAAGTGGTTCACTTTAGAATTTTCACTCTTTTTTAATTTTTATAAACTCATTATATTACCACCTTGAGAGTCTTCTCAATTTTACTAACTTTTTTATTCCACTTAAAAAAATGAGGATTATATTTTTGCTGCATTAAAAGTTGTGGAAATATTGGTTCTGTATTAGGTTCTCTTTTCCTTAATTTATGCAAATGTTTTTTATTTTTTATTTATTTATTTATTATTAAATCATAAAGAAAATTCCTCCAATAGATAGTTCAGTAAATGAATTAAGAAGTATTGAAGAAGTTTTAAAAAGGAGATCTCATATATAAATTCAGAAAGTTTCTAATTTATAATTTTACACATAAAGCTATAATAGATTGTTTTTATAAGTGGTTCATTGTATCACTCGAAATTTTAACGATAATAAAACGACAACAATAATAAATATATGTTAACGATTCCCCTAATTCTGACAATTGAAGCAATTACTTGATCGATTACAGTCGATAAAATAAGAGAAAATGAATGTAATTTAAATCTTAACACGTCGAATTGACATCAATCAAATTATCATATCAACCATAAAAACATTGACTTATGCTTTAAAAAAATCATCATTAATCATCATTAACATTAAAATTAACTCTTAAATATTAATCCACGATAGATTACAATGTTATACTCTCTATCTCACATAATGAATGTCAGTATAGAAAATAATATATCTCAAAATAAATATTATTCACAATTTTCAAATGTAACTTTAATTATTTTATTTTCTGTATATTACCTTCAATGATTGCAATATATACAACTTTTAATAATTATTATATTTTATATTAATAATAATAAAAACTATCAATAATAAAAATAAATAATATAATAAAAATATTACAATATATACAACTTTTAATAATTATTATATTTTATATTAATAATAATAAAAACTATTAATAATAAAAATAAATAATATAATAAAAATATCTCACTTTTTATTTTAATCTTTATATTTTTTAATATATGTGCAAAACATGTTGTAATTAGGAGGAGGAAGTTGAAAGTTTGTGCAAACAAACCCAACACGTTTGTCCAAGTGGTAATTAAACAGCCAACTACTAGTTGCCGCCTTTCTCTTACAATTTGGGGCACTTCTGATCACACACTCAAGTGTGTATAGTACGTAGCTAGAGGTATTCTGAAATTCCAAAATCTCTTTCACTAGATGTCAGTTAGTTTTCTTTGTTAGTAGCATTAATTATGTAAGTAGCAAACGTGTTCTAGTGACGATGTCCAACCAAACCTTCTGATCATCTGAGAACAGCATCACCCTTTGCAAAATTTCATGTCCCCCCAATTACTCCACCCAAGATATAAGTAATGATATTTTCTTTTATCCTTAATAATTTAAATATATATATATATATATATATATATATAAAGTATTTTGTTTTAACTAACAAATAAAATTAATAAAAAAATTAAATCGACTTAAATTTATTATTTCGTACTATGTGTATTCAAAGTTAAAATAACTAAAATTAAAGGATAGAAAGAGTATTATTACATTCGCTAATCAAATTCTAAGAATTTAATAATGTTAAATTGATAATTTGTATTGTTTTGCAAATTTATTTTTTCAAAGAGAAAAATAAGTTTACTATTAGAAAAATTGTTTTTAGTGCCGGCCAAAAACTCATGCTAAAGAGTAAAAAGTCGACGCTATCAATGATTTGGTGTCAGATTAACATCAATGTCCAGTCAAAGATAAATCACTCCAAGCTAAATATTAGTGTCGGTTAAGTGACATCTGACGCTTAGCGTTGTCAGGACCGACACAAACGTTAAAAATAACACATCCAACGCTAGAATTAATTCACTGACACGTCATCTGACAAGAATCTATAGAATCAACTTGTTGACGCTAAATTCAATAATTAGTAGTCAACAAAATATGTAGCGCTAGAAAGACTGACGCTAAAGTCAACTAAAAGAAATAATCAATAAATGAAAGTAAGCTCAATAAATATAACATCATCAGGTAGTTTGGCGCTAAAGTCAACATATTGACTGTCAACAAAAGGCTGACGTTATGCTGCAACTGCATGTGTTTTTTTGCACCCGCACAATTATTTTTTCACCTAATAAAATCATTAATGCTTAAGAATCATTAAAATCAAGAACAACCCTTAAATTTTTCGCAAAAAGTCATATTGCATTAACAACATAACAAGTACACCATAAAATAACATTTGTTCTAAAACTATTAAATAATAACATAGTATGAAATTACATAATAACAAAGTTACACAAAATACATAATTACAAGACCAAGCTTCCTCTAGTGACTGATCGTCCCTAAAGTATGAGCAGGTGCTACAGTTTGAGTTGATGCTAGAGGCTGAGACATGGCTAGAGACAATCGTTTAGGTTGCTTGGTGGTAGACTATTTGCGACGGAAGACATCTCATTGTTCATTAAGTTTGTCATGTTTTAACATCTATGGTTTTTACCTTGTAGGAAGGAACTTTCCTTTATCCACTACAACATTTTAGTGCTACGACAATGCCTATTTTTTATGACACTTTTTTGGACTAGTTTGTTAGTCATAAATTTTTATTTACTTATAATAAATGTTTTTTTTTTTACTGCTTGTTACAATTATGTGTTTTGACATTTCGTGTTGTGCTTGTTAAGTATGTCTTTATACATTTCCTGTTACATAGTGTTATATGTACTTACAATTATTTTTTTGAACTGCTTGATAAGATATTGGGTCTATTTGTTAAAATTTTGGACTTTGAATAATAATTCTCAACATAGTTTTTTTGATTGTAGGGA
>NC_021163.2:25851349-25877667 GCF_000331145.2 Cicer arietinum | reverse complement strand
GGAAATAAACAAAGGGAATGGTTTTTGGCTTGATATTCAAGCTAAGTCCATCAACGACTTAATGTGGCAATATAAAGACAAGTTGGAAAATGCTAAATCTATAAAAGGAAGTAATCAAAAGGTAGACCAATTGAAACAATCATTGAAAGCTAGGAATTCAATTCAAACACGACATTAAAAGAAAGACCAAAAGGTAGTTGCAATCCAACAAATTCTTGAACCATCTAAGAAAATTGTTGAGAAGAACAAAGGAGTCGGTCAAAATAATAATATATAGAGACAACTGTAGTCTACAAAGACTCTTTGTCTTCAAGGTTTAGTGGAATCACAAGTCTCTAAGAAAACTGATAAGCAAAATAAAACGCTTTGTCACAATAATAATCTTCAAAAGCAGCTGAAGTCAACAATGGCTACTCAAGTTTCAATGGAATCACAAGTCTATAATAAAATTGATGGGCAAAACAAAACGCTTTGTCAGAATAATAATCTTTAGAAGCAACTAAAGTCAACAATGGCTACTCAAGGAGTCAAGGGTCAATAGAATACAAGTCTCTAAGAAAATTGGTGACAAAAATAAAAAATCATGTCAGAATAATAATCTTAAGAAGCAACTAAACTCTACAGCGGCTCCTAAAGTTCAAGTTCCAATGGAATCAAAATTATCTAAAAAAATTGAGGAGAAAAACAAAGGACTCCATCTAAACAATAATCTTAAGACGCAAGCCAGCTCTACCATGAGAAATCAAGTTCAAGGATCAATGATACATGACTAAGCCTATAAGAAGAAAAAACCTATTCCAAAGTGTCAAACTATGTCACTTACCAAATATCTCAATAAGAATAAGGAACAACATGGAGTAGATCATTTAGGAGATGAAGATATAGAAGAAAATGAAATGGAGGAGGGTGATAGTTTTCGTTGGTGGTATATATGTTTTTGTTGAGTATAAATTGGATATAAATATTTGCAATTTTTTTTACTTATTATTATGTGGTTTATTGTCAGGATTAAGAAAAAAACGAGGAAAAACTATATGTCGGAAAATTCATACTAGAGAATTCAAAGATAGGCAAAAGATCATCTTGAATGAAGAAAGACAACCAATTGGACTAGATGAAAAGACAGTTTATGAACTTAGTAGTTTTTTAGGGACAATCACAAGAAGTTCATATTTATGTCCTCTCACTTTCAATAATTGGAAAGCTTTGATTAGGACTTGGAAGGATCTAAATAAAGATTATGTGTGGGATTATCTAAATGTACTTACTTTTTTATTTGAATGTATGTGTGAGTATACTTTAATAAATACAGATCCTAATATGTTTCTTTTATTTTTGCAGCAAAAATGTATCATTCCAAAGAAAGGAAGGAAAACTGTATTTGCTATTTTAAATGATGCTTGTTGAAGATACAAATGTTTTCTTAAAAGGTATCAAAAGAAGACTTTAAAAAGTTATAGGAATATTAGAAACAAGACCACAATCAAGTAAGATATAATTAGTTGTTATATATACTTGTTGTCACAGATTTGTAACTTTTTTTAAGTGTGAATGAATATAGGAAATAAGTAATCAAAATGCCCAAAATATAGATCAGCTAAAATACAAACACTAAATGGAGAATAAAGACTTTGCATTTAGAAGGGAAAAAATGATATTCTTTTTTCAATCTTGCAATTGTAAGTTTACTATAATGTATTATTCGTTTACTATTATTGGTGTATATAATTATTCATTTAGTATTGTTATTTATGCCAGATAAAGCTTCAAGACTTGATTGAAAAAAATAGACAGCCATCTTTAGAATCCTTTAAGAGTATATGTTGCCACGAAAGAACTTCAACACCGACTCTCTTGATAAGAAATGAAGAAATTGCAAAGCTTAAAAGATAACATGCTAAGGAGGTAAAATAAATTAATGATAAGATACAAGTGATAGAGGAGAAACAACATTAAACAATGAAATGAAAGTTTCAGCTTATTTTTAAGACAATGTTGAACCCAAACACCACAGGATTGAATACAGAGGCTTTAGCAACTTTTTTATCAACTCCAACTGATGTTAACAATACTCTACGTTCTTCCACATCAACACATGCTGCTAATAATATTGAAGTAAGATTGAACTATATTAATGTTAGAAATAGTATTGTTAAAACTATATTTATAGTACTGTTAGAAATTACACTGTTAGAACTATAATGATATTATGCATTCAACTTTTTTTACTATTAGAAATAGTACTATTAGAACTATATTAGTTTATAAATCGATATTGTTTTATTTATATATTTTACATTCTTCTTCTATATGTTGATGTAGATTGCTACTGCCTTATGTTTAAATCGGTACTTTAGAAATAGTTGTTACTTTATCAATGAATAAAGATAATAATATTGATTCTGCTTGTAGTGTGTTGAAATTGCTCTATTTGTTTTGAAGTCTACTTTGCATTTAAATTGATTCATCTGAAAATTGTCATGTATTGCTCTTACAAAACAAAATTTGATTTATCTTTTATTTAGACTTTGTTTTGAAACCCGTAAACAAGTAATGCCTAAGCCGCCTGAGTTTATCTTTTATATAGAATATAATTTGCTTATTCACATACATGTGACCTAGTTTGACTTTACAATCACATTTATATAATTTATTATTTTGTCATTTATTCTTTGATTTTTTTTATTGAATATATTATTTTTATTTTTTAGATGAATGATGGTGATACCAATGAAGAATTTCAATATTTGGAAGCGCGAGATAAAGAAATAGATATTAATACTTAAATTTTCTTTGTTTTTTTTAATATATAGATAAGAATTTTTATTTTTTGTTATTTTGATTGCCTCATTTTTTTCAGAATATAAATAAATAAAAATTGAATCAGTTCGTACTTTGTATGAATGGTCAACAATTACAACGCCTCACATATTTTGTTTGTCTGACACATTGCTAACCTAATAACATATATGTATTGTGTTTGACTACTATAAGACAATTAACTTTAATTATATATAATATTACAATAATTTTATATTATCACAAGTGCTACATTTTTTAATTTATTATAGTATATTATAAAAAAATTGTATTATCGCAACTGTTATATTTTTAACTTTATTATAGTATTACAATAATACTTTTTTATTAAAATAATTTTTCTAAAATACAATAATTAACAATACTGTTTTTTTAATAAATATTTTATTTTTTGCAACGTTTATAAAATGTTGCCGTACTATAATTAAAAAAAATGCTTACAAGAAAGTTTTTAATTTGGCCACATCGTGAAACCACTGTTATTGTTATTGTAAATTTATAAAACCGTTATGTAAGAGGTAACTACAACTACGATTTTCACAAAATGTTGTTCTTTCAAAAGAAAATCATTGTATAAGGTAAATACAAAACTTTGATTTACTACAGACAGAAAACTGTTATCGTAGATTACTGCAATGGTTTGCTTACGTTGGGCAACAATTTTTATGCATTCCAGTAGGATAAAAATGTTAAATAAACTTACCAAGAAAAGAGAAAGAAAACTAAAGAAGCAAAAAGTTAAGTGTATTGGAGATTAAATAGATGCCAAGGTGCCGATATCCAACAAGCTGAAGCTCCTTCATGATGCCATCTTCTATAGTATTTCTCAAATAGTATGATTGACATAAAACTAGACTTGTGCCCCGTACGATGGAAGGCAAAATAAGGTTCTTAGATTTTGTTTTTAAAATATATATTAATGTATCATATTTGATAGGGAACTTACATGTCTTTATATATCATTTGAATGTTAACTTACATCTTGATATTTGAATGGCAAAAACAAAGTATTTTATGTATATGTAACTAACACTTGAAATATTATTGCTACAAATTTATATGGAAAACAAAACCACTAATAAATCTTAATATTTCATCTTATAATTAATCTCTCTATACAATAAATCTTGATGTGATGAGAGACATAGGAGTGTGTCGTGTCCTTAGTATAATAACCAAACTATATAAATCAAATATTATGTTCAAACATATAATTCATCTATATATATATTAGTGTTTTTTCACATGCAGCTTCTACCAAACTTGACAGTCCAATATATTCCCTAACTACAATGCCACATATAAAAACATATATCAACAAAATTATGATGCACTGTCAAATGAGCCCTTGTGAGCAAAATGAGAACTGCATAATTGGATTAAAGAAAGAAACTCTAAGGTCAAAAATAGAATTGACAAACAACATCATAAAAAAGAAAGAAAAAAAAGGAATATTGTGCTCAAAAAACCCCAAATTAGTTGATGCCATGAAAGTAGTGATTGAGAAAAATGGTACACATACCACTATAAAACTCCAGCAGTAGATAGCTAAGCTATACCTGCTATAATAATAAACTACACACTAATATCTAGCAGATGATTACTTAATCTAAGAACAACAAAATACTACAAAAATATAAAATAAAATAAAAACAAAAATATGTGAGAACAATAAAATAATATACAACTTGAAAATTCACCTACAACCCCAAGAAAAAAAAAGGATGCTCATAGAATCAATAAAAACTATATGTTTTGATAGATAAAATTTGATAGAGAAGACACGAGACCAAATCAAGAAAGATATGATTTATATATCATCTTAATTTTTTAGAGACACACAACTATATTTTATTAGCAATAAAGGCTAAACCAAACAAATCCAAAAGGAAAACAAGATTCGGTGTAAGTATGTGAAACATATAGAAGAACATAGATACAATAAGTTGTAATACATAAAAGAAATCTAGAGAAAAAAAAACAACAAAAACATTGACAAAATAAGAAAGAGAAAGGAAAAGTGCAATTCTTGCTAGAAGTCTAGGTAGAAAGAATTGAGAGTACCATCATGTACTTCATTCTTTTGGAAGTCAAGAGGTTGGTTTCCCTTTTTCTATTTCTCATTCATGTATGTATGAGATAATGTGTTTCATAGGTTAACGATTTGGGGTTTAAGAGTTTGAAATGAAGAAAAAGATTTTTAACTGTATTCTTGATTGGATTTAGGGGTTTTGAAATGGATGGTCAAATTGAAATTGAGAATAAATTATTATAGTATTGAGTTTCCTTGATGACAAGAAATTATGTTCTTTTGATGTGTATGAAATTAAAGATATCGAGTTTCACTATTGCGACCAATTAATTTGAGTAAATTGAAATTTGTGATGTTGTTTTGATGTGTTCATTACTGATTTATTCATAATTTGTAGCATTATTGTTTGCAAAGATTGTTAGGAAATTAGTGTGATTGAAAGAATGTTGTTAACTAAAAATTCGCAGGATATATGTGTGATGTTTTGGTCATAACTTTTTCTATAGACCTTAATTCTGAATGATTTTTTTATTTTTTTTATTTTCTGGAAACTAGACTCAATTACCTTCAAATTGAGTATTAATGCTTAAAAATGAGTTATAAGTTAGACCAGAGTTGTTATATTTTTTCTGTCATTGTGTGTTATTTTGATAAACTACAAAAATTAGGAGCTTAATAAAAATAAAAATAAAAATTTATCTATAAAGTATACATCATAAGCTTTCCAAAGAATGCTCATTTACTCAATTCTGATATTTATAAGTTCATGTCAGTTGACTCTGTAGTTAAACTCTGTTTTGCGTTGTTATAACATAAATTTGGGGCAGTTTTAGGAAAAATCTATCTTAAGCATGTTCTCTTGAATTTTATTTTACATTATGTGATTAATATGATATAATTGACTTAATAGTTTATGTTATCATAATTTCCAAAGTTGAGTGTGTGATAGTCTTTAATATATTTATTAATAAATGATGTTATATATGTGTGTGTGTAGATTGTTATATATAATTACTATATATTTGATTAAGGTAAAAAGTATATGATTCAGCATAGCTAGATGAATTCTCCGTCTATATACGGCGGAAGCGATGGTAAGTGGGGCACCACTTACGGACGTAATTATGTCTAATCTTATCAAAATAAAGTTATTAACAAGAAGAAGACATTAATAAAACTAATATAGTCTTTATGACATGCTTGTTAGGTAGAGTTTAAGTCATTAGATTACTCACGTCTAATGGCTTAAATTTTTAGAAATAGTCAAAACTATACATAGAAGAGAAACTCGGAAGATAAATATATATCTGATTTAGAATGTTAATTGATTTGGTTTCATTCCTTGGGAACCATTGAACTGCAATCTCATTCCACGTTATTTAAATATTTTACAGGTAAAAATGCTTAGATCAAGAGTTGGAAAAATGAAGCATATCAGTTTATGTTATAGCTTGTTTGAGTAATGGATGTGTTATGTATTCCACTTTTTTTTTTAATTTTTTTTTTTAACTTTTTCTTTGAAGGATTAGTATGTGTATTATTACATTTGTATGACTTTGTGTCGAGATTTATATTAACCATCTCTTTTGTTGAATTATGCTAATTTTCAAGTTATATTCTAGACAATTAACTTATGGTATTACAATATCAAACTACATAGAACGAATGAATAATATAAACTTATTTTTGGAAAATCTCCAATATTACTAAAACCACATATCATACCTCATTTCATTCATTAGCATTCATAATGACCAATAGCTAAATTGCAATAATTAACTATAAGATTTAAAAAAAGAATAAAAAAACAAACTGAGAACAAAACAGTGTAATATGGACACAAAACATTGTACTGGAAAATTATTTTATGCTATTAATCTTCTTTTAAACAAACAGAGAACAAGTACATAATATTTTATAGGCACAATTGCTCATGCGGTCCTTTAACTTAATTTCATATAATATTTTAGTCCTTTATCTTTTTATTTTTATTTTCTGATTTGGTCATTTATTTAAATTTATTATAAAAATTCAAAAATATAAAGAATGAAAATATGAGTTTATTTGAAGATTTGAATTATAGATTTGATGAAATTTGCATTATATTGAAGATGATAATTAATTTTATGAGTTTTGTTTGAAAATTTTGATTACATTGTTAACATTTTAAAACATAAAAGATCACATTGTTTATTTAAAATTAAATAAAGGATCAAATCGGAAAGAAAAAAAAAATAAATGACAGAAGTGTTATATGAAATTAAGTTAAGATACCGCAATAGCAATTATGCCTATTTTATAAATGAAATGGATTAAAAGCAAATTCAACCATGATAAAAAAGTCATACCTTGTGTGACTATATATGTCATATTTTGTTAGAAACTCAACCAAAACTCAAACACACTTAACTGTAAAAAGAAAAATAAATTCAAAATTAAGAAGAGTTATACAATTATTTGGAAGAAATAAGTAAACAACATTTTCAAAAAAATGAGCCCTACCAAAAAAAATCCAAAATATTGTATCAAACATAAATTGCTATTGTGAAAAAAGAATAAATCCCTAAATTTCATTGCACAAAAATACTAAACAGAGAACAATAGATAATATACTCTCAGTGCAAATAATATTTAATAAGAGATGAGAAAAAAATGTAGAGCATAATTGTGAGGAAAAAAAGATGAAGAACATAGAGAGATGAACATAGATATGAAGAAAAATATGCGAACACAAAAGAATGGTGGTGGACAGTCAGTGACAGAGATGTAAATAGTGTTTTCTTTTGAATGAGGGAAAACGAGAGGGATGGATGAAAGTGAAAGTCAGCAATGCGTGAAAGGATGAAGATGTTTAAAGGAGGCGAAGGTTAGGGAAAAATAGAGATACATAAATTTTACTAAAAAGAAAAAGAGTAAAATATTTAATTTTACAAATAAAAGAATTTAGCGTTGGTGGATCCGACGCTAAAAGGATGAATAAAATAAAAAATAACAAAGCGTCTACTATACTTTACATATTGTTGGACAAACTGATGCAAATCATTAATCAAAAAAATGTTTAATGCACTAGCGTGCGCTAGACCAGTGCTAGTTAACATTGATGTATGTGACTAATGCTAAATATGAAAGCTAAAAAGAGTTTTTTTAGCAGTGTTGTTTTTGCATTATATTATAGTATTTATTATGGTGAATAAAAATATAACATAATTAAAATTATATAAATAAAAAATAGTACAAATTCAAAGTCTTAAAATAAATCCAATTAAAATGAACAAATAATACTTCTTCTGTCTCACAAATAGTGTCATTTAATATTTTTGGATACATATTAACAAATATATTAATTTAGAAGAAAAACAAAATTCATTTTACTGAATTATCAATTTTAATTATTGATGTATTTTTTATCATCATTAATACAAAATACAATAATATTTTAAAAGTTGTATAAATAATAATTATTAAAAATATTATAAAAATAATTAAAATTGTATTAGACATTAAAAATAATATTTATTTTAAAATAATTGTTTTTATTAAAACTCAAATGTGAGTCGAAAGAAGTAAAGTCTAAGATCATTTACTTTTACAACATGATGATTTTATAAAAACAATGAGGCAAAGTAACAACTACGTATGTGTGATTGAAACAAGGGATATCAACCCGATAAGATGAGAAAATGAAAATCACCGAGGATATAGATTTGTGGATGTGACATTCAAGAATTGACCCAAATAAAACCTAAAACCTCTTATGTGAGAGAGAGTAGAAAAAAATGGGAATATCCCCGATTTTCATACCTAACACCAAAGGAGTAGAAGAAGTAAAAAGAAAAAAGAGATTGAGTAAAGTATGGGCCTATGGATTGGAGAGATAGCGTATGGCCCATTGAAGGAACTGTATGGCGTCAGCCATCAAATGGGTGGAAGTGAATTGATGGAGAATTTTGGTGATTGGGGAATCTATTTGTTACTGTTGGGATTCTTCCTGATAATATTTTCAGAACACAATGGCTCATATCATATGGCATGGGTGGTATGGTTTAATAAATATCTAGTGGGTGAGTGGGTGGACCTCACTTATGATATGATAGACATAACACATTTCACAATTCCACATCTTATAGAGCTAAAATCATCACCCAAAGCTATTGTTTTCAAATTTAATTTATTTCAATTAACCACATTAAGTTAGCTTACATAGTTTATTTCAGATTATTAAAAAAATGATTTAATTTAATAATTTAGAGATTAAATTAGTTATAATTTTTTTTGGGTACAAAGAGACCTTTTAAAAAATTAAATGTTTTATTTTTATTTTTATTTTTTGTCTTTTTTTTTTTGTAGTAAAAGTTATTATTTAAAAAATAAAATTACTTATAAAAAATAATATTTATGAGAATTTATCTAAAATAACTTTTCTTTGAAATAATTTTTAGATTTTTTATTTTAATTTTTTTAAATTTGAAATAAATAGATGTAAACTTCTAAGAGTAATTAACTTTTTAAAAATAAATGATTATTTTATAAAAAAAGTTGTAGCAAAATGGACATTAAATTCATCCCACTAATACTATTATACTATTGTACACAATTTTCTCTTTTAAACAATGGTGATGGCACTTTATAAAAAAGATGGTGATGGCAGTAGACAATGTTACAATTAATATTAATATTGAAAGCATAATAGGGATTGAGTGAATACTGACATTTTCTTTGGTTTTAAAGCGATAATATTTAAAAGAAGACATTAGAAGATTTTTCAGTGATTTGGAACAAAAAAATAAATGATAAAATCTACCACTTCTGTTCTGAAATAATTTTTGTATTTGACTATTTAATTTAGATTAACAAAAAATGATAAAAAGAATACATAGCATAGTGATTTTAGCAAATTATCTTTATTAATTATTAATGTATTTAAATTATTATAAATAAAAAATTTGACAATCATAAATTAAAAATAATGTACATAAAATTAATTAGAAAGTAAAATTAATAAAAATTGTATTTAAAACTAAAAATTGTTATATTTTTGTGATAAATTTTTTTTGTAAATGTGATTGTTATGGTAAAATTTATTAGCTGTTAATTAGTTGGAGATAAAGTAAAAAAATAAAATAAAAGTTATTGACTTAAAAAATAATTGACAAAAAAGAAAAAGAGAAAAGAAAAAGGTTTTGGATATTTATAATACTATAGATATTCCAAGAATTTTATTTCTGGTGATAGACATAAATTTTCGCTAAATATGAACTATCCGCCATTAAATAACTTGTACAACATTTACCATATATAAAATCAAGTGATGGTATAAGAAAAAGTCTACCTACACTCGTTACTTTTTTAAAATGGTAGTATTATTAACAATTATTGTTATTGACGAATTTTTTAAATTTCTTTTTGAATACAATCAAAGAATATTATAAAAGCTATCAAAATAATAAACTTATTAATAAGTTAAATATTCTCTTGTATAAGAAAATTATGAGATGAGTTGTTGCTTCTTAAGGCAACCGAAGGGATGAGTGTCTCTTACTTAGAGTAGACTTGATGTTTTGAGTAACATTAAACATAATCGAAGGGTAGACCATTAAAGAAATTCTTTTAACATCTATGAATAATAAAAATTTTACTTTATTAAAATATCTTAAAAAGAATACTTTATTAAAAAAAATTATTTGACCAAGCTTTTTTACGCATCGTATAAATATTCTACCAAACACTTTTGGACACAAAAATACTTTCACTCATTCCTCATATTCAAGCATTAAAGATCATAACATATTGCATTTTTTTTCTTGTTCCAGTCGTGTGTGCAATCGTATTTTAAAGCAAGAAACAACAACAAAGATATATCGATTGTTGAAGTGTTTATTCTTGATACAAATAATTATGGGGATATTAGTAGATTGCATATCACAGGAGGACTGACAGATGTGATTTTTAAGGGTTTCTAGAGAAGGTTCTCTTGTGTCTATCTTGCAAGAGTTGAAGTGTGATCTTCTACTTGAAGATAAGTGTAGAATTTGGAGAATTATTCCAAAAGATTCTATGTTAAATAGCGTTTAGGAAGAATAGTTTGTGTGAATGTATATGTAGCAATTCATGAATGATCTTGTAAACGCTCAAAAATCAATAATAAAAGAAGTCTATTTCAGAGAATAAGGTTGATGAATATGTATACATTGTCTTGAATACTTAATTATTAATTTATCGGAGTAGTTTATACTTAGATAGTAATAATAATAATAGTAGTGAAGTAAGTTTTTAATAAAAAAGCGACAATTTCAAAGAAATAGTTAGATTAACTATTTAATGATATATTATTAGAAAAAAATTTGTCTTGAAATTTTAAAGTAACAAATAATTCATAAGAGATAAATATTTCAAACATCATATTATAATGAGACAAAAGGAATATTCCAAGATCTGGTTTATATGATATTGTTTCTTTAGCTAAATTCTTAGCTTATGCAAACTATAAACAACACGCAAGCAATTAAAACTTAAAAGGAAGGAAAAGAGGAGCAACCCTATAACAATATCAATAGCTTGGGTGAAATGTTTAAACAAAAATAGGAAAAGTGAAATAGGTTCAAAACCAAAAGAAAAGGAGACAAAGATACATCATTGAAGTAAGCAAGCAATACAGTGTATCAATCAAAGTAATGCATTAATGCTATACGTTGAAAATTGACTTGATGTTATCTACTTATATGTCTAGTTATTCACGGCTTCTAAGTACTCGTAAACATAATGGTACTATTTATGAGTAAAATAAATATAAAATGAAAGTTATTATCTTGATAGTGACAGAAAATAATATTACTTAAAAAAGTATAATTAAAAAAAATTAATATTGTATTAAAAATATCATTTATTTTATGATAATTTTTTTTTATAAATAGATAATTTATTTTAAGATGGAGAGAATATCATCTTACGTGCACAATCAATTATCTAAATGTCAAATATTTGATTTGCAGTTTAATACAATATTTATCGCAACTTCAATCCTCACTTTTTCATGATTACCAGAATGGTTGAAAACCACTTCAACGAGGAAGTAGGAAAAATTCAAAGTGAGAAAATTAACAATGAAAAATAGATGCTTAAACTTTTGACGCATATATATTATTAAAAAAAATATTTTTATATACTTTTTTTTAAATAGACAGGTTAGATTTCAACTAGGAAGCACTAGGTATGTAAACAAGTATGGTTTATGGTTTAAAGACGATTTTTCCATCCCAACCCCAATTTCTCGGAAACATCCTTGTCCACCTTAAAACTTTACTGAATTTGAAAATTGAGTATCAATCTTGCCCTAATAGAGTTGAATTTTCCTTTCCCATCAAAGTTGAGGCGCGTATTTGGGAGGATATCCTCATGGGAGGATATCCTCACGCGTGCTAGTTAAGTTAACATGCTTAGTGATAAACCTTCATCAGTTATTATTTTTAGAGTCATTTTAAGTTAATTGTTTAGTTTATTTCTTTCAATTTAATGTTTGTTTTAAAGTTATTTTGAATAGATGATTTTTCAATAAAATAAGGTATTTATGTTTTCATTTTAACGATTAACCAACTATTTTGTAGTGTTTTATTTTGTTTCATTAGTTTAGCGTAATGCTTAATTTTAGTGAAAAAACAACACGACTAATGTACAATATTTTAATCATATATGAAGTTGTAAATGTCCAAATAGAATCCAATTAGTTGCAAATCAAAACTAACATCTGTATCTAAAACTTTCATGAAGACACTGAAATCCAAAATGAATTATAAAAGGGTGAAAAGTATAGTAAAATAAAAAGGAGAATAATTTTGGAAGAACAAATATATTTATTTAACACCACAAAGCATTGTGCCCAGGGTAGTGCATTGCACCCAACCATGAGCTAAGTGCATTTGATGCCACAATTCTATGTTCAGAGTAGAGTAATGTGCTCAGAATCTTAGCAATGCGCTAACACACACCCCAAAACCCAATTTAATATAAAAACTTATATTTTGCAAAGGTTCTTACCTAGAGGGCGTTGGAGATCATATAGACACATTTTAGAGGATAAGAACTTGAAGATTCATTTCATCTTTCATATGTGTAATTCCATCTTCTCCATCTTCTCCATTGTTACTATGTTCTTAATCATTCACTAAATTTCTCATTGATTAGGGATTAAATGAACCTTCTTGAATCAATGTAATTTTGGTTTTCTTATGTTATATTTATGCAATTAAAACATCTTTGAGTATTCATATATTTTTGTTCTTAATATTTTTCTATGCTTGATCACCATATAATTGAACCTAAGTATTATTTCATTATTGAAAAATAGGCTATAATAACTAGAACCAAAATATATGTTCATATTTCAATATTGTTGTAGGAATATAAAATATTAACATGTGTCTAATAAATTAATGTTTGTACATGCTTTTAGTAACAAATCTAATCACCTAAACAATTATGATTCGTTGTTATAAAAAATGGATTATGAGTTAAGGAATTGGTCTTAGTCTAGTTTGCTAATTTGACGTAATCAAATAGGTCAGAATGTTAAAATAGTAAATCAATAATTACATAGTGAAAATAAGGTGATTCAAATCACTAATCGTTTTTCTCATAATTTCTATCTTATTCATTTTATTTTGTTTGTACGTAAACAACCAATTATAAATCTTTTTGTTACCTAAGTGTTTACAAATTATTTTGCGTAATTAAATTAATAACAATCTCTATGGAGAGAATTTCATTTACCGCTTTATGACTTGGATGATTTGATGTACTTGCCAAAGAAATGTCACCTAGGCACATACACTAGTAAAAGATAATCTTTCATGCTTGAATTATACTAACATAGTGTAATTCCAACATAGCTTAGGAAAGAAATGTTAGGAAAGAAATGTTGAAACTAGAGTGCAAAACAAAAACTCACTAAATTAAATATTTTTTTTGTGGAATCTGAACTCAAAATTGACCAATCACAACAATTACCAATAATAATAGCAATAAAAGAGTAAAAAGCTATAAATCATCGTAAATTTTAACGTGGAAACCTCCTTCAAAGTGGTATCTAGTAACTCTAGGGAACCAAAATTATATATAAAATAATAAGTATATCCAAAGTGTTCCTAGTAACTCTACTATATGAAATAATAAGTATATCCAAAGAAATAACTCTACTATATAAAATAATAAATATATCCAAAGTGTTCCTAGTAACTCTACTATATAAAATAATAAGTATATCCAAAGAAATAACTCTACTATATAAAATAATAAATATATCCAAAGTGTTCCTAGTAACTCTAGGGAACCAAAATTATCGTCCAACGGTGAAACTAAAAAAATAATAGAACACCTCCATGAAAGTGGTATCTCAAACTAACTATCAGAGAAGACAAAACTAATAATAAAAATTATTAGAATAACTAACTCAGTGGGATGAACAACATACTAAAATTTCATTCCAAATGAAAAACGTTTTCCGAACCAACATCTACCATCAGTATCCAAATCTTCTTTTCTTTTAGTCATTGCTTATGTTACTAGAAACAACACTGTTCTTACGCTGGCTTTTCCTTATGCCTAACTAGTACTCACTTGATGTAGCTTGCTTTTTAACAACAATTATGGATTAATTCCCTTTCCATTCACCAACATGGGCAAGACCCATCTCACACACACATAAGGGTGGTCAAGAAAACTCGCCGACCCAAAATTTCTCGTTATACATGGCCTGTGTGCAAATAAGAAGGTTAAATCGGGTCAGTGGGTGGCTTTAGGAATGTCCACATGGTTTTGGACAAACGGGTGTAGATGAAATATTTTAGACCTTCGGTGATCGAACCCACCTGATCCAAATGTATATTGCTTATATTAGTACATGTTTAATTCTACTCTACACACTCCAACCCAAAACAACCTTGGTCAAAAATCCATACTAAAGCTAGAGAACACCCCTTCAAGTTCAACCTTTCTTCTCTCACTTGAATAATCTTTCCATTTCTCTTGTTTTCGCTTTAAAAATTTCATAACATAAACCATAGCCACCCAATCCCATAGTCACTCGATTCTTAACTCTTAATATCAACCTCTAGTTTCTATTTCTCCCAATCTTCCTATCTTATCTTCAAAATTGCTATTTTCCTCTCCTGATTATGTTACTTATCTTGATCTTATCATCAACGCTACTTTCCCTTCTTATGATGTCTTTTTCTAGAATAACATAAGAAATCATCACTAGATGTTGTGGTTGTCTCTTTACTCTGCACAACATCTTCATAGGCTTCAACGAACAAGAATATATGGTTGTAATGGGATCCATTCTTCAAATATGTTCTACGTTCAACCTTTTTTGCCTTTTGTAAATGAAATCCTAAAAAAGTTGATGCTTTTCTACTTGATGTTTATGTGACTGTTTTTTGTATTCAAACACGCAATAACACACCCATGCGACCCTCAATTCGTGGCACCTGCAAGTCGCCATAACCATAACAAAAATTGGGTAGAATATACCACTCCATGTCAACCTCGGTTTCCACGTGAGTAGGGACCCACCCAACATATCTCCCTTTCACTACTCAAGTGTGGAAAAACCGTCGTCATTCCAACAATTCTGTCATAAGTCTCATCAGTATCATCATATGTATCTCCAACCAATGCAGGTGCGCCAATATAATTCACAATAGCATACTCTTTAGCAGTGTACCTCTTTAAAGGTTCTTTGTTAATGGTGGTTTTTCTTTGTGCATCAAGCTTAATATTTGATTGCATTCATTCGTCGTGATGAATTTCATCATTAGTTGGACCACCACCATTAAATTATTTGGCTAATCAGAAACCTTAAGTTTTTCTGATTCTTGTCTAGGCTCACATATTCATTTGCACTATCAACATTTTTTAACAACTGGTCTTCTATGAACTCGGCATTACCACTTTAAAACAAGTTTCTTTATAACAATATCACAAAACATGTACTCAACTCCATCTAGACTTTACATCCAAAAACATGTAGATGATCATAATATATATTCTTACTTGGCCAAATCATCTCTACTACTTCATATTGCAAGGTTTAGGACATTCACAACTATGCTTGATGTTTTATCTCAAAATGATTGTGGAAGCCTTGCTTGCCAAAACAAACGATTAAATCGTTCAACCAATGTCTTATTCATCCTCTCTGCAACACCATTCAACTTTAGAGACTTATAATATCTAATCCATCTCTTTTGACAATAAGCATCAAATGGTCTTAAATATTTACTTCCATTATCTGTGCATATGCACTTCAACTTCTTATATGTTTCATGCTCAACTAAGGCCTTAATTTTGTTGAACACAATCCAAACATCATATTTACTCTTCTAAGTTTAAACCCAAGTTTTTCTTGTATAATAATCAATAAATGTCATATAATTAATATGCACTGTCCCCAAGTGTGATTGTCTTCAAAGGACCGTATAGATGCATATGCACCAAATCAAGAATTTTTGCTCTTCTAAGTGAGTGACTCTGAAAAGAAATTGTATTCTTATTTTTTACAAAACAATGATCACATTTCTTCAAGTGTGGATCTCTCATGTCCGACAACACATCTTGCTTAGCTAACTCAACCATATATTTCTCACTCATGTGACATAATCTCTTATGTCATAGTTCAACTTTTCAACTAGTTTAACTACTGGATCACTTTTAATTATTTTTGCATGTGTCACATAAATAGTAGAAGATTTGGTACCTTTATCAACAATCATAAAACCCTTGGTAAGTTTCCAAGTGTCCCACGAGAACCAACTATCATAACCTTCATCAAAAAGCTTAGAAAATGAAAGTAAATTCAATAGAATGTTTGGAACATGCTTCACACCCTTGAAAGTTAAGTTGGTACCATTAGAACTCTTCAACAAAATGGAGTTGTTGAAAGAAGAAATAAAATTTGCAAGAGATGGCAAGAACGATTTGGAAGAATCAAATGTTGAAAAGTATTTCCGGGCAAAAGCTATAAACATTTCTTGCTATATTTTGAATCGTGTTTCAATTAGAAAAATAATAAGCAAAACACCCTATGAGATATGGAAAAATAGAAAACCAAACATTTCATATTTTCACATTTTTTGTTGTTATTACTACATCTTAAACAACAAAGATAACTTGAGAAAGTTTGATGCAAAATCAGAAAAAGCTATATTTTTAGGATATTCAAAAGAATCTAAGGAATATCACATCTTTAATTTGAAAACCAAAATAGTTGAAATAAGTATGCACATGTTATTTAACGAGTTTGATGATCTTGATTTAAAAAAGATAGATGATGAGGAGGAAGAACAATCTGGGCAAACACATCAGATTGTTCTCCAAGAAAACGAGATTGATAAACAATCTTCGTTTCAAACTCCTCCTAGAAGTTGGAAACTAATAGGTGATCATCCTAGTAACCAAATAATTGGAGATACAACTGATGGCATTAGAACAAGAATGTCATTTAAAAATGATGAAAACAACAACATGGCAATGTTATCCCAAATGGAACCCAAATCCATCAAAGAGGCTATAATTGATCAATCTTGGATTAATGCAATGAAAGAAGAACTTCTTCAATTTGAGAAGAATGAAGTTTGGACCCTTGTTTCAGATCCACTAGATCAAACAATTATTGGAACAAGATGGATGTTCAAAAATAAGCTAGATGAAGAAGGAAATATTATAAGAAACAAAGCAAGGTTAGTTGCTCAAGGATATAATCAACAAGAATGAATAGACTATGATGAAACTTTTGCTCCAATTGCAAGGTTATAAGCCATACGAATTATTCTTGCATATGCATCTTATAAATATATCAAACTTTTTCAAATTGATGTTAAAAGTGCATTCTTAAATGGCTTTTTAAATGAAAAAGTTTATGTTCGTCAATCTCCCGATTTTGAAGATCAAAAGAAACCAATCATGTTTTTAAACTCACCAAAGCCTTGTATGGTTTGAAGCAAGCTCTTAGAGCTTGGTATGAAAGATTAAGTTCCTATTTGATCAAAAATGGATTTTCCCATGGAAATATTGAAACAACACTTTTTAAGAAAACACATAAGAATGATCTTCTCATTGTTTAAGTGTATGTTGATGATTTTATTTTTGGATCAACAAATGAAAAAATGTGTGATAATTTTTCAAAACTCATGCAAAGTGAATTTGAAATGAGTATGATGGCAGAATTGAGATATTTTCTTAGTTTATAAATAAAGCAACATAAAATTGGAATTTTCATATGTCAAGAAAAATATATGAAGGATCTTTTAACTAAATGCAAAATGTGTGAAGCCAAGATTATGACTACTCACATGCATCCATCATCCTCATTTGATAAAGATGAAAATGGACAATCAATTTCTGAAAAAGAATATAGCGTTATGATTAATACATTATCTTAATTAATTGCAAGTAGGTATGACATTGTTTTTGCAGTAGGATTATGTGCTAGGTTTCAATCTTCACCAAAAGAATCTCACCTAACTGTCGTGAATAGAATTTTTCGTTATCTTGTTGGTAGTACTGATTGTGGTCTTTAATATAACAAAGGTTCTCATTTTGATTTTTATAGCTTATTGTGATGCCGATTATGCCGGTGATAATATCGAAAGAAAAAGCACAAGTGGTGCACGTTGTTGAGACAAACTCTATATTTAATGTTTTGATGAAAATAAACAAAAATGTTAATTATGATTTTAAAATGTTATGTTAATTTAACTTGTGCTTTTGAGTGAATTCAGTTATAGAACAGAATCAAGCAAAACAACGAAATCAGTTCAAAACTGAAACAAGAACATTTTGGACAAAAACAGAGAATGATCTCCAGTTTCAAGACTGATCGTCACAACATCTTGACCAATCAGTCTCCACTATTTTAACAAAGCTTTCACCACTGAATTTTATATCAATATCATTAGTACATGGCAAGGAACAAATAGATCTAGATCTTATCCCAGTACAAGAAGGTTCTCGAAACATTAAAATAAAAGGACTCGAAACAGGCCAGTTGAAAACAGTTTGGAACCTCTACAGCCAAATTGTGAAGAAAGTTCGATCAACCTTGAGATATGCAAAGATATTACAAAAACATCCAGAAAGATTAAAACAGGAACTCCAAATTGATAATCAATCTCTAGAAAGATCAAATTGACAGATCTAGATTGATAATCAATCTCCGTTTTTCTGCATAATTCCAACAATATATTGTTTACTTCCACAAAGGTGTATAATCTTTCTCCAAACTATTTTTAGCTAGATTCAAGGCCCCAGATCAAAGATGTAACATCAATGATTAAGTGAGAAGCTTCAAAGATCCTTAAAAGTAGAAGAATCACGAACTGAGCAAGGATGTAACAGACACAGTCAAACAGATTCAAAATCATTCAAAGGCTGAATTATTTTTATTCTCAAATATTGGTTCTGGTCAAAACTGACAAAGCACTACCAACAACTCTTTTTGACCCTTATTAAATGCTTCTAAATGCCTATAAAAGGAAGACCTATATCCAGGATTCATCAAGAAATTCAAGTGCTTTTAATTCTCATAAATCATTCACATTCACATACTTGAAGTTCTCAATTTCCACAAAGAAGAAGCAATTCTAAATCCTTACATCATACTGTGTTATTACTTCTGATTTCTTTGTAAAGAATCGAATCTCAAACAAGAGTTGAAACATCTCAGATTCTATCAAAAAACAATCTTATTGTAAAAACTCAAATTATAAGAGTTTCATTGTAGTTTGTTTAGAGTTTTATAAATCCTATCAGTTTAGATATGTGTTGTATTTACTTTCTGGGTGAAAAGTAATAGAGATTGAAACAGATCAAGGTTGATCTGAACTAGGTGCTGTTAAACAAGAAGGTTCTGTATTTTTTGAACACTTAGTGGAAAATCTCACGGTGTGAGGACTGGACGTAGCTCGAGTTGGGTGAACCAGGATATATCTTTGTGTGGTATTCTCTATCTTATCTCTTTCTTTATTAGGCTTGATTGATTAACAAAGATAAAGCACAAACTGAATTCCCTTTTTAAGCTAACCAAGAACGTTCTCTGTTTCATTAACCAAGATCATTCTTGAGTTAAAACTTGAGTTTATTTCAGGAATTTTTAAATAGATATATTTACAATTCAAACCTCCTTCCTTGTAAACCAACATTGCTACTTCACACGTCTGTTCTTAGGAGAAACATTGATAAGCTGGTCATGTAGAAAGAAAAACACAATTGCCCTATCCACCACAGAAGCTAAATATGTTTCAGCAGCAAATTGATGTTCCCAAGTCTTATGGATCAAAAATATTGTGATAATGCTAGTGCCATTAATCTATCTAAGAATCATATTCAACATTCAAGATCCAAACATATAGAAATAAAATATCATTTTATTAGGGATCATGTGAACAAAAAAGATATTGAATTAATCTTTGTTGATACAAAGAACCAGTTAGCTGCCATTTTTACTAAATCTCTTGTTGAAAAAAGCTTCAATTCCATCAAAGAACGATTAAAAATCATCAAAAATCTTGCTCAAGATCGTTAAAGTTGAAACCATGACATTATGGTCATAACGGATAACGTTCTCCGTTTTGAGCTTGTTTGCTCAAGAACAATCTTCGTTTTTCATCATGAGAAACTTTCAAAATCAGCTTTTAAACTGAAAAGTCTACTACTTTTCAAAAGGTAACGGCTACCAATGCCCCACCTTCCACATCTTTTCACTTTCCTCCTTCCCAATACTCAACTGACCAATCCATCTAATCACACGTGTGACACTCTCTCCACTCTTAAACCAACTGCAAAAGCACTCATGAACGTTCATCCTTTTCCACTAACCAACAACTTCAAACTTTTGTCTGAAAAATTCATCTTTTTGTCCGCTTCATCAGTAACCCTATTTTTTTTTCAAAAATGGCTCGCACCAAAACATCAACACACAAAAACTCTAGTTCACCAATACCATCATCATCTCTTTCATCGTATCCAGTTCGTTCACCATCACCTCCACCAAGACCAACACCCCCACATTCATCTTCAGAGAGAACATTCTCTGATTACATGTCTTCATCATCGTGTTTTTAGTTTAGAAAACCTACAAGTTGAAGGAATCTCCATTTGACATCATACTGATGCAATTGGATTGACTGGTTTCCTTTAAATTTCTAACTGCTATTACCCTGAGGTCATTCGAACATTTTACTGTAAAGCTGAAACATTTGCAGATAAATTCCTCATTGTCTCAACATTAAAAGGTATTGAGATACGTCTAAAAACTTTAATTCTTGCTGAAATTCTTAAACTACTGATGACTCTTCATCATATGCATATTTTTCATTGTTTTTAGTCTTATTTATCTTTTATTCATTAGTTAATTTCAGGAGTTATTTGATATATTTTGTTAATTTTATTTTTTTGCTTTAATGAAATATTTATGTTCATATTTTCTTGATTAAGTAGAGATTTTTCAGAGTTTTGCGTTGTTACTTTGTTTTAATGCAGTGCTGAATTTTGGTGAGAAATCAACATGATCTATGTGGAGTATTTCAGTCATATTTGGAGTTTTAGATGTCCAATTGGAGCCAAAACAAATGAAAATGACAACTATGATCCATAGCTACAACTTTCATGAAGACGCCAAAACCAACTTCAAACTCAAAAGAGGAGAAACATGCACTCAACTCCAGAAAGATGTTGTGCGCCTCAAGCGCGCCCCAAGCGCATTTCACACTGAAGCCACTGCCAATCTGTGCCTCAAACGTGCGATGCGCATCAGAACACATTAAAACTCATTTTTATCACTTTTTAGGGATCTTTTTGACTATTGGGAAGTGGAGAGACTTGTGCCCTAGCATAAAAACTCAAAGACGGCCGTTTCTAACGTCATTTGAGCAATTTTATCAAGAATCGTTCATGAATCATTCTTGTAATTCTTCTTTAATCCATATCTTTTGTATCTCTGTCATGAGTAACTAAACCCTATTTGTTAGGCATGAGCGTAACAAGATGAAACCCTTATTTTCATCTATGTGCTTAATGCTTTTTATTGCTTGATCAACATTAAAATGTTCTACGATTCATATTTTGAAATGAAAATGGACTTTATGAATGCTTTAGATAAGAAATTTATGAATTTGTAGTCTAGGGATAGATGCAGGTCATGAAACCAATTAAATTAGTTGCAAAGGCAATCGTTTAAAAAGAGAATTTTTGTACGGTAAGGCTTAATTGTAATCTTAACTCCACTAAAGAATTAGGGGTTACTTTGGAATTAAAGGTTATATCACTAAGACATTAGGGTAAGAATAAAAAAAGAGAATTCGGTAATAACTCAATAAAGGAATTCAGTAACTATGATCAAATTAGACACCAAGGTTGGATTCAAAGTGAAACTCATCCCTGACATTTTTCTTACTATAAAGGATCAATTTTATTACTGTTGTTAATTTTAAATATTATTTCAATTAATCTAGGAACTTTTTGTTCAATTTTAGTGATTAAATATAATTCGATAGTAAAACGTAATCCTTGAATTCGACACTCGGTACTACCATTTCAATTATTACTTGCAACGATTCAGTACACTTGCTGAAACGCTATCACTTGCAGAACCTTGTGAAATCCTTTCTAGGTAGAAACGTAGAAATTTGTAAAATCCTTTCTAAAATAGTGTAAGGTAACATGTGGAAACCCTTTCTAGGTAGAAAAGTAGAACCTTGTAATAGATCAAGACTGATTTGTGGAAACAATGTGAAAACCAAGAAAGTTCTTGCTTTGAAGCACTTAGTGGAAAATCTCACATTTGTGAGGACTGGACGTAACCCGTGTTGGGTAAAACAGGATATATGCTTGTGTGATCTCTTTATCCATATTTCTATTTATTATTTGTCTTACATTCAGCTTTTATATTGATAAATTGATATTGTTCTTCGTTTATAACCAAGATCAATCTTGAGTTAAAACTTTCAGTTTTTTAATAGGAATTTTAAAAAGAGGCAATTATAATTCAAACCCCATTCTTGATAATTGACATTGTTACTTCAGCATCAACTAATGCTTTTGGAGTAATTTTGTGGATAAAGAAATTCCTACGAGAATTAAGCCTCAAGCAAGATAAGTTTGTGTTATTTTGTGACCGTTAGAGTGTGATCCTTCTCAGTAAGAATCTGACTTTTCATGAAAAATTGAAGCACATTAAGGTGCGGTATTAGTGGATAAGAAATGCACTGAAGATGAAGTCATCCTCGATTAAGAAGATTCACACCGACGAGAATGGTTCATATATGATGACAAAGATCTTACTTGTGTCGAAGATGATCTGTTGTAGAAAGAAGGTGGACATGGTTGAACAATACCTTCCCACTTAAGTCGTGAGGGGGAGATTTATCGAGTGGTCACTCTACAAGTAAGCCACACCAAGTAATAAGGAAACAAAGAAAAGAAGAAGAAAAATGAATAAAAGGTATGGACTTGTGATAGCGTTTCAGCAAGTGTACTGAATCGTTGCAAGTAATAATAAAACGGTAGTACCGAGTGTCGAACTCAAGGATTGCATTTTACTATTGAATTATATTTAGTTACTAAAATTGAACAAAAAGTTCCCAAGTTGATTGAAATAATAATTAAAATTGACTGCAGTAGCAAAATTGATCTTTTATAAAGAGAAAAATGTCAGGGATGAGTTTCACTTCGAATCCAACCTTGGTGTCTAATTTGATCCTAGTTACTGAATTCCTTTATTGAATTATTACCGAATTCTCTTTATTATTCTTGCCCTAATGTCTTAGTGACAGAACCTTTAATTCCAAAGTAACCCCTAATTCCTTAGTGGATTTAAGATTAGAATTAAGCATTACCGTATAGAAATTCTCTTGTAAACTATTGCTTTGCAACTAATTTAATTGGTTTCATGACTTGCATCTATCCCTAGACTACAAATTCATGAATTTCTCATCTCAAGCATTCGTAAAGTCCACTTCCGTTTCAAAATACAAATCGTAGAACATTTTAATGTTGATCAAGCAATAAAAAGCATTAAGCACAGAGATGAGAAAAACAATTCAATAAACTCATTCATATAACTAGAAATCAAATCAGAAAAATAAGGGTTTCATCTGGTTACACTCATCCCTAACAAATAGGGTTTAGTTACTCATGACAGAGATACAAAAGATAAGGATTAAAGAAGAATTACAAGAATGATTCATGGATGATTCTTGATAAAACTGCTTTAATGGCGTTAGAAACGGTCGTCTTTGAGTTTCTATGCTAGGGCACAAGTCTCCCAAGTTCCCCAGAGTCAAAAAGATCCCTAAAACAGTAAAAATCTGCATTTTTATGGTTGCTGGTGCGCGTCGCGCGCTCCAGGCGCGCGTTGGCAGAGTCCAATCCTGAGAAATGCGCTCCAGGACGCGCTCCAGGCGCATTTCATATGTTGTCTGATGTATTTAGCATTTTTCTCATCTTTTGCGTCTGAATTTGGTCCCGGTGTCTTCATGAAAGTTGTAGATATGGATCTTAGCTTTCATTAGCACTTGGAGTGACACTAATTGGACATCTAGAACTCCAGATATGGATGAAATACTCCACATATGTCATGTTGATTTTTCACCAAAATTCAGCACTGCACTAAAACAAAACGCAATGTAAAATTACGACAAATTCCTACTTAATCAACGAAATAAAAAAAAATATTTTATTAACTCAAAGAACAAAAATCAACAAAATGTATCAAATAAATCCTTAATTTAACTGATGATTGAGGATAAATAAGACTAAAACAGTGGGAAAATATGCATATGATGAAAAGTCATCAACTTGGCCCGCATGGTGTTGTTTAAAAGGAATTTCTTTAATCCCTATGTCTAAAACATGAAAATAGCAGCCGTGAGAGGCAAAACAAGAGAAAGTGCACACAATGATGCGCGAGAAAAAGAAATGAACATGAAGAAGACGACAACTTATGCAACTCAGTGGAGAAGAAGGTTTTTGGGTTCTAGTGGTAGCAAACTTGTTCCATTTGGTATAAAATTTTAGTATATTATTTCTATCTCTAAGTTTGTTCTTTTAATATACATTTATAGTAGTTTTAGAATATCCACTTTGGTAGATGATTGATTATTATTATTTGGTTTATTTCCACCTTTTGGTGATGGCTATTATTGTTGATTGACACTAGCTAGTGTTATTAAAGTTTTTTTGATGTCCCCGTTAATTATTATAATAAGAGATTTTACTGGATTATGTCATGTAGTTTTTATTCTCTTATGTTTTCTACATTAAACATTGTAGTGTCTAATATTTAATTTTCTATCAATGATTATTGTTCTATATTTTCTATGTGACATTTATCTCTAAGTTTTTTCCAAAAGATACCATCTTTGGGTGTTTTTCCGGTGGATTTTCAGAAGAAAAAAAATCATAGTGTCCTATTAAATGATTTAAATACTATGTGTACATAAACTAACCTATAAGTAAAAATGATGTTTGGTTTTGAGCATTAGCGAATTTCGTGATGGACGATAAAAACATTAACAATACCACTAATCCAATTTCACACTTGAATTTGGCAATTTCTCTGTTTTTCTATTTGTGTCTGCACCGTTTCCACTATTGAGTCTCCATCGTTTTTATCTTTGAGCTTGTATCATACCTACCTATGACAGTTATTTTAGATACATTTTTGTTTCTATCTATCTCCTAGAAGATAATGAAGGGAAACAAAATCTATTGATATAAAACTCATGCTCAATCAAAATGGAGGCGATGGATAGGAAATTTAGAAAAAAAATTCATGAACGAAGATGAAGTGATCGGTCACCAATCAAAATGAACGAGTGATCGGTCACCAATCAAAATGAACGAGTGATCGGTCACCAATCAAAATGAACGAAATATACTGCTGAAAAAAAAGAGTAGCTCGTGAGTCACTTAGTGAAATCTTAATATAATAGATCGACCGAAGTAGGTTTTATAAGACAAATATATAAAAAAGTTAATATTTGAGTTTTACTTGTGACATGTCATAGATTTTTTAGATTTGGGTCTATCGTTTTGTAAAAATATGATACAAATACATTAACATACTTAAATATATAATTAGACATCTTTATTATTAGATTAACAAACTAATAAATCAATAAAAATAAGTATTTTTTAATTATTTAATAGTATATTTTAAAGAATTTAATATTATATGATATTATATTTCAATTTTATTTTAGTATAATTTATTTATATATTTCAAAAACTAATGTACAATGATATGATTCAATAAGTAAAAGGTACCTTTTACATAAAAATCAAAATCAAAATCAAAATCAAAATCAAAATCTAATTAACATATAATAATAATAATAATAATAATAATAATAATAATAATAATAATAATAATAATAATAATAATAATAATAATAATAATAATAATAATAATAATAAT
>NC_021163.2:25837443-25850441 GCF_000331145.2 Cicer arietinum | reverse complement strand
TAACATATAATAATAATAATAATAATAATAATAATAATAATAATAATAATAATAATAATAATAATAATAATAATAATAATAATAATAATAATAATAATAATAATAAATATTGTTCGTATTTATTTAAGTAGGTCCGGTAAGCCTAAAATGTTTTTCTTATGGCCTTTAGCCTAAACTTTATTATACTTAATAGGCTAAAAAAGCATTGACCTTGTATATTGAAAAAATTATCTACCATGGTCTGGACTTGTCATAGACTAGGCCGGAGATCTTTATCAAATCATCTTACCTATTTTCACCCATAAAAATACCAATCTTACTTTATATGCTTGTGATATATGACTTCACTTCAGTTGTTAACATGGACCAACACATTGTGTAAGATGTGAATATGAAATTTTATTCACAACTCTCGAGACTCAGACGTTGCTTACCACAATGTATTTCATTGGATAAAATAAATTCATTGTATGTTTGAAACACTTTTATATTTTAGTTTTTAAAAATTGTTTTACAAAATTGATTTAGAAAATTGTTTTAAAGAATAGAATTAAGGAAAAAAATAGTTTGAGAATGAGAAAATTGTATGTTTTAAAGAAAATTGTTTTAAATTGAATTAGTTTTTTAAATCTTAAAAAACTATAATAGAATTCTTGGAATGAGAATCAAATAAGTCTGCACAATCGAATTTTTAAAATAAAGAAAGCAAATTTTATGAATCGGTCAAAAATAAAAAATTAAAACTGTAATTAAGTCTATGTTATAGATATTTGTATAAAAATAACTCAAAATCTACAAATTATAATTATTCAAAGTGACTTTAAAATGTTTTATATTTTGTCATTTTGAACACACCATAAATACTATACTACAATCATAATAAAATATAAACAAAAAAAATACAAATATATTAATATATATATATATATATATATATATATATATATATATTGATCATTATTTGAATTATTATATACTTTTTGTTTATATTTTATTTTATATAAAATATTTCTCTATTTGGACCAACTATATATAACTATTTATTATTTATTTAAGAAATCAAATATTCAATAATTAAACTCTTAGTGCATTTAAAAAATGAAATAATTCAATTATTGTTAGTGAGACAAACACTAAACTTTAATAATAAAATTAAGTGGGGCAAACATAGATTCATCTTGTTACATAGAGATTTTATCTTCTTCACTTGAAGAACGAAATCCAATATTAACTAATAGCATACATGTATTTTTAATTCAAATTCTACTAATTTTGAGGAATCTTAGCTTAGTCTCTCAAAATTTTGAGTATTTTTTACTGTTTCTTCGCACTTGAAGTATTCAATTAGCCTTTTCAGACTGCCTTTATTCTTTAAGCCTCTCCAAACTACTAAATATTCTCTTAGTCTCTTGATCAGACTCGTATCCCATACTTTTAAAAACGACTTACTCACTACAAACCTTCAAGGAGATACTTTATGCCACTATTATGCATTTTATAAATGGTGTTTGTGCCTACACAAGTAATTCATAATTCTTTATATGAAGATAAGAACTACAATTACAATTCATTTATCAATCTAAGTTTCTCTTATAAAGAAGAACTTCATTTTCTTCTTGGGCGATTTTCAAGATAATTACTCTCAATGAGAGGTTACGCAACTCGTATCTTGCCTTGTGTCTTGTATTTCTATTTTTCTCTATCGAATGAGGTACTATTATTTTTCGTCAACTTCAAAGTGATGTTGAGATGGGTTTAAATAATACTTGACAATAAAGATAGTGAGAAAATCTTTTAATACTTAATAATTATTATCACTTTGAGAAAATATCGTTTGAATGATGACATAAAGTTGATGGTTACTTTTTCAAGTTGTTATGTCGAGAAAGTGTTGTCTTCGTATGATCTTGGATCTTTGAACTCAATCTTAATACAGATTCATTATTTGCCTCTAGTGACTTTTCAAATCTGATGTAAGCTAAAGTAGATATTTGTATTTGCCTAATTGAGCTTATCAGATGATATCCCTAGGTTGATCATATGATATCTTTGTCTTGTACCAGATGATATTTTTTATTTGAGTAGACAGTGATTTTATGATACTTTGAATCTGATCAAACGATCTTGATCTTCTGAGTGCAACTGATTTACTTTGTATTACTCGTAGTTTTGTATACGATCAGACGATGAATATCTGAAGATCTTTTTGTTCTTTTATGTCATAATTTTTTGTCAATCAATTATGCATTTGGACACTAAAACTAACATAAAAGAATAAATAATTATTATTTTTTTGTTATCATTAAAACATAATAAATTATATTGTATTTGAACCAACTTAATTCTCATCATAGCTAGTCCATAAAATCCACCTTTGAACAATTATTATTATTATAAATTTAAAAAAGAGATAACATTTGATTGATTCTTTAGTTTCCACCATTTAACGTTTGTCATAGTCAACAACATTGCACACCTTACCAATTATTCTTCTATCTTTTTTAAATCACTATTACAAAAATGTCCCTCCTCTTTCTAAACTTTTTCTGAGGTGATTTGATAAGGCTTCAAATCAAGGTTATAAACTTCCAAAATTTCTGGTACAAATTAATTGTTAATTTTTGTCATATTGAAGGACAACACTTTCACTGACTAAGTGGTAATAACAATTGTACGAGCAACTTGCATTTGTAAACGACGACTAGGTTCTAAGGAAATTAGGATGTGACTCATCAATGAATTGTGCTTTTGATTTATGATTAATCGCACTTATGATTGATGAATAACAAAAATTCCAATCAGTACAGACTAATGACGTGTTCGTCGCACCTATGTTTTTGCATAGAGCACGTAAGTATAAATAAAACAAAAACGGATTATATGAAAATTTTGTGAATATGAAATGATTAATACAGGACACCATTAATTTGATATCAGATTTTAAACGTCAAATAAATTGGCACTTCAAATATGTATAATAGCAAAATCTCCCTTATATGTGAATAACAAATGATGAATAAGAGTAAACCATCAATTTATATACAGGACGATTTCTATTTTTTATAATTGTATCAAGAAATAAAATAGTTTCGAAAATTAATATCTTTTAGATCAAATTATATGGTATTAATTTCTCGGACAAATTTTAAGAAGCAGCTTCAGCTTTTCTTTATTGTAGTGTGACCG
This sequence comes from Cicer arietinum, assembly GCF_000331145.2. Taxonomy (NCBI): domain Eukaryota; kingdom Viridiplantae; phylum Streptophyta; class Magnoliopsida; order Fabales; family Fabaceae; genus Cicer; species Cicer arietinum. The sequence goes on along the minus strand of NC_021163.2, from coordinate 25,847,255 downwards.
GAAACCATCCCTTTCAAATTTTTGGGAATTCCGGTTGGGACCAACCCATATGTTTTTCGATTTTATTTATTTATTAATATATCAATACAAAAAATTATATAAAAAAAATTGTATTTTGGGATAGATGAGAAATTGGTGATGACAAACCCATTTTTTAGGTTTTTGTTATTTTTAATATACAAGGATGGAAAATTGAATGGTGGAAATCGATTTCTCACCATCCCTTATTCCAAAAAAAAAGAAATTGTTTTATTTTATTTTATTAATTATTTTTTATGTTAATTTATAATTTATATAATTTTAATTAATAATTTACTTAATTAAACTACATTTTAATTAATTTAACTCAAATTAAATAAATAAAGTAAGTAATTAATTATCATTTTAAATAAATAACTATTTTCAAATTAAATACAAAGTTAATTATTTTTTAATAATTATCTAATTAAATTTTACATTTATTAAGTAATTGTTATAAAATTTAAATAAAATGAAGCCCATAAAAATAACTAATGATATAATTAGAGATCATATAAACAACTAAATTTGATTAAACATTAAAAATACAAATACAAATACAAAATCAGTGGAAAAAAAAAAGAAATACAAATTTAATAACAATGAACTAATTTCCTTCGGAAGCATTATTACGGTAAGAACTTTTAGTTTTGTTATGTCCCTCATTCGAATAAAAACCATATCTTTTGGGGTGTGTACTTCTCTCCTCTTGGTCCATTTCAGTATGGATGCAAGTACATTGTGGATGATCTTTTGGATCTCTTCGCATGGTTGAATTGTGGCATAATTCAATTCTATTGTATTATGGCCAATATAATTGAAGAGAAATTGCTTGGAACTCTTTCTTTTAAGTATAAAAAATACATTGCAATGTGTACTTGGAAGACATATACATCATGAAGTAACTGTGAGTAAACAAACAAGCGGCGATCACATGTGAGAATGATTAGTGTAATGCTTGCAATTCACCATAATCACACCATTGTTTGTCGAGGTTGACCTTGAATGTCCCTACAGAGCGACTGTTTGGTGGATGAACCAATTTCTTAACTCTAAAGTTGTGAATAAGAACTTCATGGGAGTTTAATATTCTCCGTTCATTGTCAATGTTTTTAATGACTTTATTTGAGTAAATTAAACCAGAGACCATCATTTCTTGGTCATTTCTCCCTCTTTCTACAAATTTTGCACACCCATGGTAGCTTGGTTGCACCAAAGAACTAATTGGAAGTTTGCGCATCCATTTTAATACATTGTTCATGCACTCAGCAAGGTTAGTACTCATGTGCCCACAACTCATCCCTTCATCTTATGCTTGTAGTTGTTGTTCCTTTGAAATACCATCTACCCATTTGATTGCATCCTGATTCCAATAAGTACTAATTTTTCTCCTATAGTGTATGATGCTCAGTTGAGTCATTGAGTATCTTGAAGGAACAAAAGTTAATGTGGTTATGGACAACAGAAATACGTGTGTTAATATTTATAAAAAAAATACTAACCCATGATGGTTACAATTTTTTTTATCTCCGCATTTTTGAAAATCTTCGTGAAGTTTTATGATATATGTCAAATGGACAATACATGATGTCAATTGATGTTTAGATGCCTAACAAAACTTTCAATTGATTGATGTCTATCCGAAATCAAGCAAAAATTGTGTTGGGTATGACAAATATTCGCAAACAACTGAGGAAGAAAAATCATGCATATGATGTTTCACCCTTAACAAGGGCATATGTTATAGGAATGGTATATTTACTACCATCATAATCGATTGTCATTAGTAAGGTCTCGTGATACTGTCCATACAACCACATTCCATCAACTGAAACAACTAACTTGCAATGAAAAACCCTTTGATGTATGGTTAGAAACTCTAGAATAAGTTATGGAAGACAATTTTGCCATAATCTACTTGGTCATGTTCAATGAAGGGTAGGCATGGCAACAGGGCGGAGAGGGGGCGGTTTTTGCCTCCCCCACCCCTGCACCCGAGAAGTCGGGGAAAATCCACACTCATACCCGTTTTTATCGGGTGTGAAATTTGAGTCCCCGCAAGTGACGGAGTTCGAGTTTTCCCGCTTGCACACACACTCATTCATATATATAAACTAGTAAATTTAAATTCATATTTATTATAATTAATATAGCAAAATAATTATTATTATACAATAATAAAATTAAAAAAAAATATATTAAAATCATATTTTCTATATAGAGATTATTATAATTTTTAATATTAAAAATATTAAATATATATGTATATAAAATTTAAAAATGACAATAATATTACTAGCGGGGCGGGTTCGAGTGCGGGGTGGATATCAACACCCCAAACCTGCCCCTGTCCTCACCCCTGAGTTTTAATATTGGGGAAAATCCGCAACCACACCCGCACTCAATGAAAGCGGGTATTTGCGGGTGCGGGTTGTGCTGTCATCCTTAATGAAGGGTCTCACTTTAATATCACTAATAGGGCCTAGAAGGTAAATATTTGAAAACAAGGATCCACCATGTAAGCACCTTGTATGATTCCTCCCAATTTCTGTATATTATCTCGCTAACTTTTTGTTTTGAAATCCATGCCTTTCTATAGGTAGTGGTATATGTGTATCATGCTCGCATATATGCAATCAACACTGAAACCAATATTGTGGGATCCAGTTTTACCATTTAGAGGATACTTTCACAAATAACAATCGAGGAGAGTTGTCGGTGATCTTGTGAAACAACCGCTGATGAACATGTGTGTGGCCTTTCTAGTTTTGTGATTTTCCATATGTCGGATTTCTTTTCATTCAAGATTCTACACCTCCACATACAATTTTTATTTTATTAATGGACAACCATCTAGTAGTATTAGAGTGCATTACCACGAAGGTCGTAGAATTATGCATATTATATTATTTTATGCACTATATTGCCCTATATTTTGTGGTGAATGTCATTACCACTTAGAGGTTTTCAGGGTCTGGAACAAGGTAAAATTGGTTTTGGGATATAGAGTGGACAAATTGATCCTCCGCGTAATCCATATCATCGGAGGCCACGTTGCAAAAGTGTGATGGATTGTCAGAGAAAGGGTAGTAGATGGACTTTCTACCATGGGTTCCTTGTCATTATCATCATTGATAACATGTTGTGCAATAATGTCATCCTCATTTTCACTGAAATCACCAACTTCTTCTTTGTGGAAATCAACCACAACACTAATAAAATCATCATCATATGAATTTTCTGAACGAAATGGTTTGTTAAGGTAAATACCATTGGCGGATTATGATGGACGATGTTTTGACAAAAATGGTATGGGGTGATGGTGGAATTGTGTTTCAACAAAAAGGTATGAATAAGGTATGGAGTCAGGATATGAAAAGGGTATGCAGTGAGAGATTGAATAAGGTGTTGGCTCAATATATGATATTATTTGGGTGTCGTCCCTAGAAGCATCTACCACTCCTACATAAACTTCAATTTTTTAAATACCAAGACATTTACTGTGTTGGACATGCCAAATATCATCTTTATGTGGGTTTCTGATCGTTGCAACATTGGTATCCTATAATGTGGACCCATTATTGGTGACTGCAATGGTGGAACGCTGGAGAATATAAACACACATGTTTCATCTTCAATTAGGAGAATGTACAATAACTCTTGAAGATGTTGCGTTACAATTGGGTCTACTCGTCAAAAGAAGACCAGTAAGTAGAGGTAGCACTTTAGATTGAGACCAATAATGCCAACAACTTTTGAGTGTCAATCCCTCAAAAAATCAGATAGTGGGCCAATCCGTCAAACTGATATGGTTGAAAGACACGTTTTCTCATATTATGGATAATGCAACCGCTGGGCAGATACAAAAGCATTATAGAGTATACCTGTTGCGCTTGATTGAAAGTTTGGTGATCCCTGAAAAATCTTGTAATATAGTTCATTTGAGATATCTCCCTATGAAACATCTTCAACGTGTTTGTCTATACAGTTGGGGTTTGCCCTATTTGGAAAACTTATTCAAACGAATGTGTCGTACAACCACACTATTTTATGCATGTATGGGTGAATGTACGTTGCTCCTTCAATATTTGGTATGGTATGGAACTCCATACGGGGACCTTGTTAGTTATAGATCAAAGATTGATCACATGTAATAATATTAAGTTAAAAATTTCATTCTTCAAAAAAAATTATAATATTTATAATTGTGTTGCTTTACTAACATGCTATTTATTTTCTCTATATCATGTGAATGCCTTATAGGGGTCTTGAAAATGTCATACCATAGGAAGCATATCATGATTCAATTATACTGACCGCCAAAATCGCTTTGTTTTTTTTCCTCAATTGTAGAATGGCTTTAAACAAACATAGTCAAAGTTTGGATTTTCGTAGGAAATACCATAGGATTTTGAAAATATTGATACACTTTAGTGTCAATCCAATATTATGATCGTCGACAATCTCTACATTCTAGCTATGATGATTTTGTGAATATTTTTTTGGTGCAAACCTAGGTACACTCGAGTCGGCTAGTCGTTAAATTTATAACTTGTACTCATTTGGTGTTCCATCGTTCTCCAACCAAATAGATCCTAGTTCTTCAATGCATGTCAACCTACTAAATGAGAATGTGAGAATCTGCAGCAAGACGAGGCACATGTCCTTGTTGAGCAAGGAAAACCTACTCCACATTGCCCATGTCGTATTCGTCGAACACCATATTGTGGGACTAGACACCATATAGAAGATTAATACATCGTCAATGTGTAATTTATGTAGCAAAGAACCAAATTAATGTAATAAAAGTTATATATTTGAATGTCCAATTTCATTCTCTATTTCAATATTTAATATCATTAAATAATTAACTTTGTATTTAACTTGAAAACAATTATATAATTAAAAGTAAAAAGGGATGGTGAGAAATCGATTTCCACCATTCCAATTTCCCACCCTTGTATATCATAAAAAAATAAAAAAATCTTAAGAAATCCATTTATCACACCCTGATTTCTAACTTATCACAATGTATAACCTAAAATGAGTGATACACTGGTACATAATTGAAAAATGACAGTAATTTGGTACATAATTTTTTTAGTGGTATAATAAAATAAAAATCTACGTTTCTGTACACGACAGTCGGTTCTTAACAATTTGTAGATACGATAATCTTGTTGGAATGGAACATTTTTGTCTATTGGTGGCAGTGTGACCATAATTAATGTTATCTTGAATAGCATTCCCTTATACTTTCTCTCTTTCTATGATGCTCCTAAGAAAATGATTCAAAGTATAATCTTAATTGAACGCAAGTTTCTATGGGTGGATGTATTGACCAGAAGAAGATTAATGGGTCAGTTGGCCCAACGTTTTCAAATCCAAAAATGTGGTGGTTTGAGGATTAGAAGCGTCGAGCTCTTCAACTTGGCTTTGTTAGCCAAATGGAAATAGAGGATTCTTCACGATCAACACTTACTATGGTAGAAAATTCTCACATTCAAAATGATACTTAAAATTACATGCATAGCTCAAAATGTGTCCTATGATGAGGCACTTCGTATGACGCAGCGTAGTCGTTGTGTCAATTAAGATGACACTTCATCAGTATTAACTTACCAACTTTATAGAGGTCCAACATTGACTAACGGATTTTATATAAGAGTTTTTAATACTGCACAAATTTGATGTTTGAATTTATCCAATGTTTACACTCTCAAAACTCAAATTGGTGGTTTATTTGATCAATAATTAGGTGTACATGATATCCTAACTATCATTTCTCATTTCCTATTTGGGAGAAGAAAGATTTTTATGAAGAAAAATATAAAATTTGAATATCTTTCACTCGTATAAGAAGTATTTTTCCATACACATGATTGAGAAATTTTTGATTACTTCACTTGAACAAAGTGTGTGGTTGATTTAAGAGAAGTGGGAAAGAGAGAGTGAGGTCATAGAAAATTACGGAAGAAAAAGTGCACTTCTCTGAAATGGTTTGGAAGAAATATAGATTGGTTTGGAAGAAATAGAGAGAAGAGAGATAAACATCACTTTTAAAATTACTCCAAAATAGATTAAAAAAAGAAGAAGAAGAAGAAGAAGAAGAAGATAAATGCACTTTTGTTACTAATTTTCCATTTATGCCTTTTTTTTTTATTAATTGCTACTCTTAAGGACATTGTTGTACTTTTGAAAATAATAATTTATTTCCTTTCTTCTATTTCTTTTCTCTTAAACAATACCTCAATGTTTTTTTTTTATTTAAAATTTATTGACCAGATTGGGCCTCATTAAAACCTGCTTGAACCAAAGAATCATTTCAGAGAAAAGTCCAACTAGGAAAAAAGTACAAGCAATCTTGTTTGTCTCCAATAACAAAAAGAAACTATACATCAGTTTTAGAGTTATGGCCTGAAGGATAGATATTACCTACATTTAGGGCTGTGCAAAAAAATCCGGTTATGAGGCCCAAATCTAAAACAGAATCTAAATCCATTTTAAATATCCGGTTAAAATCATATGGTTATAATCCGATTGGATAATCACTTATGTTTTATATTTGGATTTGGTTTTTATCCACTACTAATATTTTGTTAATTTTTAGATTTTATTTCTTGAAAAAATTTTGAAATTTATTTATTTTCCGAAAAAATATCGGAAAAAAATAAAATAAAAACTTTTTTTTTTTCAAAAAAATTTATATAGAATTTTTTCTCGAAAAATTTGGTGAGAATTTTTTTAAAAAAATTTATCAAAAATATCAATTTTTTAAAATAACCGATTTTTAAACTATGAATAAATATTTTTTTAAAAAATAATCAAATTTTAACCGATTTTGAAAGAAAAAAAATCGATTTTAAAATTAAAATTTTCAAAACTGGTTCCTTAATTATAAATCGGTTATTTAACCATAACCAATTTTACAATTGATTTTATAACCGGTTTTAAACCAAATAATAGATTTAGTTATAAATCTAAATCTATATATTGGTTTTAAAATGAATATGGTTTGATTTTTTTAAAAAACCAACCATGAACGACCCTACCTACATCTACTCTCCTATGTGGCCCATGATACAAAAAGGTAAATTTTCAACCGAAACATTATTGGGCCTACTAATTTATGGCTAGCCTGGCCATATTATGCATGGCCTAGTGTCTCTCTTGAGCGAGTATTCTACTTACCACCCCCTCATTTGTATCTATCACCTCCCAAGACACGTGAAAAGACTATTTTATCCTTTTAACTATATAATTTATTTTTTAACTTTAACTTTTTTGAATATTTCAAAAGTTCTGAAATAAAATTTGTAGTTTTTAAAAAAATTTTGAAATTTTTAAACAATTTAAAAATTTCCAAATCGAAAACTTTCAAACAACATAAAACATTCAAAATAGGAAATTTTAAGAATAAGATTTTTCAAAAGTTTAAATAGAGTGAAATGTTTCCAAGGGCCAAGGCCCATCTGCTTTGAGCTCTATCCTAAAGAGTCCATTCAAGACATACATTAGCACGTTTCAATCTTCCACAAGAGATCACCAGACTGATGGAGTTTAAAGGATGATTCGTTGCTCATGATAGATATTGTTCAACTGCTTCACTAGAATTGCCTCTGATTCTCTTGAATGATCAAACTATAAAAGGACATATGCATTTAGGAGAAAGGTGCTCATTACATTATTAACATGGGTGTTTATCAAGGAGTTTGCATCGTCGTCCTTTTTGGAATGCAAGCCACTCCAATCACCGTACGAGATCCACCTCAAATTATCAAGTATTTTTTAAGTTGGGATGTTTGAATCTTTTTAAGAGTAGATAATATGTGATTTAAATATATAATTAAAACAATCTTATAACTATAGTTACTGGCCTGCATGGACATATCATTGCAGACACTATTAGTGGGAAAAATTGGCACCATAATCGTTGGTACTGGTATTTGTCTCTAAGATGATAGTGGCGGTTTTGTTTTTGGTTAAAAACGGGTGGTCACTAGATTGCACTTTGTTGGATGCATCACCTTTAAATTTTGAATGTTAATTCTGAGACGAACTCTAAGAAGGTGGTGGACCAATTTCACAATAATAAAAAAAATGTGTCTAGTTTAGGTGTTATACATGCTTTCATAAGGTAGGCATGTTTTTTCATTCAATTTTTTAAACTCTGTTGAATTTGTTATGAGATAAGCAAATAAAGCAACTTATGTTTTAGTAAAGATAGCCATATTTTTAACTAGTTTTTTATTTATTTATTTATTATTTTTATTGATATCTCGATATGCATCCACTAAATTATTATTAATGAAATGATATGAGCTTTCTTGGATAAAAAAATTAAAAATAAAAATAAAAATTGTTTTATAGTACTTGTTAAAAATAGTGAAAGTTGCAAAATTTTATGTTTTCATTTAAGAAAATCACTTATAATTTGATTGAGTAAAGAAGAATAAACAAATAAATAACTACATAAATTAAAATAGTTAAAAGAAAAGTTAAAATTTTTAAAAATTTATTATATCAAAACTTTAAAAAGAATAGACTTTATATATCAAAACTTTTTTAAAAAATAGACTTTATATATATAAGTGTTACAAACCATAAACAATATTATCATTTTTGCTCTAAATAATTTATTATCATATTATTTTAATTTATTTAAATAGGTTGATCTTTTTAAATAGACTATTTTTTAATACTAATATTCAGGTGGAGTGGGTAGTTCAATCATTTCAGTTAAAAGATTAAAGAATTACATTTGAATTTCAATTCGGGTGGAGGAGAAAAAATTATAACATATAAATTTTAAGTCAAGCTATGATAAATGATGATATTATTAAATTAAATGAATAGTAGAATTAATAATGGTGATATTCATAATTTCTGCTAAAAGAAAAAAAAAATGCTTAGATAAATTAATTACTATTTTGACTGTTCAAAGAAAAATATTTGTCTAACATTTGTGACCTAACCCACCCTAATTATAATTTGTAACATGAACCCTATTGGTTTTTTTTTTTTTTTTTTTGCAATTGTAACGTCAACCCTATGCCACAACACAATAACACCGGCTATTAATACCTCCCTCACATAATTTTTAACGCTATGCAACAATGAACAGAGAATCAGCATATGCACTCTCTTTTCTAATCCTCTTACTATCTTCTCTGTTCTATTTCAACCTTGTTACATTCGATCAACAAACTCTTTCTCGTTTTGATTTTTTGTATAACAATTCACAAAAATCAATACCAATTGAAGCGTGTGATTATTCCAAAGGCCAATGGGTTTGGGATGAAAATTATTACTCTCATCAATTGTACGATGAAAATTGTCCCTTTCTTGATCCCGGATTCCGGTGCCGGCAAAACGGACGGAACAATGAAGGTTTTCGTAAATGGAGATGGCAACCTGATGGTTGTGACCTTCCACGGTATGTGACTTGTATGTTTATTTTAATTTTATATATTGATATTATATCAAGTGATGATGCACCTTTCTATTTCGTTGCATGCATGCATGCGTGCATGACTAGAATTATTCATGTGTATGTGTTTTTTATTTGTTATGATATAGTTTTTTTTATTTTGAGATATGTCTAGACTTATCGTAACAACTATAGCTTCATATTTGTGGAACCTTTATTTTATTTTTTTCTTTTAGGAGAAGGGGTTTAAATTGGGATTGGAAAGTTTGTGTTAATTTAGATGATACTATTAGGATTGAGAAATGTTCGTTTTGTATTTAGATGACTAATGATACTTCTTTTCTTTCAAAAAAAAAAAAGGGAT
>NC_021163.2:25800272-25837150 GCF_000331145.2 Cicer arietinum | reverse complement strand
TGGGTTGTTTAACAAATTTTTTATAAATTAAAAAAAAAAAAAAAAAAAAAACTATTTTTTATGACACCCTTCATACCAACTCATTTTTCAGCACAAAGGAGTGCAACAATTTTTCATTCTAACCATGATGTTATTAATTTATGTTGTTTAATCCCACTTTTAATACACTCTCTCCTATCTTTTTCTATTTGCAACATTCTAACCAATCTTAAGAACATGTTGCATGCATAAGGTCTAGTTTTATACTCTATTAGCTACATGTGACACTCCAACCATGAACTATTGAAGAAATGACTCTTAAATTTAAGAGTTGTAAGTAAAATGTAATCAATAATGAAATTATGTTAGTATTATTGTTACACAAATTTTATGGTAGACCATCTTGGTAGGTGGTCCACCATAGACTAGTGTTTAAATGTCACCTGAAATTCAAACAACTGTTAACGACATTCTTTAGAAGTATAAGTTAGCAGTCGTCCTTGTCTTTACAGTTGAGATAATGACCAGATTGATGTTGGGTCAACAAGTTGAGTTTCGAGTAACCCATTTGTTTTCCTTTATATTTATCGAACTAACATCAATTGGGTTATTGTTTCAATCTTAGAGAGCAGGAATACCGTTAATTTATACTTCTAAGGATTGTTATCGATCATCGTTAGAGTTTCAAATAACTAGTTTATGATAAACCACCAATGAAGTGGTCCAGAGTAGCATCCACCTTATTGTTATTTGTTACAAAAGATGGTTAAGGGTGACAGCTTTCACAAAACTAACTAGTTACCCGTGCATTCTCCTTTTAACATGTATGATACTCTTAAAAATCATGATAAGTATCTGATTACAATTTCTCTGGATTCATTCCTTGTCTTCCACCTAGGTTCAATGCAAGTGACCTCCTAGAGAAGAGTCGCAATGGCCGCATTGTGTTTGCAGGTGATTCAGTAGGCAGAAACCAATGGGAGTCATTACTATGCATGCTAACAAAAGGGATCTCAAACCTCTCAAAAATATATGAAGTGAATGGAAGTCCTATAAGCAAACACAAAGGATACCTAGTGATGAGATTTGAAGAATACAACATGACAGTAGAGTATTACAGGGCACCTTTCTTGTCTATTATAGGTCGCCCTCCACGCAACTCATCCAATGACATCAAAATGACTATCAGACTTGATGAGTTGCATTGGTATTGCAATAAGTGGGTTGGAGCAGATGTTCTTGTTTTCAATTCTGGTCATTGGTGGAACTCGGACAAAACTATCAAGACGTAGGTACACTGAGTCTGTAGTTATTTTTTTATTAGTAGAAATAGAATTATATACTTCAGACTTTATAACACTGACACACACTACACAAAGATTTGTGAATAGCAATAGATATGCTTAGAAACTAAAAAATGTTTGGAACTTAGTTTATGTGATGATTATTTGTTTCATTTAAATATATTTTTTCAATAAAAATAACACATTTAAACAAGCTATATTTTGCAGTGGTAGCTACTTCCAGGAAGGAGGGAAGGTAAATATGAGTATGACAGTGAATGAAGCATTTAGGAGATCCTTACAGACATGGAAATCATGGGCATTGGGTAATCTAAATCCTTTGAGGAGTTTCATCTTCTTTCGTAGTTATTCACCCGTTCATTACAGGCAAGTACATTGACACATTGTCGTGGTTTTCACTCTGTCACAAACTCATTAAAAAACATCTAAAAAGAAGAAAAAAAGCTTAATTTTACTAAGAGTGAAAATTATACATTTATCATACGAAGAAAAAAAAACACTCACTCAAGCTAAAACTAACACATCAAAAATTTGAAGCACTCAAACTCGAGCTATAACTAACACACCCGCCAGAAAGGGGTCGGGAGGGGAACAAAAGCATATTAACTTTATAATTCATGATAAAATTTACTAATCTCATTCTAATCATCCCTTCGGAGTACATTTAGATAAGAGTCTGTACAGTGACATTGCAGGAATGGCACATGGAATGAAGGAGGAAACTGTGACAAGGACACAGAACCAGAAAAGGACCCTACAAAACTAGAAACTGATCCATATTACAATGTATTTATATCTGATGCTATTAAAGAGATGCAATACGGAAGCTGGAATGTCCATTTTCTGAACATTACATATATTTCAGAGTCGAGGAAAGACGGTCACCCTTCTAAATACCGGGAACCAGGTACTCCACCTGACGCTCCTCAGGATTGTAGCCACTGGTGTTTACCCGGAGTGCCAGACACGTGGAACGAACTTATCTATGCCGAACTCCTCTCAAAGAAATTTGGCAGCAACAAAAAATTTCCACAAAGCGAATAACAAAGGTGATCCGATTTTTCATCAGACCAGGAAGAATGTTAAGTTCTGTTAGCTATACATAAATCTGCATTGCTCCTGGATCATTTGACTTCATCCACTTCATCGTCTGAATCTACATCATTGATTGTCATTTGCTTCACTTTCTCAAGCTGCCTCAAGAGATCCAACCTTTCTGGTGCATAGGTGGATGGAATCTGCAAGGAAGAAGATCTATCAAATTCTTATGACGCGCGATTACCAGAGATTTTAAATTCGAATAGGAAGTCATAATGTGCATACCAGGGCTGGTACATATCTTTGTATAGCAGCCAACATGGCTGCATGCCCAACAGCAGTAACCTGTGTAAAGTAAACATTGTCCTCTTTAGTTCAACAAATAACATTGGAAAATGGTAAAAATAAGTTCATTTATTTCTTACTTCTCTCTTTTACATTTTCTATAAGCAGAAAGCTCTTTATCTTCCACTTTAAATACTTATAAGGAGCAGAAGAATTAAAGATCAAATGAATTAGATCATGCCTAGTTTGGCAGAGTCAAATTTATTAGGAGAAAAGAATCATAATAAAGTTATTCATAAGCCTTCACTTAATAATATAATGCAGAAGCTATTACAAGAGTAGGTCCTTGACTTGGTATTAGATTCTCTATGATTAAATGGTCAACAGCTCAATCTTTGTCACTTAATCTTTGTAGACTTAAATCCTTGCTAAGAAAACTGAGACATGGTAAATGCAGGCATTACAATGCCGTGCCCTTGCATGTTGATTTGTTTAAAAAAATTTCAAATTTAATTTGCCAACCTGGGAGTTTAGGCTGAATTAATCAGGTCAAATTGACCCATATTTGAAAAAGATGTGATTTAGAAGCCCAGCCTACTCTGGATATCATTTTATTATGAATGAACAGTATGCTTCTCTACCCACAACAGAACATGGTATTTCAAATATAGTTGATGAGAAAGGTGTTCAACTCACTGGAAGAAGCATTAAAAAACCGATAGGAACAACTGAAGCCATGTCAGTTAAGGTTCTTTTAAGTGCTTTCTTCTCCTTCTCAGTCAATTCATCCCCTATTAAGGACCTTCTGACCAAACCTGTGGCAGCACCAACGTCTATAGCAAGAAGTTGAGTTCCTTGCCAGACATCCTGTTTATTAAGTAGCAGACTTTAGATCTCAGATGTAAGAGACAAGAAATAATATTCAACTTTAAATTTCCATTATCACATCATATTTGTTTGAACAGTGAACATTGTCAATGTTATCAGAGATGTGACACACAGATGACATAATATTTCCTTTTCACTTTTAGAAGACATAGGGTGAAGAAAAAAAGTTGCCAGCTTCATCTGATTATAATGTGACGAAGCAGATGAGTTCTTAAACCAAGAAAAGACTAAATCATCATACCGTTCCTGTTTCTTTTAGCTTGCCAAAAGATTTCTGTATGATGTTTTCTTGCTTCTGAACTCTGGCCATCTGAACACCTTCAGCATCACCACTATAACGGGCACCATCATCACTGATCATCAAATCCTGTCAAAGCAATATAAACACTCAAGTAAAAAAACCTTCAATGTAAAATCAACAAAATGAGAAGGATGAGCCAGATAAAGTAGTCAATACTAATGGCATGCAGATTTAGTCACAAAGTAACAGTTGTTTGACGGACTGTCACAGATTTGTAAATAGCATTATTTTAAGATAAAACATTTCATTATTTTAACTTTTGCTTGTATCACCCAGTCTTTTAAAACCAGGACTAGTGATCGACCAGGTCAAGGCAGTGGGTTACCAGTCGAATCAGCAAGTCACTAGTTGAACTGCGTAACTGTTGAACTGGTCTATATTTAAAAAATTTAAATTTGTGACATATTTATTTAATACTTTTTTGACTCAATTCACTTAATATTTGAAATTTCATATTATACTACATTTAATACTTGAAATTACATATTATACAAAATTTAATTTTTATTTTATAACTCTTAAAAAGTTAAGATATAACATTTATTTTCTTAAGCTTTGATGTTAATATTATAAGTGTTCGTAAGATATAGATAATAAGCTTTGTGTTGACATAAGTGTCATACATCGGAAAATTATAAAAATTTATAGAAATGTTAGTCATTAGTTATTGCTTATATCCATTAAAAACATTTATTTTCCAACAAGTAAACGGCCGAGTGGTAAAGTTCCATAAACGGGAAATTTTAAATATTCATAGGAATACTAGTTATTGGTTATAAGCATATACATGGCAAAAACAAGTGAACGGCCTAGTGGTAATGTCAATGGCTTCAGAATTCGGGCGGGGGGGGGTTTGATCCTAAGACTGCATTTCTGATTTTTATTTTAAATAAGAACAATTTAAGTAATTGAATCGGTCCAATACACCTACCGGAACAGGTCCCGGTCTGATTGGTCTGACCGGCCAGTCTGGTCCAGGTTTTAACACTATGGTATAACCATGATATTGTGTAATTATCAAGACATATTTTATTTCCTTTTTACTTCATTAGCATTTATTAGGATTCATGTACAATGGTCAATATGTTAGAGCCCCTAGTTTGTAACTTATGAAGTCTTTTAATATTCAAACAATTCAGACCTTTCAAGTGAAGTATACATTAGAATGAGGCAGCATAGTAGGACAAAATAATGCAATATCTAAGTAAAAATAAACTGTATTCAATAAGAATATATATCCTCTTGTATATCATTAAATTCAAATGTTTCAAATGTACCACGTTATTTTCTGATTGATAGGCACTTCTTTGAACCCTTTTCTCAAGTTCCATCAGCTCGTTCCTTAGAAGCTCAAAGCGGTGGATTTCATTGGGTTCTTGGCCTACAACCTCTACATTTGGTGCAGGCTGTTCAATATAATTTTCCTGCAAACAATATAAAGTAGCAAATGACTGATTGGACAACAAGACCATTATTGAAGAACATATATAACAGTAGCAAAACAATATTGTGACAAACATCTTATGCTAATACATTATTTAAATAAAAATGAACCAAATTGACAGTTATATTTTCACAAACAATACGAAAAGAAAATCGACAGTCAAATTATAAGGATGATAATGCATACATAAGCATCCACATCAGGTTCCAGGTCAGGCTTTCCGGTGACCGGAGGTACAAAGATGCTCCAGAACCCACTATAATTTCCAGTATTTCTGAAAAAGACACGTCTACCTTTTAAATAGAGCTAAACTAAAAATAACATTAACTGAAAACAAAATAATGTAATAACTGGCATTATAACCAGTAAGTAACTACTAACTAGATATGAAAAAAAGCAAGCCTTCATACCTTTTGCTCGAGTCCACCCTTACATTGTCATTGTTTCTGCTTTTCCTTTGTATATTCCCGTCCTCTTCACTAACAGGTGTGATGGTTTGAGCACTATTAACTCCCTGAATGATTGTAATCGAAGTACCATTGGCAAGAAATACCAACTTTCTCAAAAAGCAAACTTGTAACTAGTAGTATGCATGAGTCAAGCAAGATAACAATGAATGACAGTGCAAAGAAATGATAACCTTGAGTACAACCCACATTAGTCCACTATTTAGAAAAAGAAAATTACAAATGCACCTTAAATACCATGGCAAGAAGCAAACAACACTATCCAATCCAATCTACTAATATATCCAATCTTCACCAAGACTTTTAAGCAAAGACACAAAACGGACATATCTATCCAGGGTGGTATATCTATTCAAAAGGGACAATTAGGTCCATGACAATAATTAAAAAAGGCAATTTAATCCTACAACAGAAAAAATCCGTAAATAATTTCTTTTGCATTAGTTCCCATCAATTAATGCAGTTTTTTAATTCAGCTAATAGTTATTGTTTAAGTGCAGTTTTACTTTTCAGTTTTATACCAATAAATTGCTAACTTGATTTTTGGTGGAATAAGTTGCTAACTAACAATACAACATTGTTTTAAAACTAAGTTGCTGTCATTTTTTCAGTTACCTTAATTGATTTACTCAGATGCATTATTTTAGCTTATTCACTCAGTTCTCTTAATGAAATTTTAGCTCATACATTTTCATGTTGAGATGCGGTGCGGCTACATGGGTGAATAACGTTGTGATGAGATGATGTTACTATGATTGTCAAGTAGTATTTGTTCCTCAATCAAGTTAATGGTGCACGTCTCATTCAGAATCGTTGGCTGACAAAAATGGGCAATTGATTGAAGAATGAATTATTTAGAGATTTTTGTTGTTGCAGGGAATAAATTATCCCTTTTAAACAATTGTCGAAGACTTAATTGTTGGGGGTCCAATTGTCCCTTTTGAAAGAATATGTCCCGTTGGACAGATACATTGGTGACTCAGCGCACAAATCAACATAAAGAACCAATTTTCTAGAGGTTTAGGTAGGGACTAAGTTGTCTCGTTTTTTTTTTCTCAGGGACTAAAATATGCTTTTATTTTTCTCAGGAACTAAATTGGGTCTCGTAGTTTTTCTTATAGACTAAAATGGGTCTTTGCTCTACAAAAAATTAAAGACATGGATATTTGGAAGTTGACAGCCAAAGAAGAAACACATATTCAGGAAAAAACTAGAAGATATTAACATAAAACAAAAAAAGGAAAGATGCAAAACAGTTGATGTACTTTCAAGGAAAAAACCTTGGATGCACTATTCCAGGAATTGGTAAAGAAGGTTGTGGAGGATAGTGTACCTCCTGCAAAGAATCAGCTTTTGCTCTGAAAGATGCCGCCAGGAATTCAGCTTCTTTCTTAAGTTTTCGTATTTTTTC
The DNA here is from genome assembly GCF_000331145.2 of Cicer arietinum. NCBI lineage: Eukaryota > Viridiplantae > Streptophyta > Magnoliopsida > Fabales > Fabaceae > Cicer > Cicer arietinum. Next base: position 25,830,033 of record NC_021163.2, on the reverse strand, counting down.
CAAGTCAGAACAGGCTGCTTTCAAATGCTCTTTTCCAGAACTAGAGCTTGACACATGCAATTCTTGAAGCAAATTTTCAAGTTTTATCACAGCTTCTTCAACACTTGTCAATGCCTGAAATTAAATGTCAAAAAGAAGGTATCAACAAGAATATGATACATCAAAACAAAAGGTTTGTGATCCATCTAATGTATGAAGAATATTGATATGTTTAGATATGAAGATGTTAGATTATGCATTTATAAATTACTGAAATGGAGAGGACAAAAGCTGCTGTACAATTTATTGTTGCTTTGGTAACTTATTAGTATGACTAGGCTCACCACAGACGTGCATATTCATGCAGACCAACAGACATAGATTAAAGTGTGTCTATATATACACACACACATACATACACAAACAGAATCTCATTTGTGTGAAAAAAGGAGTAAACTAGTAAGCTGTACCTTTTCATTTAGGTCAAATACCTTGTGATTTCAATTCTTCAAACAATTGTTTTTTAACTCAACTTCCCTATTTTCTCTCTCATTTCCACAACTGTTCCATTCCCTAATTCATATACGAGAACGAATACTCTAGTTCATTGGATAAATTTTTCTTACTATTTGTAATCAATCATCCACTTTAAGGTTTTCAAACTTTTCATCACTACCACTTGAGGGTCCACTTCCGGATCAAATAGGAACCCCCTTGCTGTGTTGAATAAGGATAGACTGGCATTTGATGGCTCATGCTGCTTGATTTCAGAGCAAAGAGGAAACCAAAAAATTGGAGGAAAGGAGAGAAAAATTATAGAAATTTGAATGTATAAAAATATAAATTATATCGACATCCCTAAATTTAAGATGCTTAAGGAAAAGAAACAATTGGTTGGTATAAAACTATTAAAGATGGTCTTATCATAACTACTTTTAAAGTTATACATATGATCGGTTTAACTAAACCATCTATACAATTGTTCACAAAACAATGGATGCTACAAGACTTTTATCAATTTTTATGTTGTGCACCTTTATCCTATTTCTTGCTACATTGGACGGGATAGGTAGGATAGTGATTTTATCAATTCGGGACATTTTGTACAAATCAATGGATAGTATAAGAGTCAATCTTGATCATATTTTTTATGTTATGCCCCTTTAGGCTATTTCATTTGGTACATTGGATGAAATAGCACAAGGCTAAACAGGTTAACTTAGTTTCTAATCACATCCATCATTATCCCACAGTAAGCATGATGGAGTTATTATACTAGTACAGAAATTATATTATTAAACAAATAATCATCTTGATATATTTATACTATCTTATATATGCATTGATTGTATAAAAGGCTAGAAAGGTAAGCCCTATCCTGTCTAATTTTATCCATGGTGCCTGATGGAGTTATATACTAAATCATCTAGTGCACCATCGAAATAATAAAAATTAAGTTTACAATACCTAAAAAGACAAAGTTTACAATATATAGGCTAAAGTACATAAATATAATATTAATGACTATCCTAAAATTAAGTAAAGAGAATACTAAAAATAAAAGGAAATAAAAGCTATACAAAAGTGAAAGATTTCTCTATCTTACAACAATAGACAATATTAATCTTAAGGTCTATGTTTTCAGGCTTGACACTAATACTATTGAGTTCAGAATTTAACAAACTTGGAAAAAGCACCTAAATTAAGTTCAAATTTTAAAATGCAGGAACCAAACCTCGTCAAAAGAATCTGACTCTTTCAATGTTGACTGAATTGTGGACCTATGTCTGTCAGCTATTCTCTTGGTATTACTCTCTGATGCCTTATCCCTGCATTAAATTTACAAAGATAATAAGTGGCACAACTTTTGGAACAACAATATCATAATGATTTGAAATGTGTTATTCTAGCATGATTCAACTCTTGGTCTTCCATTTTGTCTTCTACATGCAATTACTCACTTTTTTTAAGAGTAGTGATATGGCATATTTACTTTCACTTATGTGATCATTCAGTAGAATAAAATATCCACCAAAAGAGAATTTGCAGAATAAAATCTAATCCAATATGAATTTCATATTGAAGAAATGAAATGTCTATTGTGGAAGTGAAAATAATGAAATTTCGTACTCGGAAGCAATTGCAACTAAACTTGATGTTGCCAAAAACAGTTTCGTGATCAATATTTTATTCCAAAAATGTCAAGTTTGATGCCAGAATCTTGGCATCAATGAATATACACATGCACCTATTGGAATGCAAAAAACACTGTAGATGCAGACTTTGCCATATAGCTTACTTTATCATCCCAAGTTCCTCCATGCACTCCATCAACTTGTTATGCCTAACATAAAATAAAATAAGATACATATAAAAATTTAATAAGTTTGAAGCTAGTATTTCATTAAACTATAAATAAACATTGCTCTGGTACCCTGTAGACAAAAACTCGGCCGCTTTTACATTTGAGGGGCTCTCCAGCCATGTGCTGTATTTAATAAAGCTCTGCATCCAATGAGAGCAAACATCAAATGCTTGGGTCACTGCTTCGGCATTTGGAGGACCTTCTGGTTCACTTCTATGACCATGTGACTGTTTTGTGATGCTTGTGATTCCCGGATAAAAAGGAAGCCAATCCAGCTCTTCACAAACTACCTATGCAGTTAAAGGACTTCACCAGTTAAACTAACTTAATACTCAAGCGTATATGTTAATGTAAGGACCATAAGTACTAACCTCAACATACAATTGATATGAACTAATGGATGAGAGCTGAGAGTAGTATAAAACACTGCCCCCAATAAGATACCTGTAACAAATAGTTACATAAATAAATAAATGCATATAAAAATTCATAGGATACAAAAACAAAGTTGCAGAAAGAGGTGCTGAAGTTGCATGAATTATTATGATGAATCATGACAAGACTCCTGAAACAATAAGAAACATAATATTCCAACAATAGTAATATATGTAACAGAAGTAGCACCTGATGAAATCTTCAATTGGATCATCAAGAGTACGAAAACCATTTGCTAAAAGAAAGGATCGTGTACTTCTGCCTAAAGCAATAAAGAATCCAAATATAGCCAAATCCTTCTCCAAAACCTGCACTATGCTAACTTTCAGCTGAAGCCTTTTGTTACAAAAAACATTAATAAATGGAAAAGGATTGAGCACTATGATACTCAATTTAACTCATCACTCTATTCTTTTTATTTTATTTACATAAAGTGCTTTCACTTGAACTTTCTAATAGAAAGTAAACTTAGCACAATTTTTAAGCATATTCCTGCATGTTTAAAAAAAAACAGAAATCATTTCAATGTATTATACTCCCTCTTGACTCAAATATAAGCAAAAAACTAATCATATTTGATGGTCCAAAATTTAACTAACTTCACTTTATTTCATGCTATTTTTCTTAAAATATCCTTTAATGTAACAAGTTCCAATATAAGATTAAATGAAACGAGGGGGTAATTTAGGAAATCTTGTTAGTATTTTGATTCTACCAAGGAAATCAAATAAAGGTAACTACTATTCTTAATTTGTGTGCAATAGTTAGTTTTGCTTATAATTGAGTCTAGAGGTAATAAAATATATTTGTTTTTCAAAGCCAGTCCATAAAACAAATTTCAGGATCAAGAAAGTCGTGAACTCCAGATGTCAACACAATCAAAATAAATTACAGTCACATCACAGCCTCATAGGCACAAGACCATAACCATGTTAACGAATAAGAATAGGTAAAATGATACATTTAAAGAAAATTATAGGTCTCACTCAGGTAATTTAATGTAAGTGTAGTTATTGAATATGTATTCCTAGACATTAAACCCGACATCCCTTCACCAGTAGTGTCAAAACCAAGATGTCTTCAAAACTGAACATAACTAACCTCAATGCTTTCAGATGTTGTCAGTCTTGACCATATTTTCTCCTTATCAATAGCTTGCTGTAGCTGCCTTTGAACAAGATTTACCCAGAAAACAACCTCTTCTGAACCCCACTCACCTTTCGCTCTACAAGCTGCAGCTCGTGGACCGAAATGTACAAGAAATTCTCTGTGTAGACCAACATCCTTTATAGAATTATAAGCTTGACTTACGGGAATTAAACCAACAAGCATGTCCATCAAACTACCAGCTATCTCTGTGCTCATGGAAAAGAATTGTGAGCAAGAAACTTTTGCAGGGCCAAGTTTAGCAATTGCAGCAATGCATGTAAGTGCAAGCAAGAGAAGTGATATGTCACTTGCACTGCTTAAACCTTTACTTTTTCCAGACCTGGGAATTCATTCAAAAAAATTACTTCTGCATTTTTGATAAATATAACACGAAGGAGCAAGAAAAGAGCCCTAAAAATTAACGACTCAGAATGTAGAAATGTCAAAAGAGAACATACAAAGAAATGGCAGAAGTAAAGCGTCCGTCTCCTTCAAACTTAGTAACAAAGGATGTCACTACAGCTGGAACTTGCTCAGACCAAAACCACTCATATACTTCGGGCTGTTTGGCTGATAATTGCTCTCTAATTAAGCTCTCCAAGGGAGCAGATAGCCTTAGCAAACTGGACCAATGCAACATTTACACAAGTTTTAGGCGGAAAGCAACTAGAGAGAGCACTGTTAAATATTAAAACTAAACGTATAGAGAAAGAATGAAAGGAAGAAAACCATGAGCCAGTGGAATACCAGCAAATCAAATATTGGAATGCAGACAAAACAGTTTATAAGTATACAATCACTTTGTCTAATGATAAAAAATTTAAGTGAATTTTAAAGTTTGTCTGTTATAAAACTTCCATATTAAAGGAACATCACAAATTAATACCTAAATGCGCGTCGCAGATTTAAACTTTTAGATGATTTGCATAATATTCAACAAAATTCAGATTTCATTGGGAAAAGACATACATTTTAAACATCAAAATTTGACATTAGGATGCACCATAGCTATAGGAAATACATTTCAATGGTTAAAACATCAAACGACTGAATTAATTATCTGATGAATAATTTCGGACACATACAAATTTCTTCACACAAGGAAAAGCAAAGAATTCCTATTTCCTTCTAATAAATATGTTTAATGCAAAAGAAACCGAAAAAATGAACCAAAATGCAAAGCAACATGTTACCTCCTTTGAACAAATACATTGACATTTCTATCTCTGCTATCACCTTTGGATGAAATTTCACTTGCAGCATGCAATAAGGAGTACACTGCAGCCTGAAAAAATTTATGTAACCTGTTTCTCAGTTCCTCATAAATTTTGCCAATTTGGAAGCAGTGAGACATAGTGAGATAGTAATAATTCTTGTAACAAAGGCAATAAAAGAAACATTACCAAAATTCATTTATGATAAAGAATCGGCAGTGTATAACATTACCAAAATTCATCTATACAAATGATATTCGTTTGTAAGATAGTAATTAACTCGTAAACGTTATAATATTAGAAAATATCTTATAATATCTATTATATTATATTAGAGTATCTTGAGTTATTTCTTATGATCAATTTATAATCATAGAGATATCTTAGAATATCTCTCATTATTATTATGATGTGTTCCTGATTTAGGATTGAGTCTATGTTCTCTATAAATAGAGATTAGTATTGAGTCTTTTGTAATCAAGTTAGCATAAAGTTATTATCAATAATATTCAAACCCTTATTATCTTCTCTCCTCTTTTTCTCTAAAATCCCACAACTTCAACAGTAAATCAAGTTTAGATTCTAGGTAGCCAAATTTGGTTAATCACTCTCAGAATTGTTTTCTAACAGACTCAGTCTTACTTGAATAGACTCAAAATTATGATGGTGACTCAATGAGTTCAACTTAAAAGCTAAAAAATGGTTCGAAACATGGGGCTCAATTGTGTTTCGTCTTTATGCGGAAACGACATCAAAAGTCATATCTTATCATTCCATCACTACTGAATTGGCCTAGGAGGATAGAACTTCAGTTTTGTCATAAAGTAATGCCTTTCAATGACCATAAAGCAGCAGTACTTGTATCACAATTCACAATAATGTTTTTAGCAGTTGGATTGGCCTATTGATCCTTTGTATGTTTGTTCTAATGATGAATGAAGCATACAATTTTAAGTTATCACAAATGAGTTGGTATTATGGATAAAAATCTTAGAGACAGATACGGTGACACTGCATATAGTTCAAATATTAAGTTCTATTAACTCCAATAACTATGACGTCACGGCTCACATACATACCAATGGAAAGTTTCTTCACATAACTACAAATATGCCTGAACTGAATATTGCCATATATTACTGCATGTTTTTGTCAAAACACCAACAAGGCATGCAAAATAAAACTTAGTCGCGCTTGTTACTTTTACAATTCCTCTGGCGTATATTCGTCTAAACTCACGCAAGTTAAACAAATGAATAGCATTGCCTTTGCAAAAAAAAAAAGAAAAGAATAGCATGCCATCACAAAGGCTGTCAGTCAAAATTTCATATTGCCAAATCACAAATGCATGTCAAACATTACAAATGATATGAATCAAACAATATTGTCGAAAAATTAAAATTCTGATGATACCTGACATGACAGAGCCTTCACCCACGCGGTTTGGTCGACTCCAACCCAAGCAGTTGAAAACCAGGATACACGTGAGTACGATTTATGCTCTTTAATTGCTAGCTCAAAAACCCTGGCTGCATCATATAAAGCTTGCACAAGTCCATCATAAAAGTTTTCATCTTCGAGTGAACTATTCAGTTTCATCCTCATTTTTTCAAGGTTAGCACTAGTGTCAGCTTGTGGACTCCCATTGACAGTCATACCATCATCAGAGGTGGCAAATGGGAACATGCGTAGATTCCTACAAGGCTTAGAAAATGTTAAATAGTATTTTCTACAATCCACCAAACCATGACCATTGCTCGTTAACAAATCATGTCGTATGAGGCATCCCTTTCTTGAACTGCCCCATTTACTAAATAGTACACAATGCAAGTCCGACACTTTTCTCCCTACACAAGAGGAACCATTTGAAAGCCAACAATTCGAGGAGCTGCCAAATGACTAGCAATTAGAAACAGCACACACGCATTACACATGCATAACTATATATAATAACTAGGCTCAGATGAATACAATAGTTATTAAGGAAAACAACAGAGAACAAGCTCCTTCCACCATATTATTTCATGCAGCTTTGTAACCTATATTTGTAAACCTTAAAATTTAGTTTGAGCTCAATCCTGCAAAACTGGCTTGTAAAATGAGGAATGCCTCCTATTTATAATCACATTTTTAGGTCATATCTCATTCAATGTGCGACTCTCAACACACCTCTCACACTCAGGATTGGACAACTAGAGTGTGACGTGAGTAGCTCGATAGCAAGTGATCCAACGGATGTTGGATAGACTTTAATATCATCTTAAAATTTGGGTTGGACTTAAATCAACCCTACAGATTGGCTTGTAAGGTGAAGGATGAGCGGATGACTCTCATTTGTAAACATATTTTCAGATCAAATCTCATCTTACAAAATCAGCTTATAAGGTGAGGGATGACTCTATTTATAAAGATATTTTCTGGCCATATCTTATATCTCATGTAATATGTGACTCTCAAGAGTAAAGATTATCTATTGACTTTTAAAAGCTAATTAGTTTAAAAATATTTTTTTAATCATATTAATGCCAGTATATACAACTATAGCCACTAAAACTTGACAATACTACACATTCATATGGTTACTACCTGAATTTCTTGCAAGAAAACTATGCATCATAGCTACTCTCTACAATTCTTCACAAATTCTAGTAAAAACGTACATATCCTCGGAGCAAACAAAATTGTTGCAAAAAATAATTCAAAATAGGGAAAACCGAAATGAAATGAAAAACTTAAAGATTACAATTGCAGTTATTAATTTTCTCAATCAATTCACGTGTATCGTTTCAATTGTAATCTATTTCGAAAAGTAAACCTAAGTTCCTCTTTAATATTCCTCATTCAGCGAAGAAGGACCGTAATATGTCAATAGAAACATAGAAGAATAGAGATATGGAATACCTTAAGGGTAGAAAGTTGGTGGTGGAGTGCGATTTAACTGCCATGTAACGGATGGAGAATTTGGAGAGAAAATAACTGAGTTTGCGATAACTAGAGTAGAGATAGAGAGAAGTTAGAAGGAGGGAAATGGAAGAGGTTGGGTGGTCCAAAACAGACACGGAAAGAAAGAAAGAAATAATGGAAATGATGATTTAGCTAGCATAAGGGAGAGGGTGCTTTATCTGAATACGTGGAGAACTAACAAATCACACACAATTACAATTTTACAAACACCAGTGTGTGTGTGTGATTGCGATTTGCGGCGACGCCCCTTGGTTACGATATTCGCGTTGTTATGACCCACTCCATCTTACTGCGTCAGCCGATAACACCTCATACGACATTCTATATACAACAATTATTTTCTTTTTTCTTTTTAAAAGCATTATTATTATTATTATTATTATTATTATTTTTATTATTATTATTATTATTATTATTATTATTATTATTATTATTATTATTATTATTATTATTATTATTATTATTATAGTTTTAATCTCTTATTTTTATTAATTTAAAAAATCATCGTTTTATTTTAAAATTTGATATATTTGGTATTTTAATTTAATTTTTGGAAAGTTTTTTATTTTGATAATTTAATTAATGATTTATGAATAATTAATACATTTAGATGATTTTATATCTTTAAATTGTATGTTATATTATTTAAAATATGTCAAATCGTTATTTTTTTAGTTTAAAATATAAAAAGACAAAAACTGTCAATTTTAAAATAGATAGACCAATTTTGTGAATTGCTAAAAATAAAAGAAAAAATAAATCTTATTACTATTATTATTATTATTATTATTATTATTATTATTATTATTATTATTCTACTAAATTGTTTATTTTTATAAAAGTTAGAATTAATATGTTTTAAGATATAATAAGAATTTTAAATTTTTGTTATACTCTTTAAAAAAAATTCTTTGACTTTTGATTTGTAAATTTTTTTTTTTTTTTACACTTATGGTTGCTACTATTAAATCTAACAAATAGAATTCTACATGAACTTTTTAATGACGTAGAAGATTTTTTATTCATTATAAAATATTAATTTAATTATTAATCGTTATCGAAATAGAATTTTTCTATGAATTAATTGAAATAATATTAAACAATGAACTTTTAGGATTTTTAATGTAAATAATTCCCAAGTTCTCTGTATCAATTATATGAACGTGGTTTTAAGGAGTAAATGCAACGATTAAATAATAAAATGATTATTTTGGAAGTGATGCAACCGATTCATAATGAAATTGGGACTAAAGTCGTGGATGAAAAATATAATAGAATTTTTATATGAATTAATTGAAATAATTTTAAACAATGAACTTTTAGGATTTTTAATGTAAATAATTCCCAAGTTCTCTGTATCAATTATATGAACGTGGTTTTAAGGAGTAAATGCAACGATTAAATAATAAAATGATTATTTTGGAAGTGATGCAACCGATTCATAATGAAATTGGGACTAAAGTCGTGGATGAAAAATATTGTGTGGATTAAAATTAAATTAAAATTACATAAATTAAAATTAAATTTTATAAGAATTAAAAAATATATTTAATCTTAAAATTTAAAGTTTAAATTACTCGGAAGTCACAATCCAAACAACAAATTTTAGAGAACACTAATAGAAGTATTTGATTTGACCTCAAGTCACATTTCTAATGTTTTCCACTTACGTAGTCATTGTTTTGATCCAAACCACATTTTTGAGATATTATTCGCTTTAGGGTTTTTTGCTTAAGCCCTCGTGGTTGTCTTTAGTAAAAGATGTCTCGATAGATGGAGGAGTGTGAGTGCTATTTATAACTTTAAAAAAAATGATCTTTAGAATATTTCATATTTTTATAACTTTTTTAAAAGAGAATCGAAAAAAACTTTAAAAGATAAATTACTTTGAGTAGTTTCTCATAAAAACCTTTTAAGTATTTAATCTTTTTGCTACAACTTTTTATAAAAGATAATATTTCAAACAAACTCTAAAAAAATGCTTAAAATGAGATGTTGTTTTAAGTAACTTTTAATTAAAATCAATATTATGGTATTCTTCTTTTTGAAAAAATGTGATTTTTATTATGTTCAAATCTATAACAATTAATATCTAGGAAAAATAGGGTAGTCGTCAAACTTTTTCCTAGCAATTTGTTTTCCATCTACGTGAAAGGGGTGGTTCAAGACCATTTTTTGGCCGCAAATCACTCCTCTAACTTAGACATGGTAATGGAGTAGCGTGGGGGCGGATTTTGCCTTCTCCACCTCTGCATCCGGCTAATAGATGAAAACCCGCACTCGCTTCCGTTTTTAGCGGGTGTGAAATTTAGACCCATCTCCGCCTGTAACGGGTTCTAGGTTTCCCTGTCCACACTCGCACTCATTCATATATATAAAATTATAAATTTAAAAATCATATCTTTTATAATTATTATAATAAAATAATTATTATCAGACAATAGTAAAATTAAAAAAATATTTTTTTATAGAGATGAAGTTTTAATTTTTAATATTCAATATGTGTATATATATATAATTCAAAAATTACAATATATTACTAGCAGAGGCATGGCGGGTGCGGGGTGGATATCAACATACTGCACCTGAATTTTAATTCCGAGGAAAACCCGCACCTAATCAAAGCGGATTTTTCCCGCCCAAATCAAGACGGTTTCGGGTGAGTATCCGCGGGTGAGAAAACTTGTTTTTTCTCTGATTTTATTTGAATAAGTGGTTTTCACATATATTTAGTTTTTCTTTTCACGTTTTGTTAATGATTTTGCATTTTAAGCGCAATGTTATTTTGATCGTCGGTATGGTGTGACGTTTGTTTCTCGTCTTATTGTAATTTTCGTTTGATTCAGATTAAGATATTAGTTTAGATCAAATACAAATTTAATCTATGACTTTGGCGTTATCAATATTTTATATTATTCACACGAACATTGTAAAATTTGTGTTCAAAGATTCATCATTTTCGATTTTAACAACGTTGAATTTGTATTTTTTTTAAATGTACTCTATCAATTTTAATGAAAAAATATCATTTTTTTAATGAAAAAAATCAATTAATATCTAAGTTACTAAATATCAAAATCATTTTTTTAATATGTTCAATATTAATCTGAAATAGCTTTTATTATTTTTTAGTAGATTCTCGTAAGAATCATTATTAAAAATATAAAATGAATATAACTTTTTTAATTTTTAACAAACAGGCCAGACAAAGCCTAATTATTACATCAGCAAAACAAAGAAAAAAATCTCAATATAATTGTCACTTTATATTTGTATGGTAGCATTGATTATTTTACATCACTTTCATATCTATTAAACATTTTTTCCTTAATTTATGCGAAAATTTAACAATAACGTTTAATATGCGAAACAAGAATATAAATGGCATAAAATATTGAAAATATATCTACTAGATTTTTGTCAAACCAATCAATCAGATTTTTTGTCATTTTTTCATTTAAGTCCTTCAACCTTGTTTCTAAAGTGTACTTATTAATTTTCCTTGAATATGTGTCTGGAGCTTTATCATAAATGGGTCGAAGGGGCGGAAAAAGATGATTAGCACAAGCAGTGGAACTTCTAGAGATCACGTGGCAAAATGTGTGTTTCTACAATTGCTAGGTAGCCTTGTGGGGTTATATGCTTATGTGCTTTTGTGTGATATTTGTGTTTTGATTATTGTTTGATTGGTGTGAAATGTGATGATTTACACGTGCATTGCTTCTATAAGGCGATATGTGTGAATTGTGTGATTGTAATTGAATTAAATTCAAGGTGTCGTTGAGCCATTGTTTCTGATTTGAGAATGTAAAATTGATGGAGATATTAAGGACTGTGATTTAAGAAACCACAAGGAGATGCGGATTTTAATTTTGAAGTATTGATAATATACAACTTTTAACTAAAAGCTATTTAAAAGATATTAATAGTAATTTATAAACTGATTTCTCTAAGTGTAAGATTTTTATATAAATAAAATGAATACACATTTTTGGATGTTTTAAGCTATTTGAGTTCAAATGTTTTAAATGTTGAGATAAAATATCTCTCAAATGCTTTAATGATAACAAAATTGTTTTAAAGATTATGATAATATGTGTTATTTAACTTGTGCTATTGAGTGTATTAAATTAAGAAAACAAGTTATTCACCTTCTTGATTAGATGAAGCGTTTTTACACATTTTAAATATGTCCTCTACCTTAGAGGATAAACAAGGGGAGAATGAAATTATGACCTCTATAACAGAAGATAAACAATATTGAAAAGATGATGAATTTATGTTAGAAAACAAATAATGTTGAAAAAGATGGTGAATTTATGTCCTCTATATTAGAGGATAAACAAAACAGAAGAAATAATGAACTTCTATTTTCTATTCATCCTTATACATGGGAAAATTAGTAAAAGTACCAAAGTACAAAAGGTGATGTCCTTAACTAAAAAGGCAAGACATCACAGTTGTTGCGAAAGGAAAAAGTCAAAAAACACAAGTCACATCATAATTCATGGAAGCTTAATCCTCATATCCGATGATGGACTGGAACATTCATCCTCTTAGCTTTTGTATTACAAGGACAGATGAATGGCATATTTGCAATTCTCAATAAAGACCATGAGCAATTATTCAAGACTCCAACGGATACTTTGTACTTCTCTTTATATTTGAAGCATCATCACCTCTATAAATTGAGATAAACTCATCTTCATCAAACACAACAAAACATCATACAAAAGAAAAAGATAAAAGCTGTGAAGAGCATACTCATCCTCTGAGAATACTTTCTACTATTCTTAAATATATATTTGAAATCATCCTCTTAGAAAAGTTTATCATATTGGAAGAATCATACTCTTATCAAAACTATATCCTCGAGTTAATGTAAATTTGTTGGTAGTTATATCTCAAGAAGATAAATTGTTTATGTAAGTCCGTTGAGGCTAAGAAAATACATAGTGAAAAGAGTCCCTTTAGAGGACAAGTCTTTTTGAGCCATAGTGAAAACTCACAAGTTAGTGAGGACTAAACGTAACTCATTTTGGGTGAATCAGTATAAATTTAGGTGTATCATTTTCTATACTCTCTTCTATTTATTTTGTCTAACTCTGATTTCAAACTTTTATCCTCTAAAAACTATCTTCTATCCTCACATAGAGAATACAATTTTAAAAGAAAAAGAAAATTCAAGAAAAATACATCTTTATTCAACCCCCTTTCTAGTGATATTTTAACTACTTCATTGAAAAGATACTTATGATCGGATTTTAGCTTTCAATTAATAATATCACTTGTTTATCTTTTCAATTGAAATGTTGTCTCATATCAATTTGTATTTTTCATGTTTAGCTGTCGCGATAAACTCAAATGCAAGTGGCTCACTCTTTACAACCAACATTTTAGTTTGAGTGCTTATCTGGAGGAAACTTCTAGTTATCAACCTGAGTTCGAGGTTCATGAGAAAGACAAAAACATAGGGAATATCTTGGTGTGAGGACGAGCTTTCTATAGAAGCAATAAATAGTATAGACGGATTAATTCAGAGTATGAGATTCATAAGGGGAATCTCAAAGGGTAGGAATTTATGTGAGAGTGAGGGGATCACGTGTCAACCATTAGAATAACACAGGTACCTCTCCCAACTCTATCAATTCTCATTTTCCATTCTTTCTTTCATCTTCTCCAACCCACTCATCCACCATGATTGAATCTAGTTACACATTCAATTTGAAAACAAGGATTGGACCGTTTGATTAAAACCCCAAACTGAAAAAAAGTGTCTCTTCATCTCCAAAAGCTTATTAATGCATAGTTATGCACGTTTAATTTTTTTAGGTTGCTTACCTTCTTACATCAAATACAAATACATCAACATGACATTCTCGGAAATAAGGCTTCAACTTTTTTAGTATATTGAAAATTGGTTCAAAGAGAATGGTTTCTATTCTTAAAAATGTTGAAACTCATCTATTAATGCACGACAAGATGTAGCTTAACCTAAATTCTAAATATTTGTCTCTTATTCAAATTGGCTACAATTTTTTTTTTAACAAATTATCTTGTTTGACATCAACATATAAGATATTTTCTTTGCATAATAAATTTCATGACACCATCAATTCACATCATGATAATTGATGAAGAAGTTGTAAGGGTCAAAAGAACCATCTTTTTGGATCAATTTCAGTGGAAAAGAAAAAGCCATTTGTTTAGAGATTGGGGCACAAAAAAGAGGCAAAGAAAAAATATCAGAGAGGAAACTCTAGTGAAATAACCACACACAAAAAAATGAATCAATGTGTGATTTGTTTGCATCCTAAAATTGGTCCTTTATGCAAACTCCTTCAATTTCTGCACTATAACTCATTCCTAACAACAATACTACACTAAGATATCATTCTTAACATGATTTACCACCCAATCAAGTCTCTTTTCCTCTTCTTCTCTCTCCTCTCCCTCTTATGCATGTATTTTTATTGGTGGGAATTGGATAGAGATTTATAAGATTTTTACTCTAATGCCCTCATTCAAGTGTGGAAATGTCTCATAAGTCACAAGCTCAATATTGGGCTACTTTGCAAATTGGGCTTAAGGTGTCTACTTAGTTTATTTTCTAATTCTCCTCCAAAAACATACTAGTAGGACTTTCTAACAGAACCCTTCCTAGACTAGCTATCAATCATCTATGATAAAATAAACTCTAAGAATTTAATATAAAAAAGTTTTCATTACTTTGCTTTAAAAAAGACTTTTTATGACTTGTGTTTAAGAATTTAGGGTCATGCTAACAAATACTATAGAAAAAAAAGGAGAAAAAATAAAATAAAATAAACTCTTGAATTAAAAGTTTTAATTTTTGTAATTCTAAAACATTGAATACGCCGTTTCTAATATTTCATTTCTATATGTAGACTTTTAACAAGTGCCTCACACTTGTTAACATTTCCCAAAAATTTATAATCAACACACTCCAAACCATATTTCTTGTCTTTTAATTTTCACCATGTTCACATATCTTTCAGACATTGCCCCATTTAGTTAAGAGCTTATCCATTGTTGGCAAACACCTTCTTGCCATCCTCCGTATGAATCCTTGACTTTGTGAGGTACTTACAAATTCCAAATTGTTTTCCATTCACCTTGGTGTCTTATTTTAGTAGAATCAATACAATGCCTATCATATATCTATAAGTTGATCAAACTGTAAAATTCCCATCCATAGTCTACTTCCTAATGCACTTACCCTCAACCATTTGTAACAAGCAATAGAATTTCCATCACCTTCAATATATCACGTTATGACAAAATTGCCTACTTAAGTCCTTCATACCAGCTGCTACAAGAAAAATTGCCAATTACTGACGGTCAGAAGTCATTAATAATTAGCTAAAGCTGTAGTAATTCAATACCATTAGTGGTTTCTATAGCGGCATTGATTCCACCAATTAAACTGTAGTTGCAAAATTTTGTGGCGGAAAACACTGCTACAAAGCCATACATTTTTTCTTGATTAACATTTGTGAGGGACTTGGCTCCCACAGACCATTTGTTAGCTTTGACCACCACAAATTATTGAGGGTCTTGGTCACCACAAATCTACATGAGTTTATTAATAAAATTATATGTGAGTTTTTAGCCACCATAAATTTATAAAGACTTTAAACGCTAAAAATTTGTGTGAAATTTAAAAGTTATCATATGTGAAGATCTTAGTTACTACAAATTTGTGAGAATATAAAAATATTCTCAAGGTCTTGACTGGCACAAAATGAATATTTGACTTAATGTTACTATTTTAACGTAAGAAAACATAAATGAAAAAATAATTGAAATTCAATAAGGATTAAATAGAAGTATAGTAAAGAAAAAATCACACAGAAGGAGAGAATCATAGTAGGGAGAAAGTAGGTAAAAAAGTTTATAGAAAAGATACAAGTGAGAAATGAAGAGAGAAAAGAGAAATATAAAAATAGTTATATATATACGAAGTGAGTGAAGTTTTGTGAAGGTCTTAACCGCCACAAATTTGATTTTTTTTTCCTCCATGCTATTTCTGGCGGTTTCAGCTTCAAGTCACCAAAAAGCACAAAGATTTCCATAAAATAATTTGTTTTCTTCATCTTTGAGGTCCTTTTTGGCCAATAATATCAACATAATTGGATTCCACAACTAAGATTTTTTTCCAGTAATTACTGAGTGTCTTGTGCTTACTAGTATCTTTTTAGAGTTGGTTCCATGATATCACTCACATGGATATTTTCAAACCTCGTCACAGGAACACATTTAATAAAATGAATAGTTTTAGATTGTAACTAGACATTGGTATTCCTCTTGTGTCCTAATTTCCATCGAAGGTCACTTTGAACTATGACCCGTAATGTATGGATGTTATGCCAAACAAAACATAGGTTGTGACCCAAGTGGATCTCCGATAATTCCTTATTGGGAAATATTTGACTTTGAAAACACATGTGACTAAATTCTTGATCAGTGGTAAACTTCCACTTGTGCTTCCCTAACATAACCAAGTTGAACCCATAAAATTGTCAGAAATTCATGCCACAAAATTCTTTCGTCATGGAGCTCACAACTAAGCTAATTTTCCCCCTATTCGTACCCCCACTAGATTGAGTTGATCATTCTCTCCATCAACTCACTGAGAGTAGTAGACTAGTAGGCAACAGAAAAGTGCTAATACAGTAAACACAATCATAAGTTGCCAAGTATGATATTGCTCTCGCATTTATTTGCCTTCAAAACCAAAGTAAGTGTAAGTCCTCCAAAGTGTCATCCAATTCGCCTATTTTTCTGAAAATCCATCTTCGGAGAATACCCTTCATAAATTATTAGTCTTTAAGTCCTCCAACAACACTTCATATAACTTCAATCAACTTTATCATGATATTTTCTAATAAACATCTTTGGTAAATAATACAACCTCTGCTTTTAATTATAAGCATTTTTTAAGTAAAAAGTTTATTTCTAAATAAAAGTTCTCTTTCAAGTTACCAGCTAAATGCATTTATTATTTTTTGCAAAATATACCCCTTATTGATATAATTAATTTATTTTAGAAAAACGAAAAAAATGAATTATGTTTATGTATAAAGACTATTTTAGAAATATTAATATATAAAATTGACAAATTAAATTAACTAAATATTTTTTTAATATATGTGAAGACAATAAAAATTAGCTTAAATATTTGATTCATCTATGTAAGTTTGCACATTTATTATTTAAGTTTTTTTTTACAATTTAAATCTCGTAAGTTTAATTTAATTTTAAAATCATTCTTACCGTTAGTTGCTGTTTAAAAAAAGATTATGTGGCAAACGAAAGAATGACGTGATAGAGTAATAAATAAATAAATAAAAAAAAATAAAAAATTAAGTAATTATATTGATTAAAAAAGAAATAGAAAAAAAAAATGAAGGAAAGTTGAAGATGTTATCTTTTAGTCCCTCCATTCAAAATCAGAAATCGATTTGGGGATTAAGACTTTCTTCTCTTTTCTCTATCATCACATTACCATTACCAAAACACTAACATCGCATCACCATCTTCAAATCATCATCATCGCATCAGCATCATCAAACCACCATCTTCAAATCACCATCACCATCATATTTGAATCTTTATCTGCAACAAACTTAACTCGTTTTTAGTTGTGTGAGTGTGGGTTTAGGACTTCAATGCGTATATTCATCTCTAACTTTGATGAAAACCCTAACCGGAAATTTTAGAGATGTCCTTATTAGGATTTGAGTAAATTTTCTTAAATATGTTATTTTTATGTTTATTTTTTATAGTTATAGTTTAAATTTACTAAGTTTAATTTTTGATTTTTTGTTTTTGTTTGTAGACTCATTATTGTTGTCAATTTTTTGTTAGTAATGCGATGATGATAATTCGATGTTAGTGATCTGATAATGGTGATGCCATGATAGAAAAAGGAACAGATAATCATAATCTTCAAATTTATTTCTGATTTTGGATAGAAGGACTAAAACATAACACCTTCAACTTTTTTCAATTTCTTTTTTCTATTTCTTTTTTAAACGATTTAATTACTTAATTTCATTATTTAATTATTTAATTTATTTATTTGTCACGTCAAACTGACATGTCATCCATCTTCCATCTGTTTGCCACATAACCTTTTTTTTTACATTAATTAACAACTGAGATAATTTTAAAACTAAATTGAATTTATAAAATTTAAATTGAAGAAAAAAACTTACAAAAACAAAAATGAAAAAGACTCAAACTTATATAAACGATTCAAATATTTAAACTATAAAAATTTATAATTAGAGATAGAAAGCGTAGTAACAATTGAAAATTATATTTCTTAAAATATTTTTTTTCAACGTAGCAGTTGAGGTAAATGAAATACTTTTTGGTTATAACAAGAAATTTTGGGCCTACATATCTATAAAAGACACCGCAGTAGAATTTAAGATCAGTATGATCTATATATGCTTTGAAGAAGACGAAATCAACGCAACAAAAATGTAAATTATGTAATGAATCTTCCAAGGAAGTGACACAGTAAACAGTGTATTTTAGGTTCAGACGGCCGCACTTCCGTCATCCTACCTGCTGCTCTACTTAATTCACATTATGATATTATATTATATTTATGAAAAATTACATTTATCTCTACACTTACACTCTTTTAATTTTTAAAATACATTTATTTTTCACTATTCATTAAAAATATTGTAAATAATATTTTTTCCGTCAAAAATACATGACTAGATGCTAGGTGTTGTACCAAATAAAAAATATTATGGTACTACAGTATTCAACATAATTCAAAATTACGTGTATATATATATATATATATATATATATATATATATATATATTTATTTTAACAGTCGAATAAATTTTTAATTTTTATAAAATTTTAAAAATTTGTTTTTAATTTTTATAAAAATTAACACTTTTTAATTCTTATAAAATTATTATATAAGTATTTTGGGTTTATGTTAGAATGTTGGCATATATTTTTAAATGAGTTTCTATAAACAAGTTTATAATATTATAAACAGTTTATCTATAAAAAATGAGTTTAAAATTCGATTTCTATGGTCATATTTTTATTAGATTTTTCTTCAGTATATGATATTTAAAAAGTTCACATTTAATTTATATTAAGTTAAAAAAAATTATATTTTTATAGAGAATATTTTTCCAATATTTTAAACGTCCTTACAATAAATTTATTCAAAAATTTAATAGTTAAAAAATAATTAAATATTTTTTTTCATCAATGCTTAAATCTATCTTCAGGAAAAATTTGTAGAGACTAGAAAAAAAAAAATTTTATCAAGACTAAAAGTAAAATTTCAAAATTTCATAAAAATTATAAATTTATTTAATCGTATTTTTAATTCTTGCAAAATTTTTAAATTATATTTTTATAATCAAAATATATTAAAAATATAATAAGAAAGTACAAGTGGCACTGCTACCCATAACTAAATAACAAAGTTACACTAAAGAAGTAAACTCCTAAGTTTTTTTAGAGGCACTACAACAAACTCAAGCAACTCATAGGATTAATTTTTTGTTGTTGTGTTTTTTGATATTAAAAAAAAGTATTTTTTTGTTGCTGTAAAATTTTCTGAGTTTTAGTCTCCATTTCAAATGTTTCATCAACGTACAACTTTGGTCTACGAATTCCTCAAATTTAGTATCACTCATAGAACAGTCATATAGTATTTTAGGTCTTGAGTTTGTTCGATACTCCCTTTGCCTGGGACCATGTTTTAAAGAATTTGAGAACTTTTTTATCTTAAAAACAGTAAATTAAATCTCATTATAGTATAAATTATAATTAAATTAACGAAACATGTTTAATAAATAATAAACTAGCCACAACATTTAAAAAGTTTATGCCTGAAGTGTCACATGGAATTTCGTTATCCGCACAAATTAGAATTTAATAGAAAAGACTTAAAGTATTGATGAAAATCTTGAGGTTAAAAATCAAATAAATTTTTATAAAAATAAATGTTCAAATGTTATATAGACTGAAAATATATTTAATCTTTTAAAACTATAATGTGATCATATGCTAAATTAATCTAATTTTAATATCAAATATTTAGTTCAAATATACATCAATTTTTAAATACTCACCAAATTTATCAAAAAAAAAAAAAAGGAAGCTATTACCTTGTCCTTGGATTCTTTATGATGCACCAAATTGTTTTCATTCAATTCTATCTAGTAAAACGATATAATTCAAACAGTTAAAATTAATAATTAGTTGTAATGTTAATATTTTTTTTCTTAACTTGAGTTAATTTGAACTCAAATCTTCCAATTTTTTAAACTTTAGTATAAATCAGATGAGTTATTCATTTCACCCAAATAGAATAGTAAAAATGAAGTTTGAAACAGTTTTTGGTTGTTTAATTATTTTTTAATAATTTAAATGATTAAAATAAATTTTAATCTCTGTAAGATTTTACGATTTTAATTTTAGTCTCCGTAAAAAAATAATATCTTTGAGTCCTTAT
The DNA here is from genome assembly GCF_000331145.2 of Cicer arietinum. Taxonomy (NCBI): domain Eukaryota; kingdom Viridiplantae; phylum Streptophyta; class Magnoliopsida; order Fabales; family Fabaceae; genus Cicer; species Cicer arietinum. The sequence continues at coordinate 25,809,394 of NC_021163.2, read as the reverse complement.
AAAATTATCCTACAAACATTAATAATTCCTACTCTAACGAATTATACATAATTATTCTTTAAATTTTAAAGTTTTGAATTATTTTTTGCAAGAATATTTAGAATATTACAACATCTACAAAAACTTAGAATAACTTAAAATGAATTAAATATGAATTTTTTAAAAAATTAAAAACTTAAAATAAAAGTAATGAAATATAGAAAAAAAAAATTGAGGTTTATTTTTATGGATAAACCTTTTATAATGTGATAAACATGTCGTCGAAAACATTATTAAAAATATATGATGATATTCCAATAAAAACTAAAACTAGTTGCATTATAATTTTATAAGAACTTAAAAATATAATTATTTTATAAGAGCTAAAATAAAATTTTAAAATTTATTGAAAGAAAAAGTTATTTAACTTTATTTTATCCATTTTTATTTTGACTCCCCAAAGTATCAATTTTTTTTTTTAATAAGCGAATAATCTTATAAGAAATGCTTGTAATTAGTAATGACGAATAATCATGTAACTTGTATCCACTTACACATATTGATACAAGTTATAGGATTATTGAAGCAATCCAAAAAACCCAAATTTTCATTTCTTCCATCACTATTAATAAATCACAGCCACAAAATCCTTTTTAATTTGATCTACCACCTCGAAACTATACGCTACCTTTTCACCGAACAAAACATTAGTGAATCACCAAATTAAGTGATCATCATATTTTTATTCTCAATTGCTCCATGTATTCTGCCAAATCCTCGTATTTTCTTTTTCAAAGAGTCATTCTTGCATTTTTTTTCTTATAATTTTCGTAATAACTAGCACTACAGATATGAATATCCCTTTTTGTTTTTTTTTTTCTTTTTCATTTTATACTAAAATATCTCACTCTTAGTTTTATATATCAGATTGTCCTACTTTTTGGGTCCAATAGGAGGTCGTTGGTCCATGATGCAACCAGCTGAAGACAAACCTGAAATGGAGCTAGTTGGAGGTCGCTGACCCAGGAGGCGACCTCTTACTAGAGTTTAATTTTGTGTGTGTGGTCGTTTTATGTATTATTATATGAATTTAATAAATTAATAAATAATAATAAATAATACATTTATAGATAATAATAATAATAATAATAATAATAATAATAAATAATACATAATAATAATAACTATTATTATTATTATCATTATTAAAAATGATTATAATTAAAAATAATTAAAATTATAAATAGTAAATTATATTATTAATTTCAAAGAAAATACATAAAAAAAAAAAATACATCAAATTTGAGTAGATGTGCTTGCAGCGTTTGAACAATATTTCCTAGTATGATCAGATACCCGACATAATACGCATTTTCTTGGTACTTTTTCTATAGTGTTCATTTATGTTCTAATGCGTTTGCTATTTGAGCGACCTTTCTTGACTCTCCGCATTAGTGGATTGTGACACACCTTAACATTTTCATATTCTGGCCAATACTTTTTGTTTGGTATGAGTCGAAACACTTCGTCGTAGACTTTTAGTACCATTTCTACCTTGTACACATCAGATATAAGGCTCCAAAAATCATATTTTATGCTAGAACATGTTGCTATGACATGTTAACAAGGCATATGTTTAGTTTGATATTTCCCACAATCGCACCACTTGTTAGGAAGGTTTACACTGAAGTGACCAATTGGTCGCCCTTCCCTTGGAACTACTATCTCGTGGACCATGAAAGTATGGTTGCTCCGATCAAAACTATGCACTCTATGACTATTGAATTTACTTATTTCCAATTTCATAAAATTTATGCAAGTTTCTGTGTATACCTGACCAAAAGCTAAAATTGATGCGTGTTGTTTTCCCATGGTTGAAAAAAGTGCCCATATTTTAAAATAAGTTGATTGGACCAAAACAGTGATGGGAAGGTTGCGCGGGCCTTTTAATATTGCGTTGATTGACTCCACAAGGTTGGTTGTCATCTGACCCCAACGACTACCTCGAATGCTTGAATCCAATCTTGTCGAGGTATGTTAGTCTAACCATTTCAAAGCCTTTGGGTTTTCTATGTCGGTTTCTCTACGGTAATATCGATATGTAGGCTCATTGATCGAGTAACCTGTATTGAAACAGTAGACAAAATATTATTACACTAATTGTATAAATTATAAAAATGAAATTATTAAAAATTACACTAATTATATAAATTAAGAATGAAATTATTACCCATAGAAATAACTTTTTTCTTCAAAGCATTGTCCTTAAATTTTCTTGCAAAATTTTGTGAAATATGTCGGATGCAGAACATATGCTTTGAAGGAGAATCTTGCCACCCATTATTCAGATTATTATAAGCATTCTTAATGGATTAATGTATATCTGAAATCAAACAAATGTTGGTTTGTAGAGTGACATATTTTCTCAAATTTCTCAAAAAGAAACTTCAACCATTTTTTGTCTTACCTTCCACAAGAGTATAAGCAATATGAATTACATTGTCGTTCTCATCCTGTGCAACTGCTACCAATAGAGTTCACTTGTACTTGTCGTACAACCAATTCCCATCAACTTGTAGTATTAGTTTGCAAAATTTAAACGCATATATGCACGAAGCGAAAGCCCAAAATAGTCTATGAAAGATTTTTATCCCACTTATCAAACTATTCTCATGATAAGCTGGGATGGTTTCCATTTCAATTTTGGTTCATGGAGCAAATGTTTGCATAACCAACAACCATTGTGGGAGTTGATTGTAAGACTCTTCCCAATTTCCATAAATTTGATCGATCGCTTTATTTTTTTCCAATCAGACCTTTCTATAAGTAATTGTGTAGTTGTGTAAAGCCCGAATCTCAACAATAATGACTTTCACTATGATTGAAGGGTCCACTTTCACAACTTGCATTACGTTGATACATATCATGTTAGAATCGAGCTTCATATGATCTTGTGATAATGCAGAATTTGTGCATGTATGAGGCACATTCAATTTATCAATCACCCACAATTCACTTTTTTTGCATTTTGAAGCTCTACATCTAAACAAACAATTTGAACTTGAAAAATAAATAACATACATTTTTAAATATGATTTTTGTACCACAAAATCCAGTGATTGTTTTAAATGGTAACGTTTGATTGCATGTATGCATTCATCTTTGTTCTGAAACTTCATTTCAACTGCAAGAGTTTCATCTATCGCCGAGACTTCGTTAATGAACAAGTGATCAAATTCACTTGAACGCTCTTGAGTATCTAAATTGATGCTCTTCAGGTGAGATGGTGGATCAAAGTCAGGTGGGATATGTTGATTTTCTGCTTCCATATCTTCGTCAACATCAATGTCATTGTCAGAATTACCAGACGATTCATCGAAGTATGTTTCATCATCTTCACTAGAATCTTTAATAAAATGATTTCATTGGTTGAAAACACATCACAAGGATTGGATCATCCACACCCTTAAAGATTAAACTAAAATGTCATGGTAATGTCAATAAAATACCAAATAAAGCAATATTACCATACTTGCAAGAGGATGGCTTCGGTGTAGTGATCAAACTCGAAAATTATAAACTCACACGTTTTATCTTTCAGTAGGTGAGTGCACAATAACTTTGGAAGATGTATACTACATTTTAGGATTAAATATTTCTGGTTTTTTTGTTAGCGGTTCAAATTTTGTGAATGTTAAAGAAGTTTGTCAAGATTACTTAGGAGTTATCCCACCTATGGGAGCAAAAAAAGGTAATTCTATTAAATTAAAGTGGCTCAAGGATACATTTGACAATGTTGGTGAAGATGTACTGTATTAGAAAAACAAGCATCTTGTCAAGCATACATCCTACGTATGATCGGAGGGTTATTGATGCTTGACAAATCCAACAATCGTGTACATTTAAAATATCTTTCACTATTAGGAGATTTAAATAAAGCATCTCAATATCTTGCAACGATACCCAGTGTCATGTCTATGGGAGGATGTACATTGTTGTTGTAAAATTGGGCATGGTATCGATTGTCTTGTTGATGTAGCTAAATATAACTAGAAGGGAGTTGAATAGAGATTTTGTTGTAAAAAATAATTTTCAAGTGTTTTTAAAACTATCCTCTCGCTGAGGATGGTAAGTCCGAGGATAGATTTTTCAAACCTTCAGTTTTGAGTTGAGCAGAAGAGTGAGAGAGAAATATGAGAGCGACACACACAATTTTATACTGGTTCACCCAAAGATGGCTACGTCCAGTCCTCACACCCTTGTGAGTTTTTACTAAAGTTCAAACAAATCAACCTCACGCTGAGGATGATTACAAAATGTGTATTCTTTAGCTTCACCAAGGTTACAATCAATTTTCAAATATTTTCAAGTGTACCTCACATGGAAATTGCAAAGTAATATGAGAGTGATTGATTCTAAATACTTTCTCAAAGGATTTACAAAGATCTAGTGTAGGATTGAAGAAAGTATGTAGTGAGGATGGGTATTGCTCTTGATAGCTTTAAGATGCATAATCTTTTTATGCAATTGTGTTGTGTGTTTGATGATGAAGAGCTTGCTGCATTTTATAGAGGTCCAAAGTATTTCATTATAATTACAGAACTGCCATTCAGCTTTTCTAGGCCAGGCAGAAGCCATCCTCGCGCATGCACAACTTCTTTGTAACTTGATCTTGAGATGTCCTTGTCTGTTCTCTTTTATCAAAGAGTGAAAATTTGTTTCTTTGATCATGTGAGCTGCAACCTTTTCAAAAACTTTAAGTACTAGGTTGATTTCAACTTTTGAGGTGATGTTGACAAGAGAGAAAGCTACCCTCTTTCATAGGTTTGTCATCCTCCAGTCCGAGGATCAGATCTGCCATCAATATGTGATCTTCCATTTTTGGCTTGTTTGTTGTTTCCTTTCTTTAACTTGACTTCTTCATGTATTCATTCGTGAAAGCACAATAAATGGTCTGATTTTAGCCTTTGCACATGCTTGATGGGTTGCTTTCAACTTTGCTGAACCATCCTCAGCCTAGTCTGTCATCTTCTAGACTTAGATCTAGCTATTCTTGTCCTTTTCCTTTTGGCCTTCTAACTTTTTATTTATTTATTCATTCTTTGACTTTGTTGTGCATTTCTTTAATGAATAAAAGCATTTGTTCTGGTGAGGACACATATTGTGCAGGGCCATCCTTGCTGTTTTCCATCCTCAGCATTTTCCATCCTCAGTTTTGAATCAGATTTTGTCTTCTTTTTGCCTTAGTGATTAATAACCTATTTTCTTATATGAATACACTCAAAATCACATATTAGTCATTAACCACAAACATAATCTTTTAAGTAATTTTGTTATCATTAAAATCATTTGAGAGATTTTGTCTCAACAATCTCCCCCTTTTTGATGATGACAAAGTTATTTAGATTATGATTTTAAATAAGACATTTTCATAAGATAAAATGTTTATGCTCCCCCTCAATCATATGTGTAATAATTTTTAAAAATAAAAATCATTACTCCCCCTAAATATATGCCACATGTTTTGAGATAATAAAATTTTAACCATAAATAAAACTTCATATAAATAAGACAGTATTCCAAAGTTTTGTTCAACACAGCATAAACATCAAACATAATACATAGGCAACACAACAATTCAACTAAACATAGGCAACACAACAATTCAAATAGTTTAACACAAAAAAGCTACTAGATTAAGCATAATTGTTCACCCCTTAATTTGGCAGCATAAAAAAGAAATAACCACATATTTAGTCTGATGAGAAATAACCACTAGATTAAGCATAATTGTTCCGATGAAGATGAAGGAGATGGATCAGCAGAGGAAGGCTGGGCTGGTAGCTCCGGAGGATGATCTCCAGGAGCAATAGTATGGACTAAGTGTTTGGTAACCCATTCAAGAATGAGACCAAATTGAACCAAAGAGTTCTGAAAGTGAGTGAAGCGGTGAAGGATTTTCTTCTGGTCCTTCCTAATTAATTTGAGAAGTTTCATCTGCTTCTGATTCTGCCTTTCCTCAGTTCTCTTGCTAGGAATCGAGTCCTTAGGTTGATCATTGACGCTAGAACTCTTATTTTGAGAGCTCCAAACTTTGTCCTTAGAACAATGATGAGTAGTTGTAGTAAAAAAAGAGTCAAGGGAACTGAACACACATGTGACCTCATGGAAAGGTTGGGCAGGTTTTTCAAAGTTTGCAGCAGGAGGAATTTGTTGCGAAAGATCTGGTGGTGGGAGTACATCTTCATCCACTGGCACAGTTGGAGGAGAAGTCATAGGCACATCCGTAGGAGAGGGAGGATAAGACAAATTGAGATCAAAATATAACTCCTCACCATCTTCCATATTTTGAAGAGGAGTTGATGTGAAGGTATCCTCAGGGAGAGGATCAGCTTCATGAAGGGGAGTTAGTTTGTGGATTGGTGAAGACTGAGTTGCTGCGTGGACAGGTGAGTCAGGAGAAGGAGTAGCATCAGGAGAGTTACACAGTGGATAGGTGGGTTTTGGAATAAGTGGTGATGGTGTATCCTTAGGTGGAGGTTGAGTGGTTTCAGCTTCAGATTTTTGAGAAAGAGAAGAGGAAGAACGAGCTTTTCGTTTCTTGGAGGCAGGGCGATCATCATTTTGAATCTTCATCTGTTTAATATTCTTCATAGAAAAAGTGTCGTTGAAGTGAATGAAGTGTTCATCCTCAAGTGGGATTTTGAAAAATTTGAAGATTTTAGTCAAAATCATCCCATAGGGAGCAGATCGTCCCATCACAACAGCATTCAACATGAAGGTAAAAATAACATGACCCAAATGAAGAGGAGTACCAGTTATCAAGTGATGAATGATCATGAGGTCAAGCTCTGTGACCTTCCCAAAACTGCCAGCCCGGGGCATGATGGAGTGAACACAAATATTGTGGATGATACGACACATAGGAACGAGGTTGGAGGCCACTAACGGTTTTGGTGGTTTGATGAGAGTATTTTGGAGTACTGAGGTCCTAGTGATGACACGTTGTGAATACCATGTCTCAGATAAGCAGTAGGTTCCTTCATCACATATATCAAGGATTTGACATAGTGTGGTGGAATTAATTTCCATATGAACCCCTTTTAGCACCATACTGAAATTAGTGGTGCCTTTTGAACCTTTTGAAGCAGCATAGAAATCCTTTACTAGGCGACGATACTAAGGTTTATTGATTTTGAAAAAAGAGGTCCATCCGAGTTGGTCAAACATTTCTTCAACATTGAACCCTCCTTGTTTGATATCAGCAAGGTCAATGATTTTACCATTGACCACAAACTTGTTTTGCCATTTTGAGATGTAGATAGTCTCTAATTCGGCCGAATCAAACAGTGAAGTGATTTCAGAATTTTTTGTGGATGAGGATGGGGGTTTTGGTGAAGAAGGTTTGACCTTTTTAGGAGTTGGAGTTTTGGAGGTTGATTTTGCAAGAGGAGGCTGTTGTGAAGGTTGGTCTCTGAATCATCAGAATTGATGACATGAATCGTATTGTCCTAAGGAAACGCTTTTTTGGATGAAACGACTCCATACATGATTTTGGAGGAGCGTTTGGAGGGAGCTGAGGAGGATGAGTTTTTGGAGATTTTTGGAGTGATAGAAGGAGAAGAAGAACTTTTGGATGGTTGAGAGGAAGAAATGGTGTTCATCGAATTTGCTTCAGATTGGGTTTCCTCATGATAATCTGACTCAGTGCTTGAGTAGACATATTGGTTCTCTTCTAGTTCTTGATACGAGATTTTACGTTTTGCAGTAACTTTGGTACGGACCATTGATTAGAAAAGACTTAGAGTGGAAAACAACTGATGAGTAAAGAGAGGTTATGAGCAGAGGGTTGATGAGTGAAATACATAGATGAGGATGGAAGATGTACAAGAAGAAACGTGGGAGGAAACGTGTGAGAGGAAAGAAAATTAATGCGCCGTTTACCTAGGAGCCTAGCGTGATGATGGATGGGACATGCTGGAACACGTAGCCATTACTGCATTAAATGCACGGCGTGAAGCACGGAGGCATGCGCCACACATGCCAGCCAATGAGAAAAGAGACGCGTGCATGTTTTCTTGTCTGCCGTGTCAAGGGAAGTTACACCAATAAGAAAATTCCGTCCTCTGGTGGTTTTTGTCATCCTCACATTTTTAGACTAAAATGTATATTCATATAAAATAAACAACAAAATATTTTTTGGATTTTTATTTAGTAAATAAAACCAAAAAAATATAATAACGAAACATAACAATAGATAAATCAATTAATTTTGGAAAATTAAAGATTGAGAGTTTCTCCAAGATCTTTTTGAACCTTGGTGTATTTTTCTTGTAATATAAAAATACCATGATCTCGTTGTTTGATTTGCAAACCAAGGAAGAATTTTAATTCCCCCATCATACTCATCTCAAACTCACTTTGCATGAGATTGGAGAAGTCTTTACACATCTTTTCATTTGTTGATCCAAAGATTATGTCATCGACATATATTTGAACAATCAATAAATCCTTCTCAAGAGTCTTCTTGAAAAGAGTAGAATCAATCTGTCCTCTAATGAATCCATTTTCTTTTAGAAAAGAGCTTAACCTCTCATACCAAGCTCCAGGAGCTTGCTTTAAACCATAAAGAGCTTTCGAGAGTTTGAACACATGGTTCGACCTCTTCTCATCCTCAAACCCAAGAGGTTGACGAACATACACTTCCTCATTTAAGAACCCATTCAAAAAGGCACTTTTGACATCCATTTGAAATAGTTTTATACCTTTATGAGTAACATAAGCTAAGAGGATTCTTATTGCTTCAAGTCTTGCTACGGGTGCAAACGTTTCATCATAATCAATTCCTTCTTGTTGATTGTACCCTTGTGCCACTAGTCTTGCTTTATTTCTAATGACTTCTCCATCCTCATTTAGTTTGTTTCTAAATATCCATTTAGTCCCAATAATAGATTTGTCCAGAGGACGGGGTACAAGATTCCATACCTTGTTTCTTTCAAACTGTGAGAGTTCTTCCATCATAGCTTCAACCCATGATTTGTCACCAATAGTTTGATCAATCGTTTTGAGTTCAACTTGTGATATCATGGCCATGTTGGTAGTGCTTTCCCTTAGAGAATTTCTGGTTCTAACACCATCCTTAG
>NC_021163.2:25785609-25799612 GCF_000331145.2 Cicer arietinum | reverse complement strand
TTTTCTAATGGATGTACGATTTGAAACATAACAAGCAGTGTTGATGGCTTCAGCACAAAAGTATTTTTCAATGTTGGCTTCATTTAAAATAGTTCTAGCCATTTCTTGTAAAGTTCTATTTTTCCTTTCAACAACCCCTTTTTGTTGGGGAGTTCTTGGACAAGAAAAGTTGTGAGAAATACAATTTTCTTCACAAAGATTTTTAAAGGATTCATTTTCAAATTCACCTCCATGGTCACTTCTCGCCGAGACAATTTTTGATCCTTTTTCGTTTTGAACCTTTTTATAAAAATGATGGAATGCCTCAAAGGCTCCACCTTTATGTTTTAAAAATAGAACCCAAGTAAAACGAGAAAAATCATCAACAATTACAAAACCATATCTTTTTCCACTAAGACTTGGAGTTTTGATAGGACCAAAAAGATCAATGTGAATAAGTTCAAGAGGATGATTTGTTGAAACAAAGTTTTTAGAGTGAAAGTTGCTTTTAACTTGTTTTCCTTTTACACAAGCTTCACAAACTTTGTCTTTTTCAAAATTGATTTTTGGAAGACCTTTTACTAATTCTAAATTTGCTAATTTAGAAATAGTGTTTAAGCTTGTGTGACTAGCTCGTTTGTGCCAAATCCATTTATCTTTTTCAATGGTAACAAAACAAGATTCAGTAGGTAAATCATCAAGATAAAGTTCATATAAATTCTTTTTTCTAAACCCGGAAAAGAAAACTCTACCCAAGGATGAGTGCTTAACCTCACATAGAGTAGGCTTGAAAATAACTTCAAAATCACTATCACATAATTGACTAATGCTTAGCAAGTTATGTTTTAAGCCACCCACATACTGAACATTTTCAATTTTTGCAGAATTATTCTTACCAATAATACACGTTCCTTTTATTTGAGCTTTATCATTATTACCAAATGCGACTGATCTTCCATCCTTTATCTCCAATGACATGAAGCATTGCTTATCCCCTATAAAATGCCTTGAGCAACCACTGTCCAAGTACCAAGGCTTTCTTTTGTTGATTAGAGGATGAACCTGTATTAGAGTTTAAAAGTGACTTAGGTACCCATATAGCATTGGATCCTTGTTGGTTAGTTTTTCCTCTTGTGAGGACTTTCCTTTTGTGATAACAAATAGAATCATGGTGCCCATGTTTACCATAGAATGAGCATGCTGACTTTACATTGTTAGCTTTCTTCTTAGCATGACAAATTTTGGAAGTATGCCCAAGTTTTTTGCAAAAGGTGCATTTAGGCAAGAAAATATTTTCATACAATTTTTGTTTTTGAGAACTTTTAAAACCAATACCATCCTTTTCAAATATTCCAGATTGAGACCCCATTATCTTTTGAAATGTTTCTATAGATTTGACAAAGTTGGAAATATCGTTTTTTAGTTCCTTAACCTCTATTTTCAAAATCTCTTTTTCTGTGTCCTCGTCGGAAGGTTGAGGATGAGTTTCGGCTATCCTATCGTTAAGAGTTTTTTTGTTGCTCTAACATTTGAAAATGAGAATGCTGCAATTCTTGAATGATTTTAACATACTCATCATTCTTTTTTTGAAGCTTCTCATTTTGTTTCTTTATCTCAACAAGTTGGTTTTTTTAAAATATACATTTTTGAGATAAAGTGTTTGAGTCATTTAAGAGGCTATCAAATTCAATTTCTAATTTCTCACAAGTAGGACATAGTTCAGAAATACTTACCTTTTCAATTTCTGATTTTGCCATGAGACAGAGGTTGGCCTTTTCTTGCTCAGAGGATGACTCATCACTATCATCCCAAGTAATCATCATGGATTTGTTTTTGTATGGAAAGCTTCTTGAGTTCCTTTTGTTGAGAGGATACTCAGTTTTGTAGTGTCTCATCTTGTTGCATCCATAACAAGTTATTTGACTTTTGTCAATTTTTTCTTTTTGAGGAGGTCCTTTATTCTGTCCTATTCTGTTTATCATCCTTTGAATTCTTCTGGAAATTAGAGCGAGCTCATCATCATCCTCAGACAGAGGATACTCTGTGTTTTCCTTCTTTATGACATATTCATTCTTCTTGGAGGATGAACTTTCTATTTGGCTGGTTTTTAGAGAATTCATTCTTCCCTTTTTGCTTGGTTTATCTGCCAGCAACAGTGGTTCATGAGCTCTTAGAGTTCCAACCAAATCTTCTAATTTCATGTTGGTAAATCTCTTGGCTTCTGTAATGGCCGTTACCATTGGTCTCCATTCTTTTGGTAAACTTCTTAGGATTTTTCTTATCCTTTCTTGAACGGAGTATACCTTTCCAAGAGATCTCAAGTTATTTAATATGATTGTTAACCTTGAGAACATTTCATCAATAGTTTCCTCTTCCTTCATTTTCCTTCTTTATGACATCTTCATTCTTCTTGGAGCTTTCTGTTTGGCTGGTTTTTAGAGCAATCATTCTTCCCTTTTTGTTTGGTTTATCAGCCAACAACAATGGTTCATGAGCTCTTAGAGTTCCAACCAAATCTTCTAATTTCATGTTGGTCAAATCTCTTGCTTCTGTAATGGCCGTTACCATTGGTCTCCATTCTTTTGGTAAACTTCTTAGGATTTTTCTTATCCTTTCTTGAACGGAGTATACCTTTCCAAGAGATCTCAAGTTATTTAATATGATTGTTAACCTTGAGAACATTTCATCAATAGTTTCCTCCTCCTTCATTCGAATAGTTCGAAATCTCTTACTCCCATGTCTATCCTCACTTCTTTTACATGGCTTGATCCTTCATGATGGATCCTTAAAGTATCCCAGAGCTCCTTAGCATTTTTGCACTCTTCAACTCTGTCATACTCTTCCCTGCTCAAAGCACACGTTAGAAATAAATGAGCTTTAGAGTTTAGGAGTACCTTTGCATTTTCATCCGCCGTCCATTGTGCTTGAGGTTTCTCATTAGAGGTTGCGTTTGTGTTGTTGGTTCTGATGACGTGATCTCCATTTTCCACCATAGACCACATGTTGTTGTCTTGTGATATGAGAAATAGCATCATCTTACCTTTCAAGTGGTAGTAATCTGTACCATCAAAGTAGGGAGGTTGACTTGATGATCCTCCTTCAGGAATATACTTAGCTTTTGACATTTTTATTTTTGAATCTTTTTCTCTTACACTGTTAGGTGTATTTTTTTTAGAGAACTTTGCTCTGATGCCAATTGATGTAGCTAAATATCACTATAAGGGGGGTTGAATATGGATTTTTCTGTAAAAAATAATTTTCAAGTGTTTTTAAAACTATCCTCACGCTGAGGATGGTAAGTCCGAGGATGGGTTTTTCAAACCTTCAGTTTTGAGTTGAGCAAAAGAGTGAGAGAGAAATATAAGAGAGATACACACAATTTTATACTAGTTCACCCAAAGATGGCTACGCCCAGTCCTCACACCCTTGTGAGTTTTTACTAAAGTTCAAACAGATCAACCTCACGATGAGGATGATTACAAAATGTGTATTCTTTAGCTTCACCAAGCTTACAATCAATTTTCAAATATTTCCAAGTGTATCTCACATGGAAATTGCAAAGTAATATGAGAGTGATTGATTCTAAATACTTTCTCAAAGGATTTACAAAGATCTAGTGTAGGATTGAAGAAAGTATGTAGTGAGGATGGGTATTGCTCTTGATAGCTTTAAGATGCTTGATCTTTTTATGCAATTGTGTTGTGTGTTTGATGATGAAGAGCTTGCAGCATTTTATAGAGGTCCAAGCTCTTTGATGACCGTTGGAATTCATTACAAAAGATCCAAGGTTTTTCATCATAATTACAGAACTGCCATTCAGCTTTTCTAGGCCAGGCATAAGTCATCCTCGCGCATGCACAACTTCTTTGTAACTTGATCTTGAGATGTCCTTGTCTGTTCTCTTTTATCAAAGACTGCAAAGCTGTTTCTTTGATCATGTGAGCTGCAGTCTTTTCAAAAACTTTAAGGACTAGGTTGATTTCAATTTTTGAGGTGATGTTGACAAGAGAGAAAGCCACCCTCTTTCATAGGTCTGTCATCCTCTAGTCTGAGGATCAGATCTGCCATCAACATGTGATCTTCCATTTTTGGCTTGTTGTTGTTGCCTTTCTTTAACTTGACTTCTTCATGTATTCATTATTGCAAGCACAATAAATGGTTTGATTTTAGCCTTTGCACATGCTTGATGGGTTGCTTTCAACTTTGTTGAACCATCCTCATCCTAGTCTGTCATCCTCTAGACTTAGATCTAGCTATTCTTGTCCTTTTCCTTTTGGCCTTCTAACTTTTTATTTATTTATTCATTCTTTGACTTTGTTGTGCATTTCTTTAATGAATAAAAGCATTTGTTCTAGTGAGGACACATATTGTGCATATTTGAAGATTTAACAGCTCGCAGGGCCATCCTCAGCATTTTCGATCCTCAGTTTTGAATCAGATTTTGTCTTCTTTTTGCCTTAGTGATTAATAATCTATTTTCTTATATGAATACACTCAAAATCACATATTAGTCATTAACCACAATCATAATCTTTTAAGTAATTTTGTTATCATTAAAATCATTTGAGAGATTTTGTCTCAACACTTGTGTCGCTCCAAAATCACCCAATCCATAGATATTTCCATTTGCACATAGGTAACTATTGCAAATAAATTTTATATTATTTTTTCTTTTTTTAAAACCAACTACTTACCATATTACTAATTTTATTATATTTTTTATTTTTAATATATTCGACATATTTAATTCTGGTGGTCTAAATTTCGATAAAGTTTCTCATTACGACATAGAAGGATACCAGAAAACAATTGATCACATGATGGTTGAGGAAGTAATATATTCACTCACATTTATTTAAAATTTTTAAATATTTTATTTTTTTATACTTGTTATAATTACTTTAACTTATCTTTTTTAAATATCAGTTCTATTGGGCTGCATGTACCTATCTACATTGTTATCATATTGTTGAAAAACATCATACAAATAGGGTCACGTTTTAGTTATGCTTTCATCAACAAATACCACAACCACTAGAGGACATGAGAGCGTACCATGAGGTCGACATGAGGCATGAGGTTGATGATAATTGGAACTGGATTTGGAGGGAAGAATTTCAACATTGGAACGAGTGTCACAATTACGTGTTGCAAGGTAAGATCGTAGAAGATCTTTTATGTCATAGCTCATAATATATGATTTAATTTAGACAGCACACCAAATTATTTATATATGTCAAACAATATCTTCGTGATCTCCGTTTGCAACCACCGTCATATCCTTCTGTTCCGTCGACCTCAATCAAGCTCGCAACAACAAAACATAGCACAATCGTCTCTATCATCACCTCACCTACATGTCCCTACTACATACGTTCCATGTTATGATCCACCAACGACTCAGTACTACGTTCTGATTCCAGAAATATCAACCCCTGGTTATCCGACAGAAAGTGAGATTTTCTATAATTTGTTTGGAACTTAGTGCATAACTCTTGAGTCGGCTTATACTGTGTTTGACTCCATGTATAATCTTTAATCTCAAAATTATATGGAAGCAGCTGGTAGTGGTTCTAATCCACCTACAACTTACATTGAGGATAATGATCAGGATGAACCGGAAAAACCTCAACTCGTTTAAAAAGTTAGACGAGTTCGGAGAAATCCTAGATGTGGAACTGAATGTCATTTAGGTGGACATCAATAATATGTATTTGTTTCCCTGTTAATTTAATGATTTTGTTTCATGTTATTAATATAATTTTTTTAATGTATTTTCTTTTAAATTAATAATATAATTTACTATTTTTAATTTTAATTATTTTTAACAATAATCATTTTTAATATTATTATTATTATTTATTATTATTTATTAATGTATTATTATTATTATTTGTTATTATTATTATTATTATTATTATTATTTATTAATGTATTATTTATTATTATTTATTAATTTAATTATTTATTGATATATTAAATTCATATAATAATGCATAAAACGATAGAAAAAAATTAAACTTTAGTAAGAGGTCGCCCCTGAGCGGCAATCTAGTATATATAACTGAGAGTAGGGTAGTTTGGTATAAAATGATGGAAATTTAAAAAAAGAAATATTCATGAAAAATATCCAATATTTCAACTCAAGGAAAACTATACAAGGATCAAATAACAATATAGTAGATCTATTGTTACAAATACTTGACAATCCAACTACATATTTCCTAGAGCTCATACAATACAAATAGGTTATAATATAAGACTTAGATCTACGCAAAAACCATTTCAAGTATGAACTTTAATTTAATCATCCACCACCTCGGTCGTTTTAAATATTTGTTTTAAATATTTTGGAACTCATGTTTAATCTAAAAATTAAGTTCATAATAAAAAGTACAATTTTGATAATTAAAAAAAAATTAATCTATACAATTTTATTAATTTCTATAAAAAAATCTCAATTGTTTAGTATATAAATTTTTTTTAATTTTTTTTAGTCTTTGTTTTGAATTTTTTTTAACAAATTAATGTTTTTAATCGTTATAAATTCATAATAAAAGTTAAAAGGGAATAAAAAAGTATATAAATTAAATTTAAAATGTTGTAGTTTTATAATAATTAAAAATATATTTAATTCAAAATCACACTCAATTTATTATATTATAGAAAATGCTCTCACTAAATGGAGGTATGTACTACTAGGCTATTCAAGTCCAATAGCCTGCACTAACCACCACTATAAAAGAGAGAAATTATTCAACATCATCATTTCTATAATTTTTTTTTTATAAATAAAATTTTATTAAATAAACATATGAACTTAGTATCATAATGAACAAACTCTACCCACCTTCACACACCTAAGGTAAAATCAGATAATGCAAATAAATGAAGAGCATTCAACATTATTAGCTCCAAAAAATACAAGATGTAGGAGAGGTTTTTTAGAAGAAAAGAAACATATAGAAATTAAAAGAACACAATAAAATCACAGGAATATAATATAAAAATTTTAAAATAAGAAAAAAAATTTGGTGGTTGTCAACTAACATTTTAAAATTAAAGAAAAACTCCGACCATTGTCAACTGACATCCAGAGAATAACATAGATTTTTTTTAAACTCTTTATGATTCCCTTACATCTACAATCTCCAGTGTAAATATTTAAACTATATCTCACAATATTTTAACGCAAAAATAAAAGAAAAAAAATAATTAAATATAAGTTTAAAGTCTTTTTAATTGATATAATTTTTAATAAAAAAACTACAACTATATATATATATATAACCTTAAGTTCATTCTTCCTTTACGATTATAAGTAAGATGAAATTTTTCAAAATTCTAACATGTATTATTTCAATAAATTCTATCTCGTTTCACCAATCACCTTCCTATAAAAAAAGTTATATATCCTAGGTGATCTAGCAAAATAAATTTATATCACCATTACAACTCAATAGTTAACTACTAATACCAACTAATTTTGTTCGGATCTTTTTTCGAATAAAACTGTCCTTAACAATTCAGCTTTCTAATAAAAATTATATACTATAATTATAGGATTTCCAAAACTAACTACCAATTTTAATCTAACCTATTTCTCTACAAATTTTTCCTTAACAACACAATCTTTTCACACATGGATAATGACAATGATTTTCATATTCTTTATCATTCGGTTTATTTTAACATTTGTTTAATTTTCTAAAGCACTTATAATTTGATTAAAACCACATCATATTATTAAAATAAAGATCTAAAAATTGAAAAAACAAATTAATATAAAAGTTAGACTACATTACACACACATTGATATATGTACACAATTAAGCACAATAAAAATACAGATAAACAATTTGCCACATCATTGATGTATTTTTTTGTCAAAGGAGATAACTTAAATAAATCAAATGATCAAATTGACACTTTTAAAATGTTTCATGTGATGCCAACTAATTTATCTGAACTAAATTTTTCTGTTGCGTACCATATCCATAATAATTGTTTCACATAAAAATGCTAAAATAATTTTCAAACAATTATTTATTTTAAACTTATCTGGTACGATGGTCTTGTCATCATTTTAGAGGTACAAAAATATATTCAACTATAAATTCAAAGATCTAATCAAAACTAATTAGTGGAATATGTTTAGGTTTGTCCACAATCGAGACTAAACTAAATAAATTAAATCTACGTTTATTGATTTGAATATTAAATTAATATTATTTAAAATCAATAATTCAATATTAAGTTATTGTATTTTAATATTATATCTCTAAAATATTATATTTATAGTTATGTATTTTATTAATTATAATAAGTTTGTCTTTTATCTTTTGTTTTTTTTTTTCGTATAAATTTTGTATTTTTATAAAAGTTTACAATTTAAATTCTTTTATTAAATTTTTTGAAAATAATAATGACGTGTCCATGTTTAAAGAATAAATATTTATAAAGATAAAATATACATGTGAAAAAAGAAGAGATAAAATTAAGTCGTAAACCTTTGTAAAAATACTCAAGCTATGTAGAAAAAATAATATATAAAGAAAGGATCGATTATAAATAATCGAAAGTTAAAAAAATAATCTTGAATGTAATTTTATCTGTTTGTTTTATCTCATACTATATATGAGTAATGTATGAAAGAATAATTTTATTTATGTATTTTTATTTTTCTCAATTTATTATACTTACTTATTTTAATAATAATAAAAAATCTACAGCATTTTACAAAATTTCAAGATAAATTTCCAAAAATTTGAAAATATCAACTCGATTAAACGAAATTAAATCAAGTGGTTATTTTATTGATTTAATTTTCATTAAAAATAATTACAAAAATCAAACAAGTCAAATAAACAATTTTTTTCTGCATAAAAGTTGAATAAAACTGACCTTTTATATTGTTAATTATTATTACTTTCGTCTCTTTTTATAACCATATGTGATATTTGACATATATTAAATAAAGTGAAGTCTAATTAATGTGTATACTTGGTGTGTAGTTATTATTAAATTGTCAATTGTGTATAGATATATTTTATGTTGATTTTTTATATTTTAAGATTAAAGTGATATCTACTCCAATCTTTTTTATATGAGATATATAATTGAGTCAATAAAAATTGATTTGGTATATTTAATCAATATTATAAATCAAATATATAAAATAAATATTTTAATTTTTATTGACTCAATTGATTTTTATAAAAAGAACTAGAGGTTGTTTTGTATTAATATGGGTAGATTTTAAAAAATAAATAAACATAACTGCTTATAAGTTTATTTTTAAAGATAATCTTTTTTATTGGGCTTTTGTAATTAAAGACTGGTTAGAATTAAAAAATGTTATTGTTGCTTTGTCCGTATTTCTATTTTTCTTAGAGCATTTCTAACGGTAAACTCAACATAAAGTTAATTAGATGGAGTTCACTGTGTCACATCTTCGTGGAGCAACTCATTTATTCTTACTAAATTCAACATAAGTTCATTAAATAGGACCACTAACTATTATAAATTTATTGTTATTAATAAATTAATAAAAAAAGTAACAGTTATAATTTTATTATTATTAAGTTGTAAAAGTACCGTTCCTTCCAGCACCGTGATAGAACTCACCAATAATTAGAAAATTACTTAATTATAGTAATTTAATATTTAACTATTCATATTTGAAGACAATAGTTTATACAATTGTATAGGTTAAATTTTAGAAAGTAATAGAAGATATTCTCTTGTTAAAATAGAAAACATTAAATAATTTATATAATCATATATGTTATTAATGTAAAAAAATATATATTATTAATGTAAAAAAATTTGACATTATCAATCAGTACTAAGTAATAATGGTTAGATTAATACAAATATTTAACTTATACCATCACAGTCACTAAAATTATACTCATACATAATTATAGAGTAAAATTTGGAGATCAGTTAAAAAATAAAGGATAAGTTATAAATTCGAGTTGAATAAAAATCGAAATTGATTGTATTCTACCGAGAAAGTCGGACAAAATCCTTTGTTGGGTAGTAGTTAATTAATTAACGAGTTGGCGGATACGATGATATAGATATAATATTATTATAATAATAATTAAATAATTTAATAATCATATAGATGTCATTATAGTGGCAGGTCAATTTAGTGCGTCAACCACGAATCCACGATCGAAGCGGCAATCAATCAGTTGCTGTAGTGAGCTGAGTGAAGAAGAAACTGAAGTAAGCTACAAGGTTAATTTCGTAATTAAATAATTATTCAATGTTAAGAGTGTGAGGTGATCTTTCAACTTCCTCCCAATACTCACACTATATAAACAACCCATTACATCTCATTTAACAAACACACGTACATGCCCAAAGCTACGATGTCTAACATTTCCGGCAATCCCATTACGGCGGAAACAACCACAATCTCCGCCTTCCACAGCGACATAATCCAAACAAACATTCTCACGCGCCTCGACGGTTCCGCTTTAGCCTCCGTCGCTAGCACGTGCTCCCGATTCCACTATCTCTGTTCCACCGAACACCTCTGGGAAAACGCGTGCTACTCCACGTGGCCTTCAACCAACACGCCATGTGTTCGCCACGCAATCTCCACTTTTCCCAATGGTTCCCGCTCTTTCTTCGCGGACTGTTTCTCCTCTCATTATTTGGCAACAACAACAATAGAAACCGCTTCGATGAATCTGGATCGTACACCACGTTTAATCTCGGCCGTTGATATTTTCCATCGCAAACGTCTTGTGTTTTCGAAAGTTGTTGAGACTGAAACCGTTACCGGGTGGTTCCGGTGCTCCCCGTTTCGTGTTGACATGCTCGAAATAAAGGACGTGATTAAGTGTCCGGTTCAGGACACGTGTCGTAATCTTGGGGAGGAGTTGAGGCTGAGCTGGATTTTGATCGATCCGGTGAGTCGGCGGGCGGTGAACGTGTCGAGTGGGAAAGCAGTGACAGTGCAGCGACACTGGCTGAGCGGAGAGGTGAATTTGCAGTTTGCGACGGTGGTTTATGGAGAGATAGCGACGGCGTTGGAGGTGGCGCTGTGTAGCGTGGTGGTGACGTTGGTAGAAGAGAGTATGGAAGTTAGAGAGGTTAGTTTGCAAGTTGAGGACATGGATGGAAAACACGTGAATGGGAGGGATAGTTTGGTAATTTTGAAGAGGGCGTTGGAAGGTGGAAGGAATTGGAAGGGAGATGGGGAGGAAGGTCATAGGGAATTTGTGAAGAAGAAAAAAGAGAGGGAGGAAAGAAAGAAGAGGGCAGAAAGGAGATTGGATATGCTGTGTCTTTGTGTGGGCCTTGTTTCATTGACCTTTGTTGCATTCTTTGCTTTGTGAATGCGGTAGTGGTTACATACACTTTAATCAATCACCCAAGATACGCACTTTCTGTTGTTTTTTGTTTTTTTATCTCTAAGAACCAAGCAAATTGAAATGGTGGTGAATGAAAATGTTGATTAGAAGAATATAATTGTTTATTTTGGGAGTTTTGTTTATTTATTTGTATGAAAAATTACACGATAATGTGTACAAACATGTGAGACAATGATTAGGAGACAAGAAGTAGAAATAATAAGATTATTTAGTTTAGAGTAAAATATGTTTTGTTAATACCTCATCTGTAGAATGTTTATTTTTTGTCCTTTATATTTGGAAAAGTATACCAACCATAATTTGGGTTGACTCCCTTGTGTAACACTTGAAATAAAACTTATTATTATTGTACCTTTTTTACATATGATTATAGGTATTTGTGAATTACCTTAGTTAAAAAGTTGTAGTGAAGATTGTAAAAAAAAAAAAAAAAATTATAGTATCCTTATTATTTTGTTGTTAATTTGATCGAGTTTTTAAAGCAAAAATTTGTGTTCAAAAGTATCACATAGTAGCAAGAATGACAAGATAACATCAAGCGGCATCAAGCAAGATAAGGTGAACTCTAATATATATATTTTGGTGAATCTTGCACAAAATATTGAGGGGAGTTGGAAAGCGACAAATATTAACTAAAATATTATAATTGAAATCCATAAAAGTCATATAGTTTTTTTTAGAATTTCACACAATTCATACAAAGTCGACAAGTTGAAAAAGTTAGAATTTCAATTCTCACAAGTTTTGCAATTTTCACAAGTCACCCAAGTCACAAAATTTTTTAGAACTTCGCACAATTCAATCAAATAAAATATATCTACTTTACGATTTTTATCTATGTCGAAAACTTTATTCTTGAAAAATGCATCAATTTTCTTATATTTAAAAAAATATTAATTAAAAAAATACACAACTAACAAATAGTATCACACTGTATCATATATCAACGGTTAATATGTAAAAGTTTGTTTATAGGTAGTAGTTGAGTTGCTAAAGTTTGTTAATATGTAGTAGTTGAGTTGCTAACTAGGGCGTTAGAGTTTGCTTATTTGAGATTAGTTAGTCTATCATTCGATATTGATATTAGATATTTTATCTATATATAGAGTTTGTTGTATTAATTTTATTATATTTTATCGGTATAAATTCTAGTAGATGTCTACTTCATTTTTATCTATCTCTCCAATTGTATAATGAGTCATTTCTAAGCTTCTTCATGCCTATAAATGAAACATCAAGGTAAAGACAATAACAAGATTTTTCATTGCAATCATTTCATCACCGAAACAAACATACTTGAGCAAACAAAAGGCTTCAATCACGCAAAAACTCCAACTCTCTCTTACTATATTCAAGGATCTCTTTATTGAGTTATTACTGATAATTAATCTCAAACAAGTGTTGAGTATTTTCCGATCCTACAAACTCCTATTGTAATTTCATTTGAAACTCAAGTCTATCTCTTAAGATAGTTTGAGTATATTATAAAAATCCTTTTAGAGATTAAAAGGTACCTTGTAAAATTTTTTTCTAGACTGAAAGGTATGTGTAAAAATCCTTTCAAGATTGAAAGGTGAATGTTGTAACTGATCAAGAAAGATTGTGTGAAAACAAGAACGTTCTTATGTGAAGCACATGAGTGGAAAAACCTAAAAATTGTGAGGACTATATGTAACTCACCTTGAGTGAACCAAGATATATCATTGTGTGATTTTCTTATCCATATCCTTTATTATTTCTCGATCAATATCACTGATCACATAGAAATAATCTATTTCATTTGTTTTTAACTAACAAGAACGTTCTGGATTTTTATGTGTAGCCCAGATTGATCTTGAGTTAATTTAAAAATAAAAGAAGGAATTATTATTTAAAAAAGGGATCACAATTCAAACTCCATTCCTTGTGATTGATATTGTTACTTAAATTGGCATTAGAGCTCTACCTTTAAGGTTAAATACCTAACAAGTGTTAGAGGAAAATATTCATAAAGCAATGTTAAAAGTCAAGTATATTGTTGAAGGATGGTCATCAAATAGACCACCTTACTTTGATGGTTCAAGCTACTACTTTTGGAAAGGAAAGATGTAACTATTCCTTAAATCACAGGATACAAGAATGTGGTGCATCATAATAGATAGAAACTTCATACAAAGAGTTGATCAAAGTGATCCAACATCTACTGAAAATAAAGAAACAAACTATACAACAGAAGACAAAGCTAAGGTACTTCTAAACTCTAAAACTCAATTATTTCTATCTTGTGCTTTGAGCAGGGAGGAAAGTGAAAGAGTTGATGAATGTGATATGGCTAAAAAGGTATGGGTTACATTACAAACTCATCATGAATGAACAAGCCATGTCAAAGAAACAAGAATTGATTTTGGTGTAAGAAAATTTGAACTATTCGAGATGAATGAAGAAGAAACCATTCATGAAATGTATTCAAGATTCACAACCATAATAAATGAAATGCGCTCTTGGTAAGGCATACTCACTCCAAGATAGAGTAAGAAAAATTATGAGATGTCTCCCCATCATATGGAGCCCAATGGTCACAACCATAAGTCAAGTAAAAAATCTTGAGATACCTGAATTGGATGAACTTGAAGATGCACAAAC
Source organism: Cicer arietinum (assembly GCF_000331145.2). Classification (NCBI taxonomy): domain Eukaryota; kingdom Viridiplantae; phylum Streptophyta; class Magnoliopsida; order Fabales; family Fabaceae; genus Cicer; species Cicer arietinum. Next base: position 25,785,618 of record NC_021163.2, on the reverse strand, counting down.
ACGAGAAGA
>NC_021163.2:25741918-25785133 GCF_000331145.2 Cicer arietinum | reverse complement strand
GGCTATTTTTAAAATTTTTTGCTTTATTTTAATTTTGATTATGGTTTGGTGACTTAGCGGTTTGGACTAATAAGAGGTTGTAGTAAACAGATAGAACATTCATTTTTCTGAATAACTTTGGTTTTTAGGATTTCTGAGTTTATTGTTCGTTGTTTTTATGTATTGTTGTATCTTTCTTGTTTAACCTTGATCCATTATTTATAGATGAAATTAGGTTTAATGAATTTAGTGTTGAGTATTTGAATCGTATCTCAAATTCACATTGGTCAACAAAGATTTCTTTCAAATATAATTCTGATTCATACATTCTTGATAATTTGATTATCAGGCAATCTTTATTTCTCAATCTGATATAAGAAATTCTTCTAGAAATATATTATGCGTATTAGTTTAAATTACATTTTCAAAATGATTCACTTGAGTCTTCCATTATACGCTTGATTGGATTAGGGTGGGAACAAATCTGACCTTGTTTTTGGAGCTTTAGAAGTCAGAATGCGGCTAAGTCTAATTCAATATTTTTCTCAATCTATCATAACCTTTGACCTTCCATCAGATTCATTGACTTTTCTTCATCAGAACCATTGACTTGATTGTTGGAGTTATATGATGTGTTGCTTGAATAATCATAGTCAGAGGCAGATGCAAAGTTGGATGACTTAAACTTAGTGGCATCGGAAACTTCACCTTTGGTGCATTATCAGAGTCAGTTCAACTTAAGAGTGTGCTGCATATCAGAGAAACACTTTCGAATGAGTCGTAGTCTTTAGAGTCAACAAAATATATTCTTCATAGGCATGCTAAAAAACAATGTTCATCAAAGGCATGTTGAAGTTACTACTCATCAGAGGCTTGCTAAAGTTAATGTTCATCATAGACATGCTAAAGTTATTGTTCATTAAAGGCATACTGAAGTTACTTTTCATCACAAGCACCCTACAATTACTGTTCATCAAGGAAATCCTACAGGTTCTATTCATTAGAGGCACACTAAATCTTCAGAGGTAGATAATTCTTTAGAGGCACGTTGAATCTTCAGAGGCGTGTTAGATCTTCACAAGAAGACATACATACTAGTCGGAGGCATGCTAACCAGAAGCGCACTTCATTCTGCTTAGGTAAACACAAAAACACATTGAACTACCAGAAGCACACTATTAGAGGCAGATGCGCAAACTTTTCTAGTGCGTAGATTTGACTAATTTCATTTGCTATGACCTTTTTACCTCCGCGGGTGATATCATCTGGTGGTTTCCCCTGATTTTCCTGCTCTAATTTCTACATACTTAACGAAGCCATTAATCCAAATTTATTGTTCTCATAAAATAGTTTTGTTAACTTCAAAACTATAAGTGGAAAATCAACTTGATTCCAACAACTTGCATCTTTTTGATGATGACAAACCTGTATTTTGATAACAATTTTTCTTTTACTACTTGACTCGCCTTGACTTAAGGCTCCCTATAAGTCCAAGTAATTTCTTCATTTTCTCTCCACATTATTGTTTTCAAATATTTTGTCCCCCTTTTGTCATCAGACAAAAAAACTTGAAAGTGAAACGTTTTTTTATTTTCTCTCCACGTATTGTTTTCAACTTTTTGTTTTTGAATAAAAGCCCAATGCCAAACTTTACTGGGCCTAAATTACATATTTCTTAATATGGACTTTTTTAATAATTTTAAATAGCGGGTCACTTGTTTTTTAAACCCTAAATCCTAAAGCCCAATATCAAGTACTATATATTAGAAGTTTTGTTTCTTTTCTACGAAGGAAATATTAGGATTCAGATTGCTACAAGAAATAAACAGTTTTTATTTTAATTTCGTGGAATGCTAATTTAATAAGATTAAGCCACGAGTTTAGAGTTTCATCAACACCTTGAGATTCAGGTTACACTGTCAATTTCATTCATGATTCTATTCTTGTTTATTTGATTATATTGATATTATGATTGCTTAAATTGAATTTTAATAGGATCGATTAAATTTATTTGACATAATTTGGTTTCGATTTCTAATTTAATTGAATTATAATTTTGCGACGCTTGATCGTTAATTGTTATATTTTGATGATTGTGATGCTTAATCCAGTCAAAGAAACCGAATTCACATAGGAATGATTACGCTTGTTTGATCAATTCTATATTCAAATAAGAATAGAATTATGAATTAGAAATTAAACTCATTGATAGAATCTGTGATAGGTCTGAAACTCGAATTAGTGGATTAATTGTTTGCTCATCTATTAAATAAAAAATCTAAAAAAAAAACCTTTTCTAATTTCAACTTTCAATTCGGTTAATATTATTATATTTGAAGTCCTTGCGAAGCGACTCGAGTTATTACCTCTATTTACATTTTATCAATTGTGTTTGACTCGTGTGCGACAACGGATCATCATACTTTAAGTATTGTTCATCAAAAGGACACTGAATCTTCAAAGACACACTGAATCTTCAGAGGCGTGATAGATCTTTAGTGACTGAGAAAAAAACTCTTTGGAGACATGATAACCGGAAGCACACTTCAGTCTTTATAGGCAGACACAAAAACATGTTGAACTACAAGAAGCGTGCTATCAGAGGCAACAGACCTTTCCAGTGTGTGAATTTGAATGATTTGATTTCGTTTCCTTTGACTTTTTTACTTCCTCTGGGGATTTACTTTGGTGGTAACCTTTCGTGGTATTCTCTGGTGGTTTCCTCTGGTTGTATCCTTTTGTGGCTTCCTCTAGTCGTATTATATGTAAAGGTGCAACCACGAGAATGATGGTTGAATTGTATTTGACTAAGTTGATAACGTTTTCATTATTTGATAAAACTGGTTAAGATTTGATGATTTTCTTGGAGGAAAATCAATAACAAAACTAAGGAGTGCAGAAATAAAGTAACACATGTAATTTATCCCAGTTCACCATTAACTTGGCTACATCCAATCCCTTCACTTAAAATGATTTAATCCATTAATTTAACAACTTTTATTACAAATCACCTGACCCTGCAAGTCAGTCTTCTCAAACATCCTAACAACCCCATACTTTTGAGGAACACACACACCTTTACTCTACCGACCAAGTCTTCTCCATACAGTTTGACAATTATAGATTGTTGAAGGCACATTAAAACCACTATCGCGTTCAAAGAAGGACACTTAGAAAATAGTTATCATTCGAACAAATCTATCTCTCTATGAACTCTAAGATGAATTTTGAATTTTGAGCACGAGTTCTTCTACTCTTTTATGATTTTTCTATGATCTTCTTATTCAGCCTTGAGTATCTATTTACAGATAAAATTAGGGCTTCAATTTAGTCCTTGTTTAATTGTGAATTGTATTTTCATTTCTAACTTGGTCAACAATGATCTTATTTAAAAACAATTCTGAACAAGTTGTTTTTTTGATAATATGTTCTTTATCCAATTTTGTATTTCTAAATGCAATATTAGCATTTCTTCTAGATTGATTATGTTCGTATTTTGTTCAGATTGAGTTTGTAAACTCATCAGATTGCTATTGTTCGTAATTTGTTAAGATTGAGTTTGTAAATTCTTTAGATAGATAGTATTCATATTTTGTTAAAATTAAGTTTGTAAATTCCTCAGATTGGTACTGTTCGTATTTGGTGAAGATTTCTTTCGCAAATTCTTCAGATGAAACTTTCTTCCTATTGCTTGCTTTGATCTGGGCGAGAACATAGCGTTGGACCATTTATGGATCATATATTCTTGTAAATAATTTACATCTTCTTGTGATAAATCTTGATCGAATCTTCTTATAGATAAATCTTGATGAAATGATCAAATTTTCATGTAAATAATTCTTTTTTTTTTTTTGTGATAAATCTTGATTAAATCTTCTTGTAAATAATTCATATATTCTTGTAGATAAATCTTGATCAAATGTTCTTGTAAATGATTCATATCATATTATTGATAAGATGTTGATCATATCTTCTTCAATCTTGACTATATCTTCTTTTCAACTTGGTCAAAGATTTTTTCAATTATAAATTTGAATCAAATCTTATTTTAGATTATCTTCAAAAATACAAATCTTCTTTCATACTATGTGGAGTCAAATATAATGTTCTCATAAAATGCTTTTGTTAACATCAAAACTCTAAGTATAAAACCAACTTGGTTTCAAAAATATGTTCATCAGCCTCTTGTTTTTGAAGATAAAAAGAAATAAACCATGTCTTTAAACTCACTAAAGCTCTACATGGAATGAAACAAGTCTCTAGAGTCTGGTATAAAAGAAGAAGTTATTTCTTAATCAAAAATGGTTTTTCTAGAGGCAAGGTTGCACTTTTTAGAAAAACTGATTTGCTAACTGTTCAAGTATATGTTGATGACATCAACATTGGATCAATAAATGAAAAAATGTGTTAGGAATTTTCAAATCTCATGCAAAGTGAATTTGAAATGAGTATGATGGAAGAATTTAGATGTTTTCTTGGCTAGGAAATCAAACAATATGGAAATGAAATATTTATATGTCAAGAAAAATATATCAAAGATCTTTTAAAGAAATACAAAATGAATGAAGCTAAAACAATGACAATTCCAATGCACCCATCCTCAAATTTGGACGAAGATAAACATAGAAAATCCATCTGTTGAAAGGAATATAGAGAAATGATAGGCTCATTGCTATATTTAACTGTAAGTAGGCCATATATTGTTTTTGTAGTAGGATTATGTGCTAGATTTCAATCTTTGCCTAAAGAATCTAATTTATCTGCTGTAAAAATAATTTTTCATTATTTGATACCATTGATCTCGACATTTGGTATACAACATAACTCATTTTGATCTTGTAGCCTACTTTGATGCTAATTATGTTGGGGAAAAATTGAAAGAAAAAGCACAAGTGGTGCATGTCAATTTCTTGGAGAAGCTGTAATTAGCTGTTCATGTAGAAGACAAAACACAATTGCCTTATTAACAACTGAAGCTGAATATGTCTCAGCTGCAAATTGTTGCTCTCAAGTGTTGTGGATTAAAAACCAACGTGAAGACTTATTCGTAAGTTATACAAATGTTCCAATAAATTGTGATAATACAAGTGCAATAAATTTGTCAAAAAACCCATTCAACATTCAAGATCAACTCATATTGAAATAAAAGAATATTTTATTAGAGATCATGTTTACAAAAAGGAAGTTGAATTAGTCTTTGTTGACACCAAAAATCAACTTCCTGACATTTTTACCAAACCTCTAGATGAAGATAATTTTAATTTTATTAAAGAAAAATTAAAAATCATCAAAAAGGCAAACCATCTCCTTTGAAAAGCATGACCAGATTGTTTTGGTCAATACAAAGAACAATCTATTTCCTTCCTCTTCGCATCAATGTCTGCGTGTGTGTATGTCCCAAGCTTAAGTGAAAAAAATTTCAAATTTTTAATTCACAAATAGGCAACTAATGGCTTTTTCCTCTCTTCAAAAAATGGCTACCATATCATCATCATAACCTACTTTCCTCTTTACAATATCACTAGTCACTTCTGAACCACCCACTCCTATATACCCATACGTGTCACTCTCCTTCATCTCTTCCCAAAATACTGCTTATTCTTATTTTATCAAAACCTCCATACTCTCCCCTTCTGCAACTCACTATTTATTCGTCTTCATCTCTTTCCAAAAAACATGGCTCGTATAAAAAATTCTACAAGAAAAAATTCTACTCTAGGAACCCCATCCCCATCCCCGTCACCATCTCCATATTGATCAAAATCTCCTCCACCACGACCTACCCCTCCAAAAAAAATTCCATTTGCAAGCACCTTTTCTAACTATTTCTCATAATCTCTTGAAACCAACCCACCTCCTATTTTGCTTGCCCCTCTCACCATCGTACTCCCTCATATCTTCCAATGTATCCTCCCAAACACAAGTGAAGCACCACCAAATCTCTAGAAATAGCTCAAAAAACACTATGACAATCCTCCATCTAAATGGAGACCAATGGGAGTCATGATTGGAGTTGGTACCTCCAAGCAATCCAAGAGTATGGATACATCCATCTATACTATCTCTAATGATGAATCTGGTTCAAAATCACCACCAAAATCATCATAATCCTCTGCATTAAATGTTAGACATAAGTCCTCTTGATCATGATTTTGACATAAGTAACAAACATACAATGCACATGTATCATTTGATAAATCTAACAGGTTGAACTGAGTAACATTTCAGGAAAAACAAGCAAACACTATACACTTGGAACAAAAGCTTGGAACTCAAGGAATCAACCAAAATTGGAGGATGTGCTTGAGAAAGATGCAAATATGTATAGTGTGATTAGTAGTTATACTAGTTATTTAGTAGACTCATCATTATGGTTTCATACTTAAGTATTTGCCAAAAAGTAAAAATGAAATCATAAGATAAGAAAGTAAATCAATCAACTAATAAGTCAATTGATGAATCAATTGGGCAATCGATTGTCTGACTCAGAATAAAAGTTTTTACTAAGTAAATCGATTGGGAAATCGATTACTTAAAGACTTTTAGTGAAACCTGAGTTCTGGGTTTAATACAATCAATTGGACAATCGATTGGGACATCCATTGAGTAATCAATTTTGTGATTCACAGAACCAACCACTTACTGAATCAATCGATTGTGAAAAAGTTTTTCATCAGGAATGAGTTCTGTGATCAACCAAATCGATTGGACAATAAATTGAATTAAGTTTCTTAAAATGCAAGTTTTGTGGCAATCGATTAGGTAATCGATTGAAGTTAATCATTTAACAGAAACATGGTGCATAATCGATTGGCACATCGATTTCAACCAAAATAGCTGAGCTACTGTAACAAGCCAAATCGATTGGCAAATCGATTGCTTTAAAATGTCTGAGTCACAGTGATTAGCCAAATCGATTTACAAATCGATTGAACTAAATGTTTGAGTTACGGGAAGTATTCAGCTCATTGCCAAATCGATTATGACTATGAATATACGTCGACTGAGCAATCGATTGTTTTGATCTCGTTGTTTGAACAAAACACCTATAATTGATTACTCCATCGATGCTGATATAATCTTAGTATCAGTTTCTGATTTATGCATTAAAAGAATCGATTTGCAAATCGATTCATGCTTATATTTTCAAGATTCAAGAAAAACAAGAAAAACGATAATCGATTTGGCAATCGATTAAGCTGTTTTTAAAATGTTATAAAATCGATTGAGCAATCGATTGACCTGATGTTTTTCTGAATATATATAAGCTGATTCAATCACATTTTAAAAAAGGACGGTTACACATTTTCTAATAACCAATACACTACACTTGAAACAACTATTCATTTTTTCACAATACTGAAACCAGGAAAAACACTTTGAAAGAAATAATTGTTACCACACACAAAATACTCATTGGCAAATTCTTTTGTGTGAAATTCATATTGTGATTGAGTCATCATCATTTGTCCGCTTTTATTCTTTTCTGTAAAAACAATCTGTAAAGAAAGTTCTGGAAATCCAGTAGTGTAAACTGGTGACTATCTTTGTTGGTGCGTGTGTTCATCAAGAAGAAGTCTCATCTTGATCTCGTGAGAGTTTGGCGAGTAACTCTATGGATAAGGTGGCATTGTAATAGAAGCGAGTGAGTTGGATAGATAGGCCATATGTGAGCTGGACAATCTGTAAAACGTACTCAAGTTGATTCTATTGGAAAGGCTGAAATTTGGTTTAGATTTCAGGACTGGAGGTAGGCTATCAAACGGTTAGCCGAACCAGTATAAATCCTGGTGCATGATTTTCTTATCCTTTCTCTTTACTTTGATATTGCTTGAATGCTTATTCTTGAATGTTTGCATTGGTGAATTTCTGTCTTGATTAATATTCTAAATAAGCAATGTATCTGTACTCTTATATTGATAATTCATGCAACTGTGAATCATTGTTCCTGAATAAATTTCGCAACCGAACATTGTTAATCTGATTAATAATCTTGTGAAATTAGTAAATACATTTCTTATATATTTGTTAAAAATAGAGGCCATAATTTCCAACATTAAAATCATGAAAACCCTCTGCTCCAACACCTAAATCCTCCAAATAATCCACTTCACCATCAAAATATGTAAAATATTTCATTCCCCCTTCAAAAAAACCATCAAAGAAATCAAATCCTTTTCATAACCTACACCAACAAAATCACCCTAAGATCAACAAAATCATCCCCTGCTTTATCTCATTTTCTGGCCAAACAAAAGCTAAAACAACTCAAACATCCTGCACAGAAAACTAAAAGTGCATTAAATTCTCCATCAAGAATTCTCTCCACCTAGTTCTACTCCATCAGAATGTTATTCACCTAGTTCAACCTCATCAAAATGTTCTTCACGCAACTCAAGCCCAACCAAAACCTCATTAGAAAACAACCTCCAAAATCCTTATCCCACCACTACTCTCAACCAAATACCGAAAAATATATCAAGAAAAATAGGGGTTTCGAATTTAGGTTCGGGAAGATTGAGAAAACGATTAATCTACTGATTCAAGAGTTTCAGACCTATCACATATTCTATCAATGGATTTAATTTCTAAATCGTGACTTTTTTCCTATTTGACTATATAATTTATCAATCAAGCATAATTAACCCTATGTGAATTATGTTTCTTTGACTGGATAAAGCATCACAATAATTGATATATTCCAGTTAACAATCAAGCGTCGAAAAACTACAATTTATTTAATGTAAAAATCGAATTTTGTCAAACTAATTTTATCGATCCTATTGAGTTTCGAATTAAGCAATCAAAATAATAATATAATTGAATAAAGAGAAATAGAGTCATAATGTGAAGTTAACATTATAAATTAAACCTCAAGATCTTGATGAAACTCTGAAACAATGGATCAATCTGAGAAAAATAGTCTTCCATGAAAATAAAATTGTTTATATCTTTTTGAATTTGAAAAACAACATATCTCTAAAAAGAAGAAAACTCCCAATATATTGTACTCGTTTTTGGGCTTTAAAACAAGTGACCCGCACTTAAAATTATTACAAAAGCTCAGATCACAAAATCTGCATTTTAGACCCAATAAAGTTCGACACTGGGCTTTTCTTCCAACATAAATGTTGTATCTCTGAGTTGTAGCTTTTCAACGGTTGCTCGCATGCATCAATCTGATATCTAGAGCTCAAGTTATGGCCTACAGAGCGAGCATGGGTCAATATGCATATAATAAAATTATAATTCAATTTCGATCCAAAGTTTAGAAACAAGCTAAAAAATTAATCTATACTATAAAAAGCTTTTAAAGTGTCACAATAAAAGTTAGAAACACGTGCCCAAATGCTTTGATCAAACACACTGATTCTCTTGGCTGGTATGAGTTCTTGGAAATCTCTGATTCTTTCTATCTAGAGGTCACTCTTGCTTTCTACTACAAATCTGTAACCTTCCTTACAAAGTTTTGTATGTCACCACTTTAAAAGGGATTGAAATCCGCCTCACTCCTGCAATTTCAGCTGAAATTATGCATCTACATATAGAAGGGCCGACAATCTTTGTAAAATAATTGTATTCAATGAGCTCTTCTTCCTGGTTCAACCAACTTTGTATCTGCAAATTTGAAACCCCTTCCCAAAATTTTATATAATATTGGTCAACATTTCTTTCATCCATATTGTGGCAGCCACAAGTATGTCTCTAAATATGATGCCTTATCACCTCTTCAATGGCCAAAAATTCAACCTCCCCTACATCATATTACAAAACATGATAGACTCCACCAATTGAGATTACAAAAGAAATACCATTTCCTATGGTATGATTCTCACTAAAATTTTCAAATATTTCAATTATCCTCTCAAAAATGAAAAATCCATCATCAGAATTTCAAAATAATCTCCAAAAACATATCTCACATGAAAAAAGATTCATCGCTTTCACCAAATCTATATATCCCTCAAGATCAATCTCCTTTCTCTCTTGGTTCCAGCAAAAGAAAACATTATGAAAGGAAAACATCCTTAAACCCATACACTCAGAACTTTGGAGTCAACATTTCTCAAGAGCGTTCTCCTTTCCTGCACAACGTTCTTCCTTTCACTACTACTCATTTTGAATCCACTCCACTTGAAAATGCTCATGCTTTTGGTATTCCAACACCACAATGACTTCCAAATCCAATTCTTCAAAGTCATATTTGCTCCCAAATTCAACTTGAAAGAAAATATCAAATGGCTCCAGTTGTTGTCTCCCCATAAAAATCCATATCTTCCTTGTTTGTCATTAACAAATACCTTGATTTTCTGGATATGGACCTTTATGGATATTCTCTTCCTCAAGCTCAATCCATGTCCAACACTCTCCCTACTATTGACTCAGATTTTTCCATACATTCATCCTTCTGCTCTATTGTTGTTCCTTCTCTAAGACAACCTTCTCCAACTGCTCATCATATGGATGAAGACCCTTCTCCTAAAAAATACACCAAGATAGAGAAGGACACCTCAAAAACACGAAAGAATATTCCCAAGATATTCACAACCTTTCAAAGTATCATTGTTAGAAAAGTACATCAAGATAGGGAGAACGCAATCTTAAGCGATTTGATGGCTACTCAACTAGCTCCCAAGCTGGGACTTAAACAACCTCTTCTTAATCCACCTCCTACCTTTTCTGATCTGCCCAAGCCCTTCATCTCTTCATCCTCTGATAGTTCTTCTCCATGTTTATCATTTTGAAGTTGCATTTACTCTAGATTCCTCCCACCAATTTTTACTGTGATAATTGGGCAGAAGTAGAAATTTGATTTAAGAAGTATTTTTGAACTTATTATGTACTTCTTTGTTTTACCTTTTTTTATGTTTGAACCATATGTATGAACTCTCTTGATATTATTAATGAAGTAAAAATATTTTGGTTCTAAAATATTTGTTAATAGATGCAAAAATTAAGGGAAAGCTTTTTAACAAATTCACTTTGTATTATATCATATTAAATCAAGATCAAAATTAAAATATAATTAACATGTTTGTCATCATCAAAAAGTGGAAGATTGTTGCGGAAAATCCTAAATCAAATGTTTTTTTTGAAGATAAACATACAAGTTAATTAAACTATAATCATGATTCTGACTGTGTCAATCTTTAACTTATGTTCTTGAGTGTTTTATTCAAAGATAGGTGATCAAAGAAATATTGTGCTTTGACTGATTTAGAAACTAATTACAAGATCATCCTGTGTAATTAATATGATTTTAGTTTTATTAAGATCATTTTGGTTTATAAAAGTATCATTCTAGTTTATCAAGACCATTTTGGTTAGTTCATTTTAAGGACAAAAGTAGAAGGAATCATTCCCCATAATTTGGATCATATATATGCAATAGTGAAACTCATCAAATTGAACAATGAATATAATTGAAAAAAAATAAAATTTAAAACTCAAATTCACAAACAAATAACTTAAGACCAACTTCAAGTTGTTTAAAACTCTTCATCATAGTGCTCATCTACATACCATTGAAAAGAAACAAATTCAAATAACAAAAATAAGATTGCAAAAATAAAAGTTAGATATGCCTATAATTTGCCTCCCTCAAAGCGTTTCTTTAACGTCATTAGTTTGATGCCTCGTCTACTTTCAAGGTGGCATATATGTCACAATGAACACAATATATTTCTACTTCTTTTTGTTTAGTAAAAATTCCATGAATAATTATACTGTGGTTTAAGGTTTTACTATTTGACTATTCCACTAACAATAAATCATTATGTCTGCAATAAAAAGTTAAGTATTTATGAGCTTTGTCAGTGTCTCTATTTTTTCCTTCTACATTCAACACAATGTTAAATATATTGTCAAAAACATTTTTCTCAATATGCATAACATCAAAATTATGTCTCATAAATTTATCTTTTCAATAAGGAAGATCTCAAAATACACATCATTTTGTCTAATTATGCAATTGACTATAACCACGAGGTTTTGAAACAACACTAGCGATAACTTTGGCCTTCTGTATATCTTTAACTCGATCCCAAATTTGTTTAGATGCTAATTGAATGAAAGCTCCACGACTTTCAGCAACACCTTTAACCTATGATGCAAGTAAAACCAAGATGTCTTCCCACCTATTTTCAAAGTAAATGTTTTACTATCTTCCATACAAATAGGACATGCTAATTTATTGTGTGTTTCCCATCCAGACAACATCACGTAGATTGAGAAATTATTAATGGTCCACATCAAATCTGCTCTTATAATAAAATTTTGTTTTCAAGTAATATCATAAGTTAAAATACCATGCCAATACCTCTTTAAATAATCAATTAGTGATTGTAAATAAATATCGATACATAATATGGGATTTGGTGGTCATGATATTATAGCCGCTAAGAACATATATGGTTTAAACATGCATATGTCAGGTGGTAGATTGTAAGGGGCGACAATAATATACCAACAAAAAAAATGTGTAGATGAAGCTTGAATATATGAGGTGACACACACTGAACAATTTCATTAAGATTTATGATAGAGAATACATTGGATTCTCAATACCTCCATATACAACATTTATTAGGATAAAAAACTATTTATCATATTATTTGTTTTTTATTCCAAGCAAAGCAAGCTGACCACTTTGATGTAAAAATCAAACAAGGTCCTGATTTTTTTATATACCAATCGCAAGAATGACATATACCATAATCTCTACTTGCTACATATATATCATACCAATGTAACTCCTCATCATTCCATCGAAAACCACAGTAGAATCGTGTGTTTCCAATAACGCTAATATTAAAATGCCAACTAAAACTTTCACCATGATGAAGAAGATGAGCTCCAAGATCATCATCTCTAGATTTACAATGAATAGTTAAGTCCAAATTGTTTTCTAAAAGGTTAGTAACATTCACATGCTCTGCAAGAACATTATGCACAAATAACAACAAGAACACCCATAGCAAGACAAACTTCGAGGTAACTAAAGACATTGCACCTTCAATTAATCTTTTCTTTGGAAGTCGATAATTCTTGTTATATGAAAATTAAAATAATTTTAGAAGAGAAGCATATATTTATAGGAGATATATGGAATGAATATATTAATATATTTTATTATTTGTACTATTTTATTGAGTATAAAAATAAATTCAAAGAGAGCATTAACTATTAATATAAAACTTTTGATATTTGAATATAATTTTAAGATTAATAATGTGTGTAATTAATGTTTAATTGGAGACTGTATTGAGTAAAGATATTAAACAAGCTAAATTAAAAGAGAGTTAAGATTTTATTTAATGGAGTATATAATTGAAAAAAATAATTATTTCGATTAATTTATTTTAATTCATTTGATAAAGTTTTAGTTTTGGCAATAAATGCTGGAATTATAATTTTTAAATTTTGTAAGTAAAAAAAGTCAAAACATTTTGTATAATACACATTAAAATGCATCATTTCATTTCCTTTTTCATTTTCAAAACACAATCACATAAATGAAAAGAATTCAATTTATTTGTCATTTATATCAATATCAATTATATCAATCTTATTGATAATTAATAAAAATATTGCTACTCGCAGATGAATAAATAAAAATGTGATGAAATTTAAAGATTTCATCAAATAAAAAATGAAAATGTGATTTTATTTAAATATTTAAGTTATGAGTTTGATTAAATTTGTATTATATTGAAGATGAAAATTAATTTTATGGGTTTTGTTTTAAAATTTTGATGAATTTTTTTAATTTTTGTACAAAATTGAATAACAATGTTGATATTTTAAAATATAAAAGATCAAATTGTCACTTAAAATTAAAATAAAGGACTAAATTGGAAAGAAAAAAAAAGATAAATGACTAAAACGCTAACTGAAGTTAAGTTAAGGGACCGTAAATGCTATTTAGCCTTTTTTTTTTATTATTTTACCAACTACCAAATAATTCAAATTTTCCGGTATGTAAAAGTATTTCGGTATGTAAATTTTTTTCGGAAATTATCGGAATTTTTTTAATATGATTTCAGGCACAGAAGGTTAAAAAGGTGTTTACCAGAAAACTTTTTTAAAACTTTTCGATATAAAAAGTTAAAAAATTGTGTATTTTTTCTTTACCAGAAAATTAGTTAAAAAGTTTTTCGGTACACATCTTTTTAAAAAATAAGTAAAAAAAAGAATTAAATAAATAATAAAAGAAAAAAAAATAAAAAATAGAATATAAAAAAACTTCTAGACGTTTCAATTTTTCCGATAATTACCGAAAAGCTTAAAAAAAATATTTCGATACAACTGTATTTCAAAAATGTTGAAAAAAAATTTCCTAAAAAAAAAAATTGGTACTCATTTTTTTAATCGAAAAAGTGAAATGATCAGATAGTAAAAAGGATAAATTTTAGAGAAAGAATAAAAAAAACATTATATCAACATCAACATATTAAAAATATTCATTTAAATATGTGAATTGTAGAAAAAATTATTTTCGTTGAGTGCAGGTAAAATAAAATAAGAAGTAAGGGTATTTTTGATTGGTGCTAATATTATTTTAGAAAATTAAAAAATTAATTTGATGTTAATATTATTATAGAATATATATTGATTAATTATATGATTAATTTTCTTTATATGTTTGTTTGCTATGGTGTGATAATTATATACATATTTGATTTAATATGTAATATAAATTATAAATATTATATTTATTTGTTTTCCTAAAAATAAAAGTATTTTTCTAAAAAATAATAGTATATATTTGAAAGAAAAAAAGTTTAAGAAATTTTATGTGTATATTCACATCAGTAAATAATGCGATACTTTCGTGTTTATTTGACTAATATTAAATATGTATATAGTTGTATTCAACAACAATTAACTATTTCTTTATTTGATTATTTATTTCGTAAGTAATTATCATTAATATATTGTGAATATTTTAAAGTATCTATTCTTACTATTGAAGTATTGAAACATGCTCTTTGTGTTAAAATATTTTTAAAATGCATATATAGTAGTAATTACTCTATCTTATAATATATCAGTTTTCACATATTAGAAATGTTACAAAGATTAAATTATACTTAAAATATGGTAAAAATGAGTACTTGAATATGAGAATTGTAGCAAAAAAATATTTTCGTTGAGAGCAGGTAAAATAAAATAAGAAGTAAGTGTATCTTTTTATTGGTGCTTATACTATTTTAGAAAATTAAAATATTAATTTGGTGTTAATATTATTTTAAAATATATATCGATAAATTTTATGATTAACTTTCTTTATCTGTTAGTTTGCTATGGTGTGCTAATTGTATACATATTTAATTTAATAAGTAATATTAATTTTAAATATTATATTTAATAATTTTCCTAAAAATAATAGTATTATCTTAAAAAATAATAGTATTTGAAAGAATAAAAGTTTAGGAAATTTCATGTATATATTCGCATCGGTAATTAATGTGATACTTTCGTATTTATTTGACTAATATTAAATATGCATATATTTGTATTCAATTCAACTATACTTAACTATTTTTTAATTTGATTATTTATTTAGTAAATAACTATCTTTAATTTATTATGAATATTTTAAGAAGTAAGTGTATTTTTTATTGGTCCTAATAATATTTTAAAAAACTAAAATATTAATTTGGTGTTAATATTATTTTAAAATATAAATCGTTAAATTTTATGATTGACTTTCATTATATGTTTGTTTGTTATGGTGTGGCAATTGTTCATATTTGATTTAATATAAATATAAATTATGTTAAAAATGAGTATTTGAATATGAGAATTGTAGAAAAAAATATTTTCGTTGAGTGCAGGTAAAATAAAATAAGAAGTAAGGGTATTTTTGATTCGGTCTAATTTGATGAGAAGGGTTAGGAATTAATAAGTCAACCGGTTTGGTTACACTGTAAATCTGTAATTATAAATAAATAAATAATAAATAAATAAAATATAATGTTTAAAGAACCGTAGGAAAAAGGGAGATAAATATATTACGATTATAAATTAGTGTTTTTACTTTTTTATTTTAATTTTTTATAATAAGTTAGTTTGTAATGTTTGCATTGATGATCGAATTTCAAATCAACAAAATTGAAATTTAAAATTCTCTCAATTTTTTTAATAAATTTATGTAATTTTTAATGATTTTTTATTCTAATAATTTTAAAAACATAAACCCTTAATAAACTTTTTAAAAATGATAAAGGAAGAGAGATTTCGAGGGAGATACATACTAGAGTTTTTGAAATTAAATGCAAAATTATTTTAATTCAAATCATGAAATCATATGAAAATTTATATATTATGTTGTTCTTTATATGATCAATAGCAAAATTAATTGTAAAATTTTAAAAATCAATAACTAAAAATGATTGAGATGAGGTTAGAACTAAAAATAGTTCAACATTTTAACATTTACAAATATAAAGGAAAAACTTGTTACAAAAAAAGTTAAAGGACCAATATGATATTTTTGTGTAACTTAAAAGACTATATAATTTATTTTTCCTAAAAATAAAATCGATTATAGTGATCGATAACTCTCCAAAAAACTTTATTTGTTTTTATCCAAATTTTAATATGTTGTTTTTGTCCCTGAGTTAGTAATTTTAAACATTTTTTCAGATACTTATCCTTCTCAATTTCTCTATGAAATTTCCAACTTTTTTGTCTATGAAACTCGTTATTTTGCACCGTTCTTCTTCATCGTAAATTCAATTTGAGTTAAACCAACACCAAAATGACCTTGTGAATATTGACTATATTATCCAACAATTTTTTCGTCTTTGGGGCAATTTTCCTTGGTCCAATCTTTAAATTGACCTTTTGGAGTATATTCTCATATTTTATTTTTATTTATCCATAAACTGTCAAGTTGGAATAACTGGAGTACGAGGAGTCAAAAGAATCGAGACTTTTTCTTGTGGACTCAGATTAGCGTGTGAAAGCATTAAAATAATGCAAGAGGTGAGAGCGTTTGAATTCATGAGTATATTATAATGTGAGATGAAGACAAAAGTAGTATTTTCTAGTAATTTATATAGGGCATGCCTCATACAGTGGTATTCTATTTAGTAATAATTTAATTAATATGAAAAATTTGATTTAATTTATACCAATGTGTGATATATGTGAAGAAAGTTTAAATTTTTGTGTTTTATGTGTTGAAAGTTTGAACTTTTATGATATATGTGAAAAATATTGAATTTTTATATGGTATGTGATGAAAGTTTCAATATTTATCATGTATGAGATGAAAGTTTCAATATTTATCATGTATGAGATGAAAGTTTTTATTTATACGATTATTTCTATATAAATATATGATTTTTATGATATAGGTGGTGAAAGTTTTGATCTTTATGATTGTTGTTTATGAATATATGATTTTTATGATATGTGTGATGAAAACATTGAATTTTATGATATATGATTTTCATGATAAAAACATGTGATGTATGATCTTAATGGTGTTTTGAATGAGGTGATGATTTTATATAATTGATTTTTGAAGCATATGACATGACCTTAGTTGGTTGTTTGAGAATACTTGATTTTAATAATACATTATCATGTCAAGACATATGCATCGTCATGTTTTCCTAGTTATATGATATTATCAACATGATTTCAAAATTTATTACAAGATAATGAGTCTAAAAGTTCAAGTTGGAGAGAAGCTCCACTCGGTAGTGGCAATAAGAATGGGTCTTTAGAGTCTTGTATTTAATATGTCATTAAACTAGGAAGTTAACGATGTATTTATCAAAAAGAGTATTGTATTGTATTTTATTGATATAATAAAGGAATATAATATTATTTTGAGTAGCAAAATATATTTTTTGTAAATATCATACTTAAATATTATTGTGATTTTCAATGAAATTTGAAAATAATTTGAGAACGCGATACACAAGAAAGGGGGTTTGAATTGTGTTTTTTTAATTACTTTTATTATGACTAAGCTATAGTAAAGAAAGTAGGACAGCTGAACGAGAACATAACAAAATAACAAATATTTTATCATGGTTCACCACCAACATAGTAGCTACATCAAGTTTCTTCAACCTGAATTTAGTTCACTAGATCACTACAAAATTACACATTTACCGACCACCTACTAGTCAATCAAACTATTGAAGTAGACAGCTACTACTAGGCTAGGTAACAAGATAAAGAGTTTAGGTTTTTTGAAAAAGCTCTCACAAGAGAGTGTTTAAAAATTTGTTCTCTCAAAAACTTATCTCAGCACTTCAGTAAAATGAAAGATTACGAGCACCAGTGCAGATGACGATGTATGTGCTTATAGCTTGTGGATTTCTTATTTTTCCAATGAGGAATGCAAGTCCTTTTGTATAGGTCATTTAGGGTTTCTGGTTGTTGTCCTGATTGCAGGAAATTAGCATAAGTCATGAAGTTTCGTATCATATTTTTTGAGATTGATTTGCCATAGAAAACTTTCCAAAAAAGATCCTTGTAATTGATTCAACGTATCTTGGTATGTAGACAGGGAAAGAAAAGATAAGATGATCAGAACATGTCTTATAGACCTTTAGACAAATAGCAGATTTTGGATGTTCATCAGACGATGCGCAAATGTTTTGTCTTCTACGGAGCGTTGACTTTCATTAAAGTATTGACTTCTATCATAGCATACATCATAAATACGAGTCAAACGATCATATACTTGATGTGATTATAAAGGTAAAAAATCACTTACTTGTCAAGCTTATCAGAGGCAAATGAGTAGAGCATAATATCATTCAACATAGACAATGGAAATAGAATATATCATGTATTTCCAAAGTCTCCATAACTAGAGAATTGCTTGCATTATTAGAGTCAACCAAAATAGAGCATTGCTTGCATGACTAGAGACTCAGTGTCAAATGCTAAGGCATTTTTGTTCCTTGGTCTTAGTCCAATCATTACAAGATATGGCATAAGAACCTATAAAATTCACTTAATCAAGGACCTGCACACTTAATCAAAATATTAGTGCATTAAATTGATCCCACAAACTGATTTTGTTATTATCAAAACAAGTAAGGGTCATAGTTCATCAAACCGACTTGGTTCAAAAAACAATTACCCTCTTATTTAACTTGTTTTCTCTTTAATTTGAATTTGTCTTTGAAAAGTATTGTATAAATATCACAGGTAAAGTTTTTGGTTTAGGTGTCACATTTTGATATTAGAGCAAATATGTCCAATCAACTGAGTGGGTCAAGTGTTCGTTCAATGCCATTCAAATTCCAGTCGTGTACTAAACCAAAAGTGAATATACATAGCACTCCTTTTACAACACTTTTTTGAAACCTACAAAACTTTAATATAGCGTTTTTGTTGTTGCTACAAACGAGGTTGTAGGTCTAACTATTACATAAATTTTGTTTGTAAAATATTGTCATAAGTATATACATTAAAAAGCGTTTTGTTGCAATGCACTGTCTTAGGTCTTATAATTTTTTTTTGGCGAACCTTAGAAAACATTTTTCTTAAAAATGATTGCTATTGTTTATATCAATTAAGTTAAAAGCGCTCTCTATGTAACGCTGTCTATAGTAAACCAAATTCTAAAAAAATTACAAAAACTATAAAACGATATATCGAAACATACATGCCTAGCAAAAACCCCTCTTAGTTTTTCTTTGCACGTTGCTTCCATAAACCTTAAAAAGATAAATTAGAAACAAAAGAAACCTAGAAACTCGAATTCCAAAAACGCGAAACGTAGAAACCCTTCTTCATCTTCTTCTTCCTCAGTCGATTTTGATACGCAAACGCAAGAAACCCATAAATGCAAACAGAGAAACTTAGAAACTCATAAATCGATTTTAGTAACGCAAGTGCAATAAACCTAGAAACGCAAACGCAAAACTCATAAACAAGAAGTCATTTTCGATCGTTTACTTTTGTCACTAAATCACATATTTTCACGATTGTAAGTCTTTATAACTTTTTATTAGATAAATGTTTCGTAATTTATATTGATTAATTTTAATTGTTGATTCATTGCTCATTTTTAGGTTTTTCCAAATCTGTAGTAAGATGACAACTTTTTTTTCACCACTATTTAGACACTAAACCTCTCATCTCAAGTTTGTAAGTTCCTAAAATTTTTCTCAGAGAAATTTTTTGGCAGTTTGTAATTGAATTTTGTTGCTATTTTTTTTATTGTTGTATGTTGAAAAGAAATGTCTAACTGTTAAATTTGATTGTTGAATATATTGTTGTTTGTCATTGGATTGTTGTATGTCGCTATTTAACTAAGATACTAGAGAGAAAATTAAGAATGCAGTAAGATATGCTAACTCTTTTGAGTTTGAGAAATTCAACTAATTGGGGATTAAACAAGATTCTGATAAAGATAAAAAAAACTTACAAACCACAAATAATATGCAACTGCTTCGCATATTAAGATTACATAATCCAATTTATTGAATTTGTTGATGTGTCTGGAATTTGCATGACATTACATATGTTTGCTGCTTTTTGATCAAGTGTTATTAATAATGACATCCAGTATATGCTACTTTTTGTTTTCCATTGTCTTAATAAAAATATTTATACAAATACTTGTTATTTATTTCCTCTCAAAGGTTGTCTTAATTAAGTTTTTTTTGTAACACTTTTGTAGTAAAATTTGTTTTAACTAACTTACTTTTAAAGAAACTACGGATAAAAGATGGATGTTCACCAATCAATTGTCAAAAGAATATGAAAATGGAGAAAAATAGTTTGTTAAGTTTGTCGTGAAACACGTCAAAAACCCTAGTAAAATAATTTGTCCATTCTTAGATTACTGATATGGGAATCAGGTTAATGAAGTTGTGTTGGATTGCCATTTAGGGAGGATCAAAATTGATCGAAGCTATACATGTCGAACAATGCACAATAAGATATGTATCGAGAATGCTGATTTGGGGAATAATGTGAAATATGCATCGAGTGATTTTGGCACAAATACTTATGATTGTGATCGAGTTGAAAAGATTGCATATATGGTTGAAGATGATCTTTAGGATTGTCTTGAAATATTTGAGAGGTTGTTAAGTGATGCAGAGAAACCGTTATACGTGACAATTGTGTTTCCTTATGTATTACATTCACTATTTGATTTTTACCTAATATATTATTGTGTTAAGTGCTATATGTTTTTCTGTCACCGTACATGCATAGTGAAGTTCTTAGTTATCTACTGATCGTTGCTTAATAATTTTGTGTGGTGCATGTGACGTTCTTACTTGAGTAATCGAGAATTTCTTGAAATTGCCGTATAAAATTTCTAAAATTTTATTTGATTTATTGATGTTTTAAATTTACATCATCTTACTCTTAAAGGATCATCTTGTGTGTAACTTTTAATTGTAAAAAAAATTTGTGATTCTTTGCTTTATTAGCTATGTCAAATATTGTTACTTACTTAATTGACAACTTGTTGTTTTTCGTATATTAAGAAATTTGTTGCTAAATTATATGTCTTATGTTTAAAGTTTTGATTTTAAATAGAAAATTTTAATTTTCAATTTTTAGTTGGATTTAGTGGAAATAATTATGATTATTGTCGTTAATCTTGTTGTGAATTTTAAAATTATGTTTTTATTTTTTTTATTTTTTTTATTTTTTTAATATTTAGAGCACATAACTTGATGACAAGTAAGAAAACTGATTTTCTTATTTAAATGGTTAAAAATGTTCCTTTAGTGGTAAAACAAATTAGATCTTCGTTTATCGAAACATATTGAGTTATAGTACTCATATACAAATTAAATGGAAGATTCTCCTCCTTGATAGAGAAGTATAGTTGATTTATCGATTTAAATTTTTTGAAAAATCTAAAATAAATATTCAACTATATTCTCCATCACACAATGATCATATCAAGCAATGTTAATCCGATAGGGTATGTCCACTACATACGAAACACAAGGAGAATCACATACCATTTTAAATAAATAAATAATTAAAATTAAATTACATTAGAAAGGAAAAGCAAATTTATTAGAATAATATTGGATTGCAAAAAAATATAAAATGATATTTAAAATACCACGTGCCTTTGAGGGGAACAAAAGAATGGTGATACTTAATTCCTAGGTGTTGGATTCCATTTCTACAGAAGGTAAAAATCCGTTGATTTCTAACTAGGGAAATGAAGGTGCAAATACGAGAAGGGAGATTGAATTGTATTTGACAAAGTTGATAATTTTTTACTAATATGATGAAGGTTGGTTGGTTTTTATGGATTACTTAGATAAGAAGTAGTCGGATTCGGATGAAGTAAACAATAAAAACATAAATAATTGAACACATAGATTTATCCTGGTTCACCACTAACTTGGCTACATCTAGTCCCCTCATTCAGAAGACTTTAAACCACTAATTCAAATACCTTGAATTGTAAAAAAGCACTCGACCCTCCAAGTCAGTCTTCCCAAATAGCCTGACTACCCTGGACTTTTGAGATACAAACCACATTCACTCTACAAGTCAAATCTTCTCGTAAAAACCTAAAAATACAAATTGAAGAAGGAACCAACCACTATCAGGTTGGATACAAAAGATTGGAACTTTAAGTGTTTACTTTTAATAAAACTGATAATAATAATAATAACTCTCACACTCTAAGAAAAAAACACTCAGAAAATAATTTTCATTCGAACAAATGCTTCTCTCTTTGAACTTTGATATGAATTTTGAATTTGAGCTTATGAGTTATTCTACTCTTTTCTAATTTTTTATGATCGTCTTCTTCTTTAACCTTAAGTATCTATTTATAGATAAAATTAGAGTTTCAATTTAGCCATTGTTTAATTCTGAATTGTATATTCTTTCATAGCTTGGTCAACAACGATCTTATTCAAAAATAATTCTAAACAAGATTCTTGTGCTTTAGCCAATTCTTTATTCCTGAATCCAAGCTGAACACATTTTGTTCATATTGAATTTGTAAATTCTTGAGATTGATAATGTTTGTATTTTGTTCAAATTAAGTTTGTAAATTCTTCAGATTGAATCTATTCGTATTTTGTTGATGTATTGAATTTGTAAATTCTTCAAATTGATTTTTTTTTTCATATTTTGTTGTAGATAAATCTTGATCAAATATTATTCATATCTTGACCCTATCTTCTTTTGAACTTGGTCAATAATTTTATTCAATCATAAATCATAAATCTTAAAATGAGATTTTCTTCAATTATAAATTTAAATCAAATCTTATTTTAGATTTTTTCTATAAAAATACGAATCTTCATTCATACTATTTGAAGTCAAATATATTGTTCTCATAAAATATGTTATTATAATAATTGTAAGTATAAAACTAACATTGTTCCAACAAGAGTGATATTGAAGAAGATGATGAATGGGGACGAGAGGTAGCATTCATTTAGTCATGGAAGATGAAAGGAAAAAATTAAATTGTAGTTGTTGGGTTGCTGAGAGAGCGCACAGAGGAAGAACAAGAAGTATTCTGAGTTCTTTTTTGTTTTTCGTTTAGAACTGAAACTTCTTTGTATCTTTCAAAAATGTGTGGTGGTGTGCGGTTGCTCTTATACTTATTTTAAGATTATTGGGTTTTGGTAGTAGCTCAAACAGCTTTTTCTCATTGTAGAGGAAGAGGTTGTTTGGCCAATACATACATGGATAAATACCTATATAAGTTCCTAAAACGATCTTATCACCATGTCTTCATGTATTTTTTTTTCACTAATTATTATTTTGAAACTTTACTATTTCAATAACCTAAGTAGAATATTAAGGTCAATATATAAAGGCAACACGTAAACAAATTTTCACACCCCAACAACCATATATATTACTAAAATTTATCATAATATTATTAAAATATATTAATATAAAAGCGAGAAGACTTCAACAGAGTTAACTTAATTAGCAGGTGTTTTAATGAACTTGTGATAAATCAAATGATTTAATGGATAAAATAAGATGATGAATCAGAATAAAATAATTTCTCTATCTATTTACTTTATATTGCTTTATTATGGTTTTCAATCAGTATACTCTAAAAAAATACACAATTCAAACTCTATTCTTGTGTTTTTTTCATTCTTCAATTGATATTAGAGTTATGGTTCAGTTTGATGGAGAAGTGGGAGTGGGATCCTAGTGTGGATCAAATCTAATGAAGTGGGTGACTAATACTTGAGGGGAGATTATTGGAATTCAAGTATGAGTGTACTACAAAAAAAAGTATCTATTGCGACACTCAGATTTTGTGATGATTTTTTATCTGTTACTAAAACTACGTTTAGCTACGGTTAGAGTGTCACTGTTTCTAAAAATGTTATACTCTTTCGCAAAAAAAATAAAATGCACAAAAATGTAAGGGTTCCCTTTTGGTCTTGTATCATGAAAATGTAACTACACCTCTTCCTCAAACACCGAGAAACCTTCTCTTTTTCTTTGCATTTCTCAAACTCTTTTGTCTCTACCATCTTCAATGAATCCTAATCTCCAAAAACCCTAAATTCAATTTCGAACAACCCTAAATTCATCTCTCTCGTTTCACTTCGCGATTTGCTGTAGCAAGTAAGTTATATTCTCTTTCCAAATCATTTCAGTTTGCGATTTCAGTTTTTATTTTGGTAATCTTGTTTGTTAAGTGTCATTTTTTCGCAATTTGCTTAATGAAGTTATGGGTTTGCAATTTGTTCTGTTTTTGAGCTGATATGGGTTTGCTATTTGTTCATTCACACGACACACTATCCTCATTTTTGGATTAGGGTTCATTTTCTCTGATGTCCTTTACTCTCTCTAAACTTATAGAGTTAATGTTTAAAAAAAAATTATTCTGCTTTTGATAATATAGTCATGTCATGGTGGTTTTGTAATACTTGATATTTCCTTAAATTGTAAGCAGTGCCTGCAGGATTCTTCTGGTATTTTCTGGGACAATGACAGTTTGGCTAGTTTATTAGCACTTGAACTTAAAGTTGATTCATACATATATAAAAGAAAAACATCAAATAGAAATTACTTTTGGAGACAAATCAAGATTGGGCAGAGGAGGTGTGACTGCTAAAGTCAATGCTGCTGTTTGTGCTGCTTATGCTGACATCCCTGTTATTATAACTAGGTATGTAACATTTTGTCTTGTGTTTCATTTCTCTAACAAAGTGCTTGCACTGAAGAATGAAGATAGCTATTTTTGTTTCACTTTCATACCATAAAGAAATTGTTTTAATTAGTCAATGTGTTTTCAATTGCGGAAAATAATGGTTTGTTCAAATTCCGCTATGCAATTGTGCTAATGCTATAAGCCTATGACCGCTATTTGACAATATTATATAATAAATAGTGTATCGCAGAACAATAGCAATTTGTTTAAATTGCCGCTATAAGCATATGAATGCAGATGGAATTTGTCATGTATATGTTGACAATGTTAACAAAGAAAAGAGAAAGCAAGAGGAAGGAGAGAAACAACCACTCTAGGGTTTCATAACATATAATGAACCAAACTGAAGTTAATAGGGTTACACTGAGTATATATATAAGAAAATAGAATTGTTTAGAATTGTCTAAAATACCCTTACTACTAATATATAATAATATTATCTAACATCTCCCCTCAAACTCACGATGCATTAACATGGAGCATCGAGAGTTTGTCAACTAAAAAAAAAACGAAAACGTTTAATGGAATGCATCTTTGTGAACAAATCAGCAATCTGTAAAGAAGAAGAGACAAACGGTAGAGTAATGATTCTATGCTGAAGATGATGACGAGAGGGGTAACGAGGAGGATCAACAATCGCATGAGGTGGTTGGACAGCCGGGGGGACAAGAGGGATGTCACCAAAGAAGAAGCAACAATCAAAGAGAAGAACCAAGCCAACAAAAAAATCAAACCGAAAAAGAAGCGATCAAAAAAGGAGCAACAACCATATCAAAATCAACAGATAGGAACCACCAAAGAAGTAGCACTACGAAACCAAATCCAAACAAACCAAGGAGCAACAACCATATCAAAATCAACAGATAGGAACCACCAAAGAAGTAGCACTACGAAACCAAATCCAAACAAACCAAGGAGCAACAACCATATCAAAATCAACAGATAGGAACCACCAAAGAAGTAGCACCACGAAACCAAATCCAAACAAACCAAGGAGCAACAACCATATCAAAATCAACAGATAGGAACCACCAAAGAAGTAGCACCACGAAACCAAATCCAAACAAACCAAGGAGCAACAACCATATCAAAATCAACAGATAGGAACCACCAAAGAAGTAGCACCACGAAACCAAATCCAAACAAACCAAGGAGCAACAACCATATCAAAATCAACAGATAGGAACCACCAAAGAAGTAGCACTACGAAACCAAATCCAAACAAACCAAGGAGCAACAACCATATCAAAATCAACAGATAGGAACCACCAAAGAAGTAGCACCACGAAACCAAAACCAAACAAACCAAACCAAATAGAACCAAACAAAACTAAATCATATCAAACCAAACTAAACAAAGAGAGAAGCAACAAAGCAAATCACTAGAGAGATTAGCAATCAAACAGAAGAAGCAACAGACAGAGCGACGACACAGAAGATCAAATTTTCAGCCTCATCCAAGTATCCAACCCTTCCTAGAAGGTCAATCATACAACCATAATGCTCAATCTTAGGCACAATTCCAAATCTCTCCATTCCTTTGAAGCATCTTCTTCCTTCCTTTACCAAACCACAATGGTTGCCAGCAGATAACACACTAGTCATTGTTATCTCATTCGGTTCAAATCCTTCCCGTAACATTGCTGCGAATACTTCTAACGCTTCCTTCGCACAACCATTGACACCATAACCATTTATCAAAGCATTCCAACTAAGCACATTCTTGACAGGCATACAATCAAATATAAACCTACCCACCACAACATCATCATCCTCACAATAACCATGAACCATACTAGTCCAAGAAATAACATTCTTATCCTTCATCTTATCAAACAAATCCCTCGCCAAATCCATACACCCCATTTTCACATACCCATCAATCATAACATTAGAAGCAACAATATCTCTATCAGGCATAACATCAAAAAGCTTCTTGGCCTCACTCATATCCCCACACCTAGCAAACCCAACAATAACAGCAGTCCAAGAAACCAAACTTCTCACAAACATTTCAACCAAAGAAGTCCCAACATACAAATTAACACAAAACCCATTTTTCAAAACAACACAATGAACCTCCAAACCTTCTCTCAAATCCATACAAATAATGAGACAAACACAATCACTGAGACAAAATAAATTAGGGATAAC
Organism: Cicer arietinum; assembly: GCF_000331145.2. Taxonomy (NCBI): domain Eukaryota; kingdom Viridiplantae; phylum Streptophyta; class Magnoliopsida; order Fabales; family Fabaceae; genus Cicer; species Cicer arietinum. The sequence goes on along the minus strand of NC_021163.2, from coordinate 25,757,829 downwards.
CTGGTGCTGTGCGAGCATGATTTCTCCCCCTACAGACGTCTTTTTACCGATCCGACCGTTGAAGACGAAGACCTGAATGTTGTGAACCTTCTGTCCAAAAATCAGCCAAATCCAACGGTTAACGAATGCGCAATCGATGTTTTTGTGAGACTGATTTAACAAAATCGGGAACAGGGTTACTCTTCTCTTTTCTCTTTTGGTGGTTGCCTTTTCTATCAAAAATAGTCTTTCTCTTCTCTACGGTAGATCCCAAAATCAGGATGATAATTCTCAATCATCTCTTCATAACGATCAATCAAACTCCCCCAATAACCATGCAAATAATAATGATTCTCAAAGTAAACTTTACCACCCATTGTTCTTTTTAGCTCGGTTGGTTAGAGTGTCAAACCCTAATGGCTTGTGGAAAGGTTTATAGAACCCTAATAAATTTTTTTTTTTACTGATCTACTGAAATTAAACGAAAAGCTACAAAGAAAGGGTAAAGCAGAAATGGGACACGGTTTAACGAAAAAATCTCACTGAATATTGGAATGTTAGAAAAGAGAAACTATAATTATATTCCCTAATTATTGGGAACTCGACAGCGGAATAAAGGCGGGATCGTTCAGGGAGGATCGAAATAGGCTCTAGATACCATGTTAACAAAGAAAAGAGAAAGCAAGAGGAAGGAGAGAAACAACCACTCTAGGGTTTCATAACATATAATGAACCAAACTGAAGTTAATAGAGTTACACTGAGTATATATATAAGAAAATAGAATTGTTTAGAATTGTCTAAAATACCCTTACTACTAATATATAATAATATTATCTAACAGACAAGTCTGCTAATATTGATATGACAATGCAGATAGTTAGGGATGCAAAGATTGATTATCCTACTGCCTACAATGCAATGGTAATTAGCATTCACATCCTTTGCAATGCTTTGTTCTCTGTAAAAAATGTTCATCGACATTCTCCTAGCCTGTTGGATTTTGCTTGCTAGTTATTTTGATGTTGTGAATAGAATTTATGTATTGTGCTCATTGAAATAATGTGTCATGATATTCTTAGGGAACTCTTCTTGTACATAAGAATCTGTCGTGTAATGGTGGACTTAATGAGCTTATCCTTGAACTTCAACGTGAAGGTTTAACCTTATTTCATAATGGATTTATATGAACATTGGTTTAAATGGAATCTTTTTGTTTGTTGTTTCGTAACATTATGGATTTAGTTGTGTTTAAATGTAGTAATCTTTTGTGATGATTGAATATGTATGGTGTAACTGTGCAAGAAAGTGCATCATAATTGTCTCAAAATTGGGAAAACATGTATAAATAGATATAAATGGCTTGCAAGAGTTTAAATGTATGGTGGACCAAAAGCCTGCGCCATGCTAAACATTGTTGAAACAAGTTCTTTTCATCATGAGTACAGCTCACGTACTTGCACAATTGAAATTGTTGAAGATGTCTTCACTGCCATTGATCACATAAATAAACATGGAAGCCATGTTCGAGTCCTCAGAATAATTTTCATTTTTGTTATCATTATCACTAATTTTATTAAAGGTCTTTGCTGCTTTATTTGATGTTTCTGCAGCGGTCATACTGAATGCATTGTCACAGAAGATTCTGAAGTGGATGAGACTTTCATATCTCAAGTTGACAGGTATGTATTTTCTTTTTGGTCAGTATCCTTGTTTGATCATTTGCTTTCAGCAGATACTGACATAGTATTATGAGATGAAAGGGTACTTCAGATGATATTCCCAAAGTTTGATCCATTATTTTTAATTGAGACATAATGTTTTCCTCAATCATGCAAATATTAATAGTTTTTACACTTTGCATTATTCTCATCTATATAATCTAAAAATTTGACTAATCCTATCAATTTATAAAAGTTGAAAAGAATGCTGAACTATTTTGTTTCTATTTCGGATTATTTTATTCATTTAACTGTTAGACATTTTCAACATTAGGATTAGTTTTCATTTTTAGAACTCAGCAAACATAAGGATTAAATAACTATTATTACTTGATGTTGTTGGTTGTTTAAAATATCAATTTTTGCCTTACGGGAAAATAGTGCTGCTGTATTCCACAATGCAAGTACACGTTTTGGTGATGGAGCGCGCTTTGGGATTGGGGCAGAGGTTGATTTTATGAGACTGAAAAATAAATTGTATGTTTCAATGACATTAGTTAATAAAAATAAATTAGAAATTTAAATTTAATTTACTGATATTAATAATTTAGAATTATAATTAGTGGGGAGATAAAATAAATTTAATTTAATAAATAATAATAAGTTTTAGTGACAGGCAATACCGTAGAAATAGTTCACTTCTTTATTTATATTTATCTAGTTTTTAGTGACAAAGAATACAGTAGGAATATATTAATTTTTTAATTATATTTATCTAGTTTTTAGTGACAGACAAACCCGTAGGAATAGATCAATTCTTTATTTATATTTAACATATTTTTAGTGACATCCATCATTGTAGGTAGAAATCAAAAACATGTTAGTGATAGTCCTCAAAACATGTATTGACAATTTTCAAAGTATAGCAAGACGCCCCTTTAAAGTTGACAATAGATCCTGGTGTCACTCAAAGTATCATTAACAAACTTTGTATGTAACTAGAAGTCAATTTTCTTGTAGTGGTGGTTTGTTCAACACTGACTAGAAGTAGAGGAAATATGAGATATATAAGAATGATGGTTGTTATACTTAAGGTTTTGGGTTGAAATATGGTGTTAAAATCTTTTGTGGTCTTGGCGCATTTGACTCGTTGTTACTCTCATACTCCCCTGAACTCCCTCAACACTTTTGTGAAGGAAAAATGAAAAACCAACCCTCTAAATACTATATGGCCTCACGACCTAGAGGGAAGAAAGGGAGAGAAGATTTGTTAGTGCAAAAGTGGTTTTAGCTACAATCCTCTAGTTGATATTTTGATGATAAAAAAACAAACAAATAAGAAAAATTATCCCATAATTGTATTTTCTAAGTATTTTTTAAACAAGTAATTATGTTTATTAATGGAGTAAGTCATAACATAGCAATCAGAAGCATTGCAACAGGCATATGATAATCTACAATGTGAGTCAAATAGTTAAAGACAAAGTAAATAAAGTCAATGATTGACCATATAAAGACAAAGGAAAATAGCGCTACAATTATTATTTGCCTTTGACTAAACACCCATATGGATCCTCTAACATAAAGATCAAAATAAGAAAGCTCTAAATGAAGCATTTGATTAAGTTAATGTGCTTATACAAGTTTGATCCTCTGATGAACAAGAAAAGAGAATCTAGTAAATAAGTTCACAATGACTCTGAAAAGTCTGTTAGAGTTATGGCTGACTCTAAAAAATGCATCTTGGATGAATCTGTTAATACAAGCTCACTCTGATGACTCTACATCTAATAATGCAGGTCAATATTTCAAGTCAACACTCTAATAAGAAGTCAATATTCCAACATCTTTTGCTCGACAAGGATAGACACATCCTCTAACTGAAGAAGCACGTGACATTCTCTTATAGTGACAACCTCTAAGATTTGTCTTCTTAATCGAAGATATGTTGAATTAATTATAAAGATATATATGAATATGTCTTAAAAGCTTATTTGCTTTAAATGCTTATTCAATATCTCCGAACGGTGACATTCTCAACATATACATTTCTCAGTGTTTAAGTAGAAATCAATCAATATGGAAGTGCAGCTGAGAGAATTAAAAAGACAATGTGTTAAGAAGAATTTCTATAACAATCTAGGACACATAAAAGTAAATAATGAATGAAAAATTCTCTCAATAGATACTTATTAGAATTCATGTAAATCATTGAAGTTGTTTGATACATTTGAATTGATATAGGATTTCAAATGTAACATTTTCTCAATGAAAGATAGAATCCTAGAAACAAACCTTGTGTCTATTCAAACACAAACTTAACCCGATGTAAATCAATCTAATAGTTGTAACAACTCTTTCATTTGTATGAGGTATAACAATACTCATGATCCTCAATGACAACCATCCAGAAAGTTGGGAAGGGTTCTAATGGTGATAGTTTGGAGAGGCTTAATAGGAATACTCAAAGCCTCGAGAGGTAGAGTAAATAATACTTGTATGCTATTATTTAAAGAGTGAATTAATTCTTCATCTGTATTGAGGCAAGATCTCTCTATAAGGGGATGACTAGATTTAATAATAGTTTATTGTGAACTAGTATACAAATCTTTGTGTCTTCTCTCTCTCTCTCTCTCTCTCTCTCTCTCTCTCTCTCTCTCTCTCTCTCTCTCTCTCCCTCTCTCTATTACTCTAATTCAAGTTATTTATGATTCAATTTAATTTAACTAAACCTCCTTTTTAATTGTAAGTTGAATGATTAAATAAAGAACATATATTTTGGTTAAGCAACTTAAGTAATTTTTTCAAAAATGACCAAACACTATTCAAACCCCTTTTCTTGTATTTTCCAACATCTTCAAAGTTCTTTCTTACAACTTTCTAATGCTCTTATTAATCACCAATGTAAAGGAAATATTTTACTTCAGGAATCTCAAACTCAAACCTTAAGATCTAAGTGCAAGAAGCAATGCTTCTTCCACACTAAAAAAAAATGTGTTTAGAGAAAGAGAGAAGGAGGGTTTGGTTACTAGATTGGAGGGCAAGAGAAAAAAAAAGATATCTAAGGCACCTATTTATAGCCTAGTTCTTTCATTTGAGTCCACGAAAAAATTGATAGAAGTGTGACTCGTTTTTGGTTCATTTTTTCCTTACTAGATGGTAAAATCTATCTAGATATTTTTTTCATTTTTTAATTTATGTCCTATCACTATGGCTGTACAAATGATGGATAAGGGCGGGTTTGGTGTGTCACTTACTCAGTCAAAACATGTGATCTAACCAAATTTTAGAGCCTAATATGTCTTTTAACCCAATAAAATCTCATGAGTTGTGAGTTTATTAAAGACGAAACGAAATAAAGATAACACTGGGTTGGTCCCAAGGCGTGACGCCAAATAATAATGCTTAAACATTTTTTTAGAAAAACAATTAAACATAAAGTAACTCAAAACAAGTCACAATTAGTTACCACTTGCCAAATGATTCAAGAATAGTAACTCATAATTTTTCATCTACAATTTTGACTATTTTTATCAACAATACAATTAAAAATATTTCACTCAACAATACAATAATTTGTTAAGCACAACATTCAAGCACTCTCTAAAAAAACAAGTTTGACTAAAGTTTGATAAGCACATTGTTTGTTTTTTATTTAAACTAAAGCAAACAAATCATGTTCAAGATACAATGTCTTGATATATTGAATTAACTATATGTTGATTCAAAATCTTCAATAGTAATATCCTCAACAAATACATTCATCAGTATTTAAGTAGAAACTGGTCAATATTGAATTACCTTTGGTTCCGTTTCTGCCTCTGGTGGTATCCTCCGATTTTGTATCCGATTTCACTTCTACTTGTGGTGGTATCCCCTGGTTATGCCTTTGGTTCTGTTTCTACCTCTGTTTATGTTTATACCTCTTGTTCCATTTCTGCCTCTGGTCATATCCTATAGTTCTAGTTCTGGTTCCCTCTTAGCTCTTGATGTTTTTTTATTTTATCTTTTTTGTTTTGTTTTTGGGCAGCATCAGCACTCCCTCCATCTTTTCAGCCTCCTTGTTTTTCACCTTCACAGCTGCACACACCACATTTTTTAACCCTTTTTACTCAAAAAGTGTGTCCTTTTTTTTTTTCAGACTTAGATTAACAATCTAATTTTTCAGCAAAAACAAGAAGTAATATTTTATGACTCAATTCTATTTGATGGATACAAACATTAATCAATTTTGTCTATAAATTAAGAACAAATTTATTCTTAGAGAAAAAGGAGTTTTGAGTTTTAATTTTTTTAAGCCAGGAGAAAAAAAAATTGCAGTTATCATTTTATTAAGCTAGTAAGAGGCTGAAGAATTTTCAGTTTTGATTTTTTTAAGTTAGTAAGAGTTTTTTGTTAGAAAGATAAATGAAGCATGAAATGAGTTTTAAGGAAGAATACAACAACTCAACAAAAAAAAAATGCAAACAAAGCAAATCAAAGAGTATAGCAAATATTCAACTTGTGTCCTAATTATTTCTAAACTCATTTTTGTAATAATTTTATAGTTTTGTTTAGTTTTATACCTTTAAATTAAACTTTGTTTACCATAAATAAACATTTTAGTTTTTGTTAAAAGCCTTATTAAGTTCTTTCAGTTTTATTAAATTCTTTAGTGTTATAATAATTGTTATCTTATTCTTTTATTTAAATTATGGACTACATACAACTAATATCAACCACTTTTGAAATCGTAGATCTTCAAAATTGAGATTTATCACTATCATTTTGAATCAAATGAACATCCCTATTATTCAAGGTGGGTTGAAATGCTACATTTTGCTAAGATTAATTTTAAGACCTTTTTGTTCTGACAATTTGACAACCTTAAGCTCTAAATAATAATGATCCTTTTAATAAAGTAAGACCGACTGAGATGCGACATTTTGTCAGTGATAGTTCAAGACGCCTGAGTTGTGACAACTTGGTGATATTAAACTTTCTTAACCAAATCCAAATAAATAACCAAATTTTCTCATCAAAATCAATTTATCAGTCTCAAGGTCTTCTTTTCTTTCATTAAATCAACAATTTGCATTTTATCCAACCATTTTATTGTTAAAGAATTACTTATTGAATGTAAAAATCTGTTCCAAATAGTGTCAACTCAAAAGAAACAAGTTTCATCTCTTAAAGACAAAATTGACACAATGGAAAAAGATTCTAAAAAATTAAAATAGAATTTTAATGCAATAAGTGCGATTCTGTTTCTTTCAAAATTGTCCAATTAAATAGATTCATTGAAAGATATGAAAAGGGACAAGTTGAATTGGAAAATGTTCTTAACATGAAAAGATATTCCAATGACAAAAGTGGTCTTGGTTACTCAAAATTTGATAAACCAAGTATAAATAAAACCATCTTTGTTAAGGCAAGTGACCAATCCAAGAAATAGAAAGTTATAATTATGCAAAAAGATCATCATTATTATAAGAAGAATATTATTCAAAAGAAACCTCTTTTTATTGTGGTCTAAATGGCCACACACTTAATGCTTGTCATTTAGAAACTATGGTGTACCAAATGGGCATTATGTATGAGTCAAGAAAGGTATTAATCCTCAAGGACCCAAAGCACTTTGGGTACCTAACAAATCATGATCTTATTTTGTAGGTATGCACACAAAGTATCTCTAATATGTGGTAATTGGATAGTGGATGTTCCAAACACATGACCGATGATAAAATAAAATTTTCAGCTCTCTATGGAGACAACAACAAAGGAAAAAATTTTGGCATTGGAAAAGTTGGTGCGGCCTCATCTCCTTCAATTGAAGATGTTCTATATGTTGATGGATTAAAGCACAATCTTATTAGCATTAGCCAACTTTGCAACAAGGGTTGCAAAATAGCTTTCAACAAAGATAAATGCATTATTTGAAGCGAAGTATCAAATGAAATTCAGTTTGTTGGTAAGTGTTTTAAAAAGATCTTTATAATTAATCTTGATGATTTATCCTTAAAAATGAAATTTCTTTTAGTAAGTGACAACAATGATGCATGGTTATGGCATAAAAGATTTGCACATATCCATATTGATCATTTAAACAAGTTAGTCAAGCATGACCTTGTTGTAGGTCAACCAAAGATGAAATTCATTAAGGACGAATTATGTGATGCTTATCAAAAGGGTAAGCAAACTAAGGTTTCCTTCAAACTCAAAAATATTATATCAACCTTAAGACCATTTTTATTGATACATATGGACTTATTTGGTCCATCAATAACTAAAAGTCTTAGTGGAAATTTATATGGACTAGTAATTATTGATGATTACTCAAGGTTCACTTGGATCTTATTTTTAGCAAATAAAAATGAAGCTTTTAAAGCATTTAAAAATTATGCCAAACTAGTCCAAAATGAACAAGCAACCAAATTGTATCAATAAGAAGTTATCATGGAGGAGAATTTCAAAATGCCTCTTTTGTAGAATTTTGTGAAGAAAATGGAATCTTTCATAATTTTTCTGCACCAAGAACACCTCAACAAAATGGAGTTGTTGAGAGAAATAATATTTTGTTGGCAGAACTTGCAAGGACTATGCTAAACGACTCAAGTTTACCAAAATATTTTTTGGCAGATGCTGCAAATACAACTTGTTATGTGTCCAGCCGAGTAATAATTTGACCAATATTAAAGAAGACTCCATATGAACTCCACAAAGGTAGAAAATCCAATATCTCTCACTTTCACATATTTGGATGTAAATATTTTGTGTTGAATAATGGTAAGGATAACCTTGGAAAATTCGATGAGAAAGCCGATGAAGGTATCTTTATTAGTTACTCATTATCCATTAAAACTTTTAGAATTTTCAATAAGAGAACTTTGTATCATTTGATGAATCAAACCCCTTGAAAGAGGACAAAATCATCTCTTATGATGATGATGATTTTATAAGTGATGATATAAGCAAAGACAATCAAGATGATCAATCAACTCAAGAGAATGAAGTCAGCATTGAGCAGCAAGATCAATATGATAATCTTCCTAAGGAATGGAGATCCCGTAGAGATCACCCCATTGACAACATTATAGGTGATATCAACAAATGAGTTACTAAAGGCTCAAACTCCAAGATGCTTGCTTGAATATGGCATTTTTATCCTCAAATAGAACCCTCAAAGATTGGTGAAGCACTTAAAGATGATCAATGGATACTTGTCATGCAAGAAGAATTATGCCAATTTGAAAGAAGCAAAATGTGGGAACTTGTCCTTAATCTTAGAAATAAACACATCATTGGTACCAAATGGGGGTTCAAAAATAAACTAGATGAAAATGGTATAGTTGTTCGAAATAAGGCAAGGTTGGTTGCTCAAGGATACAATCAAGAAGAAGGGATTGACTTTGATGAAACATTTGCTCCAATAGCAAGGTTAGAAGCAATTCGTTTATTACTTGCTTATGCTTGCTCTATGCAATTTTTCAATTCTAAAATGGTTCTGGATCGATGGCCACTGATCTGACGTGATGGCTATGGAATATAAATACCTCATAGCTTCAGTTTTAAACTAATGAATCCTACTACCAAACTTTGAACAACTTTGAACAATTTTCTGAAATATTCTCAAAGTTATTTTTCATATTTCAAGTACATGCACTACAATTTCACATCATTGAGAAAGGTTCTCTAGTATACTTGAAATAATATTGGATTGATATCATTGTACAAACTGTTATACTCTTGTTCATAGTCAAGAACATTTACTGAAAAATCATTGAAGTTATTGTATTGATTTTAAAGAAAATGGTGTACTTTCTTCAAGTATTCTAATCTATGATAATGATGTTCTATCTTAGAAAGTGTGTTAGAAGTTTGTAGTTGAGATCCTAGGGTGGGATTTGTACATATTCTAACAATAGTGGAAAAATCTCTTGTAGTGTGCAAGAGATGTACTAGTTATAAGGGGAACTAGGATAATATTGTTTGTTGTATTCATTATTTTTCTGATATTAACTTTTTGTCATACATTATCGTAATCAGAAATATCATTCACTAAGTCTCCGAAAACAATAAAATTTCTATATACCTAATTTAGGTAATCCATTTTAAATATCAATATCTAATTGAAATAAAGAAGAAAAGGGATTATTTTGATCAAATTTAGATTTCTATATTGGTACATAAATGATTCAATCTGACTAAAAGTTAAAATAGAGTTTCCTTTTTCGATTTTGGATTTATGTGAAAAGAGTAAAGATTATATGTTGAAGATCCACGGTATAATCAGAGAAGATATAGGTTAAATAAAAGTACCGGTACATTTTAAAAAGAAAAGTTACCGGATTGTTCACCTTATTTTGATATTATAATCAGGTCTATAAACTATGCATTGTACATGTTTAATTAGGATATATAAAATATTTTCACAAATGAAAAGAAAAACAATATTTTGAAGTATGTAATTATTTTTTTAAAAAAAAAATTGGGGGAAAAACCAAATTATTATTAAATTGATACTTATAAAAATTTGATAAATTTTATATTAAAAATAATAAAAATGTTAAAAATATGAGACATACCATATATTATTTGTCTTCGGATAAAAATTTAGAAGACATGCCATATTTTACCGCAACAGCAACAGTGCAATTATGTAAGAAATTTTTATGAATTTTACGTATTAGGGTAATTGTTCATATATATTTTTTGTTAGAACTTTTAATAATAGCTCGGTTGTATTATTATATATCCATAAGAATCCTTAAACCAATAAATATTGTACCACATTCATCCCACGGCGTGACTTTCACTGTTTTTCCCCTATGAATAAAAAATAAAGAAATCAAAGCTCATAAGTATATTGAGAAACACATAATTTTGGTGTAGTATCTTATAATTGAAAAGTGTACTTAAAATATAAAAATCATTTTAATGCACGTTTGAAAGGTAATATTTGGCAACATTTTTAAAGATAAAAAAGTTATACATATCTCAAAATCAAAATGTTAATTTATTTAGATTATAAGGTGTGAATAATTATTTAGAGAAACTTAGTTATATCATCTAATCTCAACCTAGTTTTGACGATATGAAAATAAACAAAGTCTAAAGACAAAGGACTATACACTCACAATCCTAATAACTAAGTTAAAATGTTTCATTGAAAATACAGTTTTTTTAAAATTTCATGAACGGTAAAACTATTCATATTTAAAATATGTAAAATTTTCTATCATTGATTTCGACTATTGTTAAGCACAAGACAATTAAAAATATTTCATATAAAAGAATATAATTTTGATACTTTAATGCATAAAATAAAAATGGAACTAACTGACTCAACAACACGTCCAATATAAAGTAATTAAAGATAAACTAAAGAAATTAGGGTTTAAGAACTATGAGTCTTCCATTCTACCTCATAAAAATTGTTAACACCATAAAATACATGCTGCAACTAGTCATCTTTCCGCACCGTTCTCAGGATTCTATAAACATATTGTTTTCAACATTATGCCACTAGCTTTCCAACTCCTACTTTTAATTCTAATTGAAAGGGTATATCCACGTTGTTGGAACTAAGTTGATTTTACATTTAGAGTTTTGATGTTAACAAAACTATTTTATGACAATAATATATTTGACTTTAAAGAGTATGAAATAAAATTCAAGTTTTTGGAGAAAATCTAAGATAAGTTTTTTGATTCAAATTTATAATTGAACAAAATCTAAATAAGGTTTTATTCAAATTTATAATTGATGAAAATCTAAAATAAGATTTGATTCATATTTATAATCTTTGACTAAATTGAGATTTGAAGAAGATTTGATCAACATTTGATGAAGATTTCAAGAAGATTTTATTTGAAGAATTTATAAATTCAATCTACACAAAATAAGAATAGAATCAATCTAAAGAATTTACAAACTCAATCTACACAAAATAGGAACAAAATCAATTTGAAGAATTTACAAACTCAATATGAATCAATTGACATACATCTTTTGCTTCATTAGTAGTTAAAGTATAATTTTCTCGTGGTTTTAAGGTTTTATTGTTAGACTGTTCTTGTAAGACCCTTAGGTGAGAGGAAAGAAAGAAAGGAAAGAAAGCTGAAAACATTTTCCCCAGTGCCTCACGATCACTTCTTCTTCTCCTCTGTGTAGAAAAGTGTTGGTAGTTTGAAAACAAAAACGCAAACACAAACCTTCATTTTTCTACTAGATCTAAGCTTTCATTCGAGAAGTGTCAGGAGGGAAAGTTGCTCCTCTCTACACTATGGTACTTGTGAGATAATTTATTTAAGGTGAGATAATTACTTCCTCCTCCTTTTCCTAAATTCGTAAACTTTATACGGTGGGGGTATGAGTGAAATTTTTGAGTTCTTAACAAATCCTTGTTGTTGTGTTGTTGTTGTTGATTTTGTTAATAATGGTTAAAAAAAATTAATTTTTGATGTGTTTGAGTTACGTAATGAATTATTTTCAAATAAATGAGTTTGAACTGAAATTGAAATTTTACAAAAAAAATTAGAGTGGTTAAAGTTGTGAAAAAAGTTCAAATTTTAACTAAGTTAAAGAGTTTGAGCAAAAAAGTTAGATTGAAATTAAAATGTTTAGAGTTAAAAGTATTACTTTTTATTCCTTTTCAAATAAATTTTGGTTGTGAACAAATTATTACAAATATTTATGTTTATGTAGTTAACTCCTTGAGTCTCAAAAAGGAATCGAGACCGTTGGCACCGAGTTAGCGGTGAGGAGAACTCTGATATATTAATGTTGTTGTGATGATTATAGAAAAATAAAATATTTAATATATTTTGAAAGGAATGAAACTACTTCAAAGAGTTATAACCTTGAAACTAGAAAAAATATTTATTGTTATCTTTTGTGTGGTTATGTAGTTATTTGGAACAAAAACATGAGTTATAGTAAATTTGAGAAAAATTTGTGGTTGTGTAAAAAATTTTGAGAAAAATAATTTAAAATTTTTCAAAAATTTGTTAATGAATTCACTGAAAAATTATAGGATGTTAATTTCTAAAAATATATTTTGTATGTTGAAAGCGTGTTGTGGTTAATAGTACTATTAGTCCTTACTCATTGTAAACTCATTTATTAAAATATACTCCAAGAGGGTTAGGAGTAAGAAAGGATTTCTAAGGTAGTTAAAGTTTAAGGGATTAATTTGACTAAGTCAAACACTATTTGATTTAAGGTGTCGGCAGAAACGAGATTTTTTGCTGTGTTTGATTGTGGTAGTGATGACTGTTGGAAAAGCTATAACAAAGGTAAGAGTTCTTTCCAAATTTTTAGTTTGCATATATGGACTCTATATGTGTGATTGATGTATGATTAATGTGTGATTGTGTGATAATTAATTTCGACGTGGATATATATATATTTTGAGTGAAAATTGTTAAGACAAAATCTCAATTAAAAGTTTTGATGATAATAAAACAAAAGATTAATTAAAGATTATTAATCATGATTCTAAATGCTTTAATATTTAACATGTGCATTTGAGTGTGTTAAAACAAGATAGGAATCAAACATCACAAATCATATCAAAGAAAGCAATTCTGGAAAACGCAGATTGATTTTGAACCAGTTATGGAAAACGCAGATTGATCTTGAAGCAGTTCTGGAAAACGTAGATTGATCTTGAATTGACAAAGGGGGAGAATTATTTTAGATTTTATGTTTAGATTTTATGTTGGTTCAAAAATCTGAAGCATATTCTGAGGGGGAGCTTTTAAAGCTCTCTATGATTAAAATTAGAATCAAAATTAAAATCTAAATTAACATGTTTGTCATCATCAAAAAGGGGGAGATTGTTGAGACAAAATCTCAATTTAATGTTTTGATGAAAACAAACAAAAAGTTAATTAAGAATTCTAATTATGATTCTAAGTGTTTTGATATTTAACATGTGCATTTGAGTGTGTTAAAACAAGATAGGAATCAAAGAAAGCAATCCCAGAAAACGCAGATTGATCTTGAAGCAGTTTTGGAAAACGCAGATTGATCTTGAAGCAGTTCTGGAAAACGCAGATTGATCTTGAAGCAGTTCTGGAAAACGCAGATTGATCTTGAAGCAGTTCTGGAAAACGCAGATTGATCTTGAAGCAGTTCTGGAAAACGAAGATCAATCCTGGAAACAATATTCATCTTATACTCTCATATAGAATCAACAAAAGATCAATCCAAGTCATATTTGTTCCAGAATTTGAAAAATCAAAGGCATGCTTCAATAGAGGCATATCACAAAGATCATTATTCTTATAAAGCAAATGCAAGTACAAGACTACAAGTAGCAAAGTACACTACTGATTTGAACTACTCTAAAGCTTGCACACGTAACAGAAAAGCATGTATGCAAGGCTGACATACTGACACAAATCACAGAAGTACAAGGCTAGTTCATCACAAACTAGAAGATCAGTCCTTGATCGATCTTGTGATGCAGCAGATCAATCTTGCATTTGGCAGAATTTATCCAACAACTCTTTTATGACAGCTGGTCCCTTTCCAACGGCCACATGAGCTGTCCTAAGCCTTCTTGGAGTCTATAAATGCAGTTGCAAGTTAAAGAACAAAATACAACAATCAGCACCAATCAAAAGATCAATCTTTTCAATCATACTCAAGTGTCTCAAAATCTTTCTTATAGTTTGTTGTTTTGTTTTAATCTTTGTGTTGTAATCATTTACAACTGAGGTCTATTTATAGAATATATTTCTCAAACAAGAGTTGAGTAAATATCTAGATTCTAAATAGTCTCAAATCCATCACTTTGTAACTCAAGGTTGTTTTGTCAAATCTTGAGTAAATTGCAAAAATCCTTTTATGTTTTGAAAGGTAACTTGTTAAAACCTTTCCAAATCAGTAAAGCAGAAAGAAGAAATCCTTTCTAGATAGAAGGGTAGGAATTGTGTAAAGATCAAAGATTGATCTGTGATAAAAGTGTAACCACCAAGAACAATATTTACTTTGAGCACATAGTGGAAATCTCACTCTTGTGAAGACTGGACGTAACCCGTGTTTGGGTGAACCAGGATAAAATATCTGTGTAATCTCTCTATCTCTATCCTTGTTTATTTAATGCTAAAACAAATCATATTTTGATAAAATTGTGTAAAGATCAAAGATTGATCTGTGATAAAAGTGTAACCATCAAGAACAATCTTTACTTTGAGCACATAGTGGAAATCTCACTCTTGTGAGGACTGGACGTAACCCGTGTTTGGGTGAACCAGGATAAAATATCTGTGTAATCTCTCTATCTCTATCCTTGTTTATTTAATGCTAAAACAAATCATATTTTGATAAAATTGATTTTACTGTTTTGAAGCAAACCAAGATTGATCTTTAACAAAGCCAAGATCAATCTTCATTACTGCCAAGATCAATCTTGGGTTGAAATCTTATTTTTAAAAACAAAATTTTTTTAAAAGGGACAATTATAATTCAAATCCCCCTTCCTTATAATTGATATTTCTACTTCAATTGGCATCAGAGCCAGTCTCTAAAATTTAAACACCCAAAAAGTGTTAGAGCAAAAGATTCAGGAAGAAAAATGTCAAAAGCTAAATACATAGCTGAAGGAGGGTTTTCAAACAGACCACCATACTTTGATGGCTCAGATTATTACTTCTGGAAAGGCAAAATGCAGTTGTTTCTAAAATCACAAGATACGGGTATCTGGAGAATCATCACAGATGGAGACTTTATACCAAGAATAGATCAAAACGATACTACATCAGCTGAAAAGAAAGAAACAGATTGGACAATAGATGAAAAATCCAAGGCACTCTTAAACTCAAAAGCTCAACTGTTTTTATCATGTGCTTTAAGTAGGGAAGAAAGTGAAAGAGTAGATGAGTGTGATACGGCCAAGAAGGTATGGGACACATTGCGAACTCACCATGAGGGAACGAGTCATGTTAAGGATACAAGAATTGATATTGGTATCCGAAAGTTCGAATTATTTGAAATGAATGAAGGAGAAACAATCGATGAAATGTATTCAAGGTTCACAACTATAGTGAACGAAATGCGTTCCCTTGGCAAAGTTTATTCAGTACAAGACAGGGTAAGAAAAATCATGAGATGTCTCCCAATCATATGGAGACCAATGGTGACAGCAATAAGTCAAGCAAAAAATTTAGAAGTATTAGATTTGGAAGAACTTATAGGAACTCTAAGGGCACATGAAGTACTATTACTGGAAGATAAACCTGTAAAGAAAAGTAAAGTAGTAGCCTTAAAAGCATCTCAAAGTTCAC